>NC_090927.1:1049435258-1049742029 GCF_040938575.1 Ambystoma mexicanum | reverse complement strand
CCAAATAGCCGAGAGCATTGATGAAATATCGATTGACAGGAAAGTTCAAAACATCATAATCTGTGGCGACTTGAACGCGAAATGTAAGGTCGACCTACCGAAGAGTGCAGCACAAACGGCTACATACCAAGCCGACGAAAGGGGCCGCGCGTGGGGAAACCTAATAAAATTGAGAAAATTCTACAACGCGGCGGAGTTAGGTGACTGTGGCCTCCAAATTCCAACGTGGGAAAGGCTTGAATTTTCGGCCACATTAGACTACATATTTATCTCTGAAAGCCTCATCCCTTATTTCGTGGACTATAGAGTCGAAAAAATGACAGAAAGTGACCACAACTTGCTTCAGATGTCATGGAATGGAGCCCTGCTCGAAAGACCCGAGTACTTACCAGATGTGGAGTCAAACAAAGAACAAAACCGTCTCTGGCTCACTCCATCAGACATCATAGCTTTCCGGGAAAACCTAAAGAGGATCCACGACCGGGAATCTAGGGAGACAATAAGACCTGAATACAAATCCCTGCTGGTGGCCCATAAAGTGACCTTCAACGGGAAACCACGAGTCCAGGTACCTTACACTCACGTATTTAACAACACGGTGGCCGAAAAACGGCGAGAAGTAAAAAAAAGCAAAAAGACTGGCAGTAAAAACGAAAACGTCCGCACTATGGACCGCCCATGACACCTTAGCGAAATCCTATAAATCATGGTTAAAGACACAACGACAAAAGTTGTATCAGAACGACGCAGAAGCCATGTTACGCACCCTTGCCTCAAGAAACACCAGAGACCTCTGAACACTATTAAAGTCCGTTAACGGCCAGATCACACCATTGATCTCAAACTCAGTAACTGAACAAAGCTGGATGCAGCACTTTACAGATCTATACCGGACGCTTCCCATCCGGGAGCCACGGACCGCATTGCCGAACACAAACCAATGGATCAACTTGACGGAGGTGGAAGGCATCTGCAGAATAATTTCAAACTTAAAAAAGTATCGAGAGCTCCAGGCCCAGAAGGCTGTCAAACCTAGATCTCAAGGAACATCCGAGGGAATGGGCCTGTGCCATCAGCAAACTATTCAAGCACTGCCAAACCCAGAGGCAGATTCCAGAAACCTGGACGGAGGCAGTCCTAGTCCCAATTTTCAAGAAAGGAAACAAAAGCGCACCAGCAAATTATAGACCAATAGTGCTCCTTGACATCATCAGCAAGATCTTCGCGTCGCTTCTGTTGCCTCATTTCAAGAACTGGGCCAGAAATTCTCCCTCGGCAGACATTTTCCAAACCGGCTTCCAAAAAGGTGCAGGAACAACAATAAACCTTTTGATCCTGAACATCATAAAAGCAAAAGTAAAAAGTGGAGCGCCTAAGGTCTTCTAAGCGATGGTGGACCTATCCCAAGCGTTTGACATGGTAGACCAGAACCGACTTTGGTCGAAGCTAACAACATGGAACTGCCCAGGCCCGGTACTTGAGCCCATAATAGCCCTTCACACCTCAACATTGTTACGGGTCTGCCTCAGCCGGCAAGGCACGCTCTCGGACCAGATCCAAACCGATCGTTGGGTCAAACAAGGATGCCCACTTGCACCAGCGCTATTTATAGCATTTATTGGAGACTTCCAAGTCTCAGAAAAAACATTGCGATCCTTTCCGCCGAAAGTAGGCATTCATCAGGTTTCAAGACTTGGTACGCCAATGATCTGGTTCTTATGGACCAGACACCGATAGGCCTACAAAGACAATTAACAAACCTAGCAACGTACATGGAAAGTAACAACTTAAAAGTAAACATATCAAAAACCAAAATCCTAACATGGACTAAAGTAGCGAGGAAACAACAAACTAACAACTCCTGGACCATGTAAAACTCAAAAATTGAGCAAGTAAATGAATACAAATACTTGGGAATCCAGCTCGACAACTCTTTAAAAGAGAACTCGCAACAAAAATTACTCTGGGACAAAATGAGAAATTTAACTGCACAAGCACGTTCAATAGACAGAAAGTTTGGGAAGTTTTCGTGGACCCCTACAATCCTGTTCTATAAATCCAAAGTAGTACCTGCCATAACTTATGGGATGGCGGCAAATTTGACTCTAGAAGAGGAACTATGGACTCAGCTGGAAGGTCTATACTGGAAATCAGTATTAGGTTTGCCAAAAGCAGCGCCGACGCCAGCGATTAGAAGAGACCTGGGCCTGTCATCACTAGCGGTGGCGGTAACTCAGAGTGCTACACAGTTGTATCGAAAAATCGTGAGCCCTGACTCACCTTCAATTTTCCAGGTTGTCGCCTCTGAGATCGACAAGGGATCCTGTAAACCACTAGTTGAGTGGGTTGCAAAAATCCAAGTGAAATTAGAAGAGGTAGCGTGCGATGAAGAAACTCTAATACACAATCCAGGGCAAGTAAAGATTAAACTCGAGCAACAAGACTGGATAAACTCAGTTGAAAAACCCCAGTCTTATAAATCGCTAAAACATCTACCGACATCGCACAACCGGTTGAAAGTCCCATTAAAATACTGTGAGAGATTCCCGGAAAAGGAGTTAAGGAAAAATTTCATGCGGGCTCGTTTAAATTTACTTCCTACAAGAGAAATCCTTTACATCAGAGCTCTCGCGCCGACCCAAGACTGCCGTTTCTGTGCAATATCAAACGAAGTGGAATCAATCCGCCACCTCCTCATGTCATGCCCAGCTTTAACAGTGGACAGGCACGCCTTCCTGACACCACTGAGCGGCCAGTCGTCGAGCCTCGATGAAGAAACTTGTTGGTGTCGAATGATAGCAGGAGACTCGGCCAGATGGTCCAGGGCAGCGGCCAAATTCCTAGATGTGGCTCTTAAAAAAGTCTCCGCGGCCTAAAGTGGCACGTTAAGCATACTTCAAATCCATCAAAATCCACCAACACTCTAACTAATTCTCTAACAAATGTTGCTTCTTCTTCTGACAGTGGTGTCGCTACGTAGCTTGCCAAGGATCTAAACGGAAACTAGCAACTTTTTGTAAAAACCTTTGAGGTTGTAAACAAAAAAAAATAAAAAAACAGTGACACAATCACTCTAGAGATGGAACAGCAAGGGCACTTCTGGAGAAAGCCCACTGGCCACCAAAAAGAGATCAAGGGACCCCCACCAACAAAGGCAGGAAAAGAAAAACGTTGGGAAGCCCCAGAAAGGGGACAAAGAACTTAACAGGTGTCTTTCAGGCATGTCAGCTGCTCTGAAGAGAAAGTAATGTTCTTTTCTAGAATATTTACTGGTTCAGTACAGCCTGTGTGGGCTCCATGCTACTGTGAGGCAGGGCCGTCACGAGGGGCGAAGGGGGCAGAAGGGGCACTCTGCCGGGGCCTCACTCTTGGGAAGGGTGTTGCGGCACCCCCCCCTGCACCGGAGTAGAAGGCAGCACAGACCACCCGTGTTCTTTATTGACACGGGCGATGGTGCTGCCTGCCTCCCAGCTAGGTCCTTTCCCCGACAAAATGCTTTTTTGTTTGTATGCAGAGCCATTTGGCTCTACAACAAACAGAGAAATAATGAGAGCTAGCGGGGCTCAGAAGTAAGCTATGCCACCTCTCATTACTGTGCTGGCAGCTCAGACACACTGCATGGCAGGGGAAAAGGCCTCTCCTGTCATGTTGACAATACGGAGACCAGCAACATGAACATGCTGACTTTGCGTCTAGGTGCTGGAGAGGAGGCAGGGCCATCCGGTCCTCCCGTGGCTGCGCAGACTTGTATGAAGAAGGGTGCATGGAGGGAAGGTGTTTTAAGTGCGTGTGTGTGTATATATTTATATGTGTATGTACATGCATGTGCATGTGTTGGTGTTCGTTTGTATGCATGCATGCATGCAAGGAGTTGTGTGACTGGTGGGTGAATGCGTAGGTGAACGTGTTATATGTGCCAGCCCCTACACCTAAATTTACTGGCCCAGGGGGACACTAAATTTAGTAGTGGAGGAGCTGGGCTGCTGGTTTGTTTTATGGAGGTAAGTGTTTTGTTTTGAAATTAAATTGTGTGTGTGTATATTTAAATTAACTGTGTATGTACATGTGCATGTATGTGTGCATATATGTTGTTAACAATGTTTTTATGTATGCGTGCATGCAAGGAGTTGTGTGACTGGTGGATGATAGTGTTGAATCTGCTAAACTCCACCCCTAAATTAAGGGGTGGGGACTGCTGGGTTGCTTTACCCAGGATGCATGGAACCATGCATCAAGTGTAAAGCAGACATAAGGGTAGAGCTAGGGACAGAGTCTGGGCCTTTCATACTTCGCAGTTGAAAGGGGACTCAGGGGACCACAGCAAATTCCCCCATGCTGCCAGTCATCAGTCTTGTAACATAGCAATATATTCCTTAATATATTCCTTTCACTCTGCGGCTTGAAATGAGCACTTTCAAGTGCTTGCCTTACAAGCTGCGATTGATGAAACCCTTCCGGTCGTCACTACACTTGGGTACATATAAGTATTATCACATCATTGCCATTTGACACTGTTTCCTCCACAGCAGCCACTTGCTGACAACGGAGGACTTAAAGATTTTCAGTGGGCATTTAGTGTTTCAGCTCCCTGCTAGCTTGTTGTCTCACCGGGGCCTTTCAACTCTTTCAGTTGAAAGTGGCGTCGGGGGGACACCCTCAAATACCCCCATGTTGCCAGTCATCTGTCTTTTAACACAGCAATATATTCCTTTCTATATTCCTTTCGTTCTGGGACTTAAAATTAGCACTTTCAAATGCCCTCCTTACAGCTGCGTTTGTTGGAGCCCTTTCAGTTGTCACTTCCCTGGGATATACAGAAATGTTATCACCTTGTTACCTTTTAACACCAGTTCCTCCACATCAGCCATCTTCTCACAATGGGGGATTTAAAGATTTTCAGTGGGCATTTAGTGTTTAAGCTCCCTGCTGGTTGGCCGTCTTGTGATAATCAGCGGCTATTAACTCCTGGCTGTATTTCTTTGTCTCCATTATAATGTATTGAAAGATTAAAATCAAGGCTTACTACCACATAATAGAAATACGCCAGTCAAAAGGTCAAAGTTACAATTGCATTTATTAACAAGTAGCTACTCGGTTCTCAACACCCCACAATGTGTGCAAGCAGACACCGAGACGAGAGAGAGTGAACATTTCACAAGTACATACATTTATATGGTTTCTTCATCACGTCATCCAACCCCCCTTCATGTAATGCAGAGTCTAGGGTTTGTGACCTGCCTACGTGACTGACTTATACTCAAACATCATTACTGCATACTTTGCCGTTTTCCATCAGACAATTTACTATCTGAGAGTGGGATGGATTTGTATGTGGGGCCGTCATATCATGTTTTCTTAGTACAGGGAACAAGGTTACTTTCGTTGTTTTACTTGCTTATTGTTATCTATTGTAGTTCCTTGAATCTAAGGTCAGTTAGTTCTAAAGCAATGAAAATAAGATTTTCTGCAGAGGAGCACGTCCAGCTGCTCATTTTTCTATTTTACTGTTTGAACGAGGAAGGCGCTGTTGGGACAGGATGGCACCTACATTACCGATTAGCAGAGCTCTTGCTTAGCTTCAAGGTCCTTCAGTGTAGGATAAACAATTTACTTTAGCAGCTTCAACATTCCTGTCTATGACAACACCATAAAGCACCATAAAGTAGACTTAAGTTCACACAGCGGTCTCTTGCCGTGTTAAGGCTGAAAACACAAAATCTGAGCATGGAACACAAAGCAGGGAGAGATCAAGATGGTGGAAAAATCAAAATGGCAACATAGTCAGCTTATTTCAGGTTCATTCATTGTGATATTACAGTGTGATGCGAATGTGCTTAGGCCAACATTTACTATTTATCAGGTGGTATTAGAGCAAATATGTTTTCACAAACCCTCCTTTTGGCCTAAGCCAAGAGCATTACCCAAATATAGCATCTTCCGAAGACCACGTATCGTCATCAGAACACCCTGAATCTCTGTCTTCATAAAAATTGATTGACATGAATTCTTTAATGGTGACATCCTGCATTACCAAGGCATTAGTGACTTTTCCCGGCAGATGTGCATTAGGTTTTAGTTTACCAACGGCTTGTGCACAGCTACCCCCTATCATGGAACAAATGACAGGAGGACACTGCATGCAGCAACAATAGAATAGTACAATGCCAAGAATCACCATCAGAACTGCAAATATATTCCAGCCCCAAGTTCGTAACAGGTCCCAGAACCATGCACTAATATTCCAGTTTCCCTCTGGAACATGTATTTCAGTACTCAAGGTGTGCAACCTCTTTATAGCTTTGAATATGGTGGGGGAGGAATCGGTACGAAAAGGCAACACGCGGATCCCACCATTTTGCATATACCACCACGCTCAGCCAGAATGATGTCTAGTACCATCCTTTTCTGGAGAGCCTAAAATCTAATAGCCTTTTGTTCTATTGTCATATTGTATAGGATGTCGGTAGTTTCATTGATGGTTTTCTCTAAAACCCTAGCCATTTTCCTAAAATCTTGGGAGTTTATTATCTGCCCCCAGAATGCTACAAAAGGATTCATCAACGTTACCCAGAATATGTAGGGGAGTGTCACCATCCTCATCCCACCTGGGATGAGTTCTAGACTTTGGCAGTGCTAGTGATATATACACCCGGTAGGAGTATCCGTAAATAACACATACCCTTCCAGTCTTTTGGCAGCCACGGGTATGCTTCAACACCACAAACAAAATAAACGTGACCTCCTACATACAGAGGCCTATCCTCACTTGTCAGTACAGCAGTGTTCATGCATCCATCAAATGTGCCCATTGGCTGGGAACCCTCCTTTTGTACAGAGAATGGGACAGAGTGCGTACCATGGTTAATGGTGTAGGAAGGAGGCATGGCATCTCTATTACCCACGGGAGCCATCTTGAAGGTGATCATGGATTGGTAAGGTCTGGAGAGTCTAGCAGAAGGCCTAGTAGAAGCAACATTTAGCTTGCTCATATTTGCAAACATGGAACACCCAAGAGGTGCCAAAACCCGTCTTTCAAACTCATTGAGATGTGTATCATCAAAATTTCCAGTGACACTATCATTCCATCTACCAAAGAATAATGCCCTGAGTGAAGCGTAACAAACAATAGTTAGAGGGAGTGGATGTATGTACCAACCCAACCCCCTTTCTCCAAATGTGAGCAAACCCAACAATAGGTCTTATTTAAAATGGCATGTGTTGCATTCATTATCATCAAGCGGGTGTTGTTTTGATAACCCCCTCCATGTCTGAGGTCTCGAGGATGAAGAGTATGTGAATGCACATATAGTGGAGACACAGTGGAGACACTTGTAGTTGGCGATAGAGTATCAAGTGGATGCACACTTTCTAAGTACCATAATATGGGTATCAATGTGATTGCAATACAAGATGTTATTGTGATCAGTATCCATTTGGTCCTAGGTGACCATGGCCCTTGATAGACAGGCCCATCATTAGCAAAACGGTCAGTGTCATCATTAGTATGAGCAGCCCCAAACACGGGCATAGTTTCTCAGGGTTTGTTAAGGAGCCTCACTGTTAGGCTTTTTTAGTTCATCCATAGGTGGCACTTCACCACGTGGCCAATATTGCTTGAAGTATCTTTACCGGACCTTGCCTCTTATCACATGCAGCAGTGGAATGATGAGGGACTGGCTCAATATTGGTTTCTTGTGGGTTTCTTGCAGGTGCAGAATCCTAGCTGCACTTTCCTATTCTATTACAAAATGTAATGTCAGGCCTTAAATCTAAATCCTGTTTCATGGTCGTAGATTGTACCTTGAAACAACAGGTACCGAATGATCAGCAAACAGAGCATTGTTGCTCTCTGAAGAGGATGAAGAAACAAAGTCAGTCGAGGGAGAAGAAAAAGCTGCAGTCTCCCCAGGCCCCACAGGCTCAGTAAGCAATTTGATAGCACACTTAGTATCCTTGGTATTGCTCAGAGCTAGCTCACTTGGAGCGTTGGGATCTTCAATTTCCTTCTCATCTCATTTGTCATACGGCAAAGGAAGAGGAACTCTTTTCACATGCGTCCCGTGATCCAATGTCGCTTGACGCTCACTCGCACAGCTGTTTGTGTAGCCATAAGGCTCTGGTAGGGCATCTTCCAGCGAGGTGCAAGAAAGGTGCCCCTCTCAAAAATGTTCACCAAGACCCACTCGCCAGGTCAGAGTTGGTGACCTGGACCCTCATATTTTACAGGGAGGGCTGCTCATGCCTGTTGGTGAATCAAACGCAGGTTTTGAGTCAACCAATCACAAAAATCAGACAAACGCGAGTATTCAATGTCTGTCAATTGTTTTGGTCTCGGTGCATTCCATACATTGGCTGGTCTCCCCATGACAATCTCATAGGGGGAGAGCCCTGTTTTCGACTGTGTAGTCATCCGCATTGACTGAAATTGCCTGACGCTTTGCCAATAGCCTTTCTGTTTGATGTGTGCACACACCTTGGCAAGTTTATTCTTCAAAATACCATTGTGACGTTCCACCAGACCGGCCCTCTGAGGATGTTTGGTCGAGTGGAAAAGTTTATCGATCTGTAATCCCGCATATACTTGCAGAATGACAGCAGCAATAAAGTGTGAGCCATTGTCGGACAAAATTACTCTCGGCAAGCCAAATTTAGGAAAATATTCCTTATGCATGGTCTTTGCCGTTGATATTGCTGCATTATCTTTTAGTGGGGAAGCTTCAACCCATTTGCTAAAGGCACAAACTACAACCAAAACATATTTATAGTTTGTCAACGTTCCATCTCAATAAAATCAAAATGTATCACTTCAAATGGCATGGAGGGAGGACCAAAACTGCCCTTTGGTGTTGGTGTTTCCTTTCTGATGTTGTATTGTAAACATATCGTACAACTCTGAACCAAGCATTCAGCAGCTTTCTGGATATTAGCCTTATACCAGACGGGATCTAACTGTTGACAAATCTTTTTAGCACATATGTGTTGGGCCATGAGCAATGGTGACTAAAGCAGTGACATAGACGTTGGGCAGCATCCACCTCTGTTTCTCATTGTCCACCCAACAAACCTCATCATCTAGACCCGCTGGACCATCAGCCCACTGTGATTTCTTCTGGGGTAGCATCAGCCTGAATTTCTTCTACACTGCTTATCGCTTCCTCCATCATGCAAGTATCAGTAACCCATCTTGCTGATCGAGCACATACATTTTCAA
The DNA here is from genome assembly GCF_040938575.1 of Ambystoma mexicanum. Taxonomy (NCBI): domain Eukaryota; kingdom Metazoa; phylum Chordata; class Amphibia; order Caudata; family Ambystomatidae; genus Ambystoma; species Ambystoma mexicanum. The sequence goes on along the minus strand of NC_090927.1, from coordinate 1,049,732,818 downwards.
GTGCAGATCAGTAGCAGCAAAAGCGTTTCCTTTTCCTGCATCGTCCGTCACTTTCTGGTGTGCAGCGCACTTAATTATTACTAGTTGTGTAGGAAGCACAAGTGCTGATAGCAATTGTACTACAGTGCCATGTTGAATGTTCATCTCGTGTGATGTCAAGAATCCCCTTTTAGCCTATAGTCTTCCAAAATTATGAACCACCTCAAATGCATACTGGCTATCTGTATAGATGTTTACACTAAGCCCTCAAGAAATTTCACAAGCTCTAGTCAATGCAATAATCTCTGCAGTTTGTGCAGAATTGCGTGGAATTCATTTGCTCTCTACAACAGTGTTTAATGTGGTGATTGCATAAGCAGCGGTAGATGTACCATCAGGTAGCTTAAAACAGGAGCCATCACAAAATAGCTCCCCTTGTGGACTCTTTGCTACGCTCACCTGGTATCCACAGGGACGCCACCCAGCCAGTTGGTCGCTGGTGCCCTTCTCAATGATTCCCTGGTGTGGTTCTCGATGTCGATGGGATTCCGCCTGGACATGAAGACTATGTTACGACTGGACGACCAAGGTACGTTTTTCCCACCTCCCTTGTGATTTCAGCCCCTCTGGGTTCTCTTCTCACCTGGGTGTCAGAATTGGTGGGCTCTCCGTCCTGCTCTCGGGAGAGCGGCGCGTTGTCTATGGTGGGCGCATGCTGTCCAGGTACTTCACTGACTGCGGCCCTAGTAATGTCTTTCAGGTAGGTCTTATTGCGAGTTTATGAAGTTGTTTATTCTTGCATGCCTTTTCACTGTTCTAAAATGTCTCTTTTTATCTCCCTTAGGTTGAGGAGTGTCCGCTTGGAGAACTGGGTAGGCTGGTTCTTGCCGGTAAACGATGGCACACAAAAGTGCTATGGTGCGGTAAGGAGGCGCTTTGCGCAGCACAGCGATGTCTTGTCTTCACTGGCCTGTGCTTTTCTCTTTTTTGTAGGTCGCGGTGTGCTCCCAGCGCGGATGGAGTTCCGGAGCTATGCCGGTCGAAAATCAACCAGCCAGGTAAGTCTCTAAGCGCTGCATGATTGTAATGTCTCTTCTACCTCCTTTAATAATGTCTTTCTCCCTTTTTCAGGTCCTTTGATCCGGGCGGCGAACTCTTCAAAAGGAGCTGCCCAGGAACTGCGAGTAATGAAGGATGGAGATTACAGGTAAGATTCTGCTGCCAACGATGTTCTTTGTTTTTTTTTTGCAGGACTGTAATTGACGAGGCTCGTGAGAAAGCTGGGCACGGTGAGCATCACGCTGCTAGTAGCAAAGTAACGCGAAGCGTGTTGTCTTGTTCGGGTGTGGTTTAAATAGCCACTGCAAAGTAGTCCAGTTAAAGTAGTCCCTAGGCCACCACACCCAAAACACTATACCGCATAGCTTGGTTCTAGGAATCAAGCTATGTGGATGCCTCCATGTTGGCTGAAAGCCTAAAAAGGTAGTTCCACAAGCAGATGTCTATCTTTGTTTATGAGCCTGGCACCAAAGGTGCCAGGACTGGCCCCAAGAGGGCCTGAGAAGTGGATGCCAGGCCTTATAAGTGATCCGAGTTCTGATTCTACCTGGCCAATGGGCTTGCCAGTGGGGATCAGGGCTGAGGGTCGAGACAGCACTCCCCACCCCCCCCAAGGCCCTTCCCATGGTGTGTCTCCTGTCTGGTCCAGGTTTAGTTGGGAAGTTCTGGTGAAACTTCTTGATCAGACGTGGTGCATGGATGTTCTCACTGGGTTCCCAGGACCTATCTTGAGGCCCAAATCCCTTCCCGTCGACGAGATAATATAACTTGGCTCTAGAGTTTTTTGAGTCCAGGATGCCTTTGACTTCGAATTCTGGTTCTCCATCAATTAGTATGGGTTGAGGTGGTGTCCTAATTCGTGTACCGGTTTGCATTGGTTTTAAGAGGGATAAATGGAATACCGGATGGATTTGTAGATTAGGTGGTAAGTCCAATTTGACGGCTGCTGGGTTGATAATTGCCTTGATGGTATAGGGTCCCAAATATCAAGGATGGAAGGTCCGGGTCCCTTTGATGGGTACATATTTGGCGGCTAACCAAACCTGGTCTCCTACTTGATAGTCTGGGGTCTTTTTCCGATGCTGGTCGGCGAAGTGCTTTTGTTTTTCTTTAGCATGAATAAGATGTTCCTTCGCCTTTCTGAACGCCTGAGTGATGGTTGTGTGAAGAGTCTTCACTGCAGGCATTTCCAAGTTGGCAGGAAGGTCGAGTTCTGAGGTACATGGATGTCTGCCATACAGGGTGTAAAAGGTGCTTGTCCCGTGCTAGAATGTACAGAATTGTTATATGCGTACTCAGCTACCCAAAGTAAGTCCTTCCAATCTCTCAATTCATGGTGCAGCATGCACTGTAAATACTGCTCGAGGGTCTAGTTGGTCCTCTCGGTTTGGCCGTCCGTTTGGGGGTGGTGACTGGTAGATAGCCGGATGTCAATCTGTGCCATTGTGCAACATTTTCTCCAAAAATTGGATACAAACTGGCTGCCTCGATCGGAGACCAGAACTGATGGGAAACCATGTAGCTTGACAATGTTTTTCAGAAATACTTCTGCTAGGGTAGATGCGTCCGGGAGGCCCTTGCGAGGAACAAAATGTGCCATCTTAGAGAACAAATCCACGACCTCAAGAATGGTGTTAAAGCCTTGACTCGGTGGCAGATCAGTGATAAAGTCAAGGGAAAGAGTGTGCCATGGAGCGGGAGGGATGTCCAGTGGTTGTAGGAGACCCGATGGTTTCTGTTTCTGCGATTTATTTTGTGCACAGACGCAGCAGGACTGAACATACTAGACAATGTCCTTTTCACCTTGGCTAAGGTTTTAACGATTCCAGGGTGTCCATCGATCAGAGAGTCATGATAGCCTGAAATGATATGCTTTTGTAACTCCTTCTTGGGTACATATAGCTGGTCCCTAAAAAAAGGTAACTGATCCTTGATGCAATATTGTTCTCCTTGAGTTTGCGATGCGAGGAAAGCATTTGGGCTCATTGAATGTCGAATATCGGTTTGTAATTCGGCTTGTGATAGGGTTGTTGTAATACCCAAAAGTTTGTCTTCTGGTATGATGGGTACCGGGTTTGGAGTTGTATACACTGTTTCATCGATGCCCATTCGGGATAAGGCGTCAGCTCTCCCATTCTTGACCCCTGGTCGAAAGGTGATCACAGTCATATTCGGCGAAGAAGAGGGCCCACCGTATTCGGCGAAGAAGAGGGCCCACCCTAACTGGCGTGAAGACTGGGCTTTGGCTGTTTTAAGATATTGCAGGTTCCGGTGGTCTGTGATCACTGTAATGGTGTGTCTAGCTCCCAGAAGATAGTGTTGCCATGCCTTGAAAGCGGACTTGATGGCTAGGAGTTCTTTGTCCATGATAGCGTAATTAATTTCCGGAGGTGAGATCTTTTTTGACCAGAAGGCCACAGGATGCAGCTGGCTAGTTTCTGGGTCCCTCTGTGAAAGGTCCGCTCCCATTGCCATACTGAAAGCATCAGTTTCTACGACATAAGGGAGGTCTGGACGAGGGTGCTGCAGGATTGGAGCGGAGGTGAACCTTTGTTTCAGTTCATGAAAGGCTCTTTCTGCTTCCATGGTCCAAGCAAACTTTTTATTGCTTTTTCGTAGCAGTACTGTGATCGGGTGCACAACCTGAGACAAGTCTGGGATAAATCGGCGGTAAAAGTTCGCAAAACCTAGCATGCTCTGTATCCCCTTCAAAGATGTTGGTGATGGCCATTTTAGAATAGCGTCAACCTTATGTACGTCCATTCTGATGCCTTCGGGCGAAAGGAAGAAACCAAGAAATTCTACTTCGGTGACGTGAAAAAAACATTTCTCCAGTTTTGCATGTAAACAATGTTGGCTGAGCTTGGTGAGGACTGAACGAAAGTGTCTGATATGATCTTGTTTTGAGGCTGAATAGACCAAGATGTCATCTATGTACACTAAGGCGCAAAGGTCAATCAGGTCTCTCAAGATATCAGTCATGAAATATTGAAACGCTGCGGGAGCGTTGCATAGGCCAAAAGGCATGACTTGATATTCAAACAATCCATATTTGGTACGGAAAGCGGTTTTCCACTCATCTCCGCTTCTGACCCGGACCAGGTGATATCCTCCCTGAAGGTCTAATTTGGTATAGAACTGGGCATCTTTGACTTGGTCTAGCATTTCCAGGATAAGAGGCAAGGGGTAGCGGTTCTTCACAGTGATCTGGTTTATTGCACGGTAACCAATACAGGTCCTCAAGTCCCCTTCCTTTTTCAATATGAAGAACAAAGGACTGGCTGCTGGGTACTTAGATGGATGGATAAATCCGTTTGCAAGGTACTGGTCCAAATAGGATTTCAGGTGAAGGTTTTCTGGTTCGGTGAGAGCATAGATCCTGCCGCAAGGGATTTGTGCCCCGGGAATAAGGTCAATTTGACAATCATAAGGCCTATGCGGCGGCAATGTGTTAGCCTGGTCTTTTTGGAACACGTCCTGAAAGTCATGATATTCATCTGGCAAAGTATTAGTTACTCCTAGGGTAGAAGCTACAGTATTGGGAGTCTTGGAGATACAGGAGTCAGGTTCAGGAGAGTAGCAAGCCAGGGAGCAGTTGCCAGAGAAGTTTAATTTCCGTGCCCGCCAGTCTATCAGAGGGTTGTGAGCAACCAACCATGGCATCCCTAGTATCAACCGGAACTGAGGTGCCTTAATAAGATCGAACGAAATACACTCCCGATGTCCATCCTGGCACAGCAAGGTTACTGCAGCTGTGCACTGGGTTACTGGTCCGGAGGCGATTTCTGTCCCATCCACGATAGTCACCTTGTCCCTGGTAGACTTAGAACACAAAGGGAGCCCCATCTCTGCTGCAAACTCTTGAAACTATTATCATCTATTGTTGTTTCTTGGGTCTAAGGTCAGTTAGTTCTAAAGCAACAAAAATAATATTTTCTGCGGAGGAGCACGTCCAGCTGCTCATTTTTCTATTTTACTGTTTGAACGAGGAAGGCACTATTGGGACAGGATGGCACCTAAATTACAGATTAGCAGAGCGCTTGCTTAGCTTCAAGGTCCTTCAGTGTAGGATAAACAATTCACTTTAGCAGTTTTAATATTCCTGTTTCATGTCAGCACCATAAAGCACCATAAAGTAGACTAAAGTTCACACAGCAGCCTCTTGCCGTGTTAAGGCTGAAAACACAAAATCTGAGCATGGAACAGAAAGCAGGGCGCGATCAAGATGACGGACAAATCAAAATGGCAATGTAGTCAGCTTATTTCAGGTTCATTCATTTTGATATTACAGAGCGATGCGAATGTGCTTAGGCCAACATTTACTATCAGGCGGTATTAGAGCAAATACATTTTCACAGTATGCACCCAACGGGTGCCTCAGTCAGTTGTCTGCTCTAAGCAATTCGAGGCCCATGTTGAAATAGGCCCCAACTCATTTTCAGCAAGGCCTAGTTAAAGAAAACCTAAGTGTTATCAGGTGGCTAGAATGGCCTACATTGAATGTTGGCCAGTCTAGCCAGAAATTACACTTATGGTGCACAGCCAGTCTGGATATACTTTCCATGGCATGGTATTTTTTATTGGCTGCGAGTCCTTACATTGGTGCAGCCTGCATGGACATGTATGGGAACAGCCAACATGAATCATACTACAGCTCTGAAATCTCTCCATTGGCTCCCAGTGTATGCAAGGGTTAAATTCAAAACCCTCTGAATTGTCCACAAGGCTTTCTGTGGCATGGGCCCAAAATACCTTAGGCTATCCCTCTGCAAATACCTCCCCACTCGAGCTCTTCGCTCCTCTACCTCTAACTCCATCGGGGTCAGTCGTTTTTCAAAGAAAGAGCTGGGGGTAGATCTCGGTCTTCAGCTGGGGCCTCCCTGCCACTCTAAAACTTGAGGAGAACCATCTCCGGTTCCGGAAGCACCTCAAGACCTTCCTCTTTGCTTCTGCCTTTGCTCCCCCTCTCCCCTGCTGATCTGTTCTCTCTTGGCACCGTGCACCTGGCCAACCTCTGTCCTTCGGGCCCAGGTATCTGCTCACCCTGCCTACCCTCTCCATTTGCCACCTCTTGCACTGGGGTCTGTATCTGCACTCAGAGTCCCCCCTCTTTTTCTTCCTGCACTTATCAGACTTACCCTGTCTGCTGCCTTAAACCCAGCACTTGTCACTTGGTGGCTGCACTACCACTGTTTGTTGACTTTATTATTTATTTATTATTATTTATCTGTTTCTCCTTTGCTTCGCACTTTGTACTTCTCCCCCTTCCATGCACTTTCCCCCTCCCACTTTCCAATGCACTTGCGCGTTCTCAAGTCACTGGGCCTAGTAAGATCATTGTTGTGTTATCCCCTGTTCCCCTCCCTTGCCTTGTCGTGCTCGGATACACTTGTGTACGAGCACGATAGAAATAAAATATCAATTCAATTCATACTGGCATAAGTTGTGGGCAAAAGCGGCATGAAATGCAAAGGAAAATGCTCCTGTGCGTGGCTCGTGGCTTACATCTATTGTTTTTTTTTCCATGTGCTACCATTCTAAACCAATTGCAAACTCTATGGCTTTTTAACCTAATTTTTGAAGAAAGTGTTGTCAAATGCACCATTTTAATTTGTTTCAAAACAATTTTGGGGCGATAAACCCTCTCAAGCACTCCTTGTTTGATTTGGGCTCCCTCACTGCGACCCCGGAGGTCTCTCTTGCTACCCCTAAAAACAAAAAAAATTACCTTTTTTTTCTTCAATTAAACTGTTTCTCCTGGGCTGTGGCTCCTGGCCTGGGCTCTTTGATTCTGGAGTGGCTGTTTTTCTGATCGTTATAACTAGTAAGAAAGCTCAGTGGGTTGAGCACTCGCTGTGTGTGTGATCTGTAGGTTGCAAGTTCGACTCCCGGCAAGGTCAACTCAGCCTTTCATCCTGCTGAGGTTGATAAATGAGTACTAACACAGGTTGGGTGATATTGTATGTATATTTGTTCTATATGAAGCGTTTAAGCGCAAGTGCTACTTTATAACACATCATTATCGTTTGGCCTTGGACGTCTGCTTGCATTCACAGTAATTTGGTAATACGCGTTGATATTAATGATACATATGGTGATCCTTTCATGTATAAATGTTTATCACTTTACAGTGATATTGTAACCATATTTTTCGAAGTGTACTTAGAAACGATGCTATGTGGTGGCACTTCCTGTTTTATCAAGGGGTGAAAGGCTATGTTCCATCGCTTCTCATGATGTTACTCCGGGTGAGGGTCAAATGACATCACTTCCTGTGATGTGATCAGAGGTCAAGGGTCGTGTGATGTCAATTCCGCTACCCCTGGCATTTTGGTGAAATGACGTCTCTGCAGCCACCACTAAACATGGTCTACATGTCACTATGCATGTGTGTTTTAATGTGCACAAAGGGGTAGGGCGCTCCCTAAAGCTGGCAACACGCACCACATGTCATGGCATCTTCTACGTATATTTATGCATATGGCAAAATTGTTAATCTGGAGTGCACTTGTCTTCAGTACAGAAACATAACTGCTGTAGTTGATTTGCCGTCATAATAATGAACCATATTTGGGTTCCTCCAAACAAACTCAATGGGAGATTTCTCATGTCTCCTGTTTGCGGCGTCGCCGCCGCTGGCCCAGTGCAAAAAATGATAAGAGGGCCTCAGCACACCACGTGACAGCCCCGCAGTGAGGCGTGGGGCACCTGTGTGGAGTGGTTCCAGTGTTCAGTCGTGTCTCGTGTGCACAGCGTGGCGGAGGTAGGTGTGTGGAAGTGTGTGGCATCACCTCAGTGAAATAGGAACTTCATATTACACTGCGGTGATGTCAAAGTGAAGTGATATGAGTTTCGAAATGATGTGTAGTTGATGAATCGGTTCAAAAGAACCTATATTCATAATCCTTTTTGGACACTTGACTTCAGTTGCATCTGAGACTATCTCGCCATAAACGTGAGAGTGCACCGTGTGTTGGGGCAAGGTGGGGTCAGGGGGTGAGGCGGAGACAATGTTCCGATCAATAAAATGAAGCAATGCGAAATAAAATGGCAATTAAGGTAAACACCGATAGCATAAGTTGGAGTCTTACATTTTGAACTGAGGTTGAGCGTCTCTGGGAATGCGATTGCTTCCAACAAGGCATTCTGCCACAAATATGTTATTATGCTTTTATCTGGCCCCAAACCTGCCCGCCATAAAGAGTGTACCCATTTTTGCATTGGGTTTTCCATTAAACCATTGAAAATGCTTCTGACTGTGTTACACTGTGATCTGTGGGCGAAGAAAATGCTCGCTACAACGTACAATTCCGCACCTTATAAATGAAACCCAGAACAAAAGAGCAGTGTTTGTAGGTTAAAGACACGATCTGTTGTAAAACCCTACCATCTAGCGGACAAAAATGGAATAGGAAATTGAAATAATTTCCAACGGGCGCAAAATACTCTTCTAACATGATGGCTGTTCATGAAGAACATTAAAACCCGTAAACTTAAATGATCAAGAAATAAGCAAGTGCCATATGCCCATGATAACGTCCCCTGAAGACGCCCAAAACTGGACACTCCGTTTGTCCGCAAGCCATCAAGGATCTGCGTATTAAGGAAATGTACCCCTCATCTTCACTCAATTGACAGGGAAACGCCCATGGTGGTTGCTCGACAGCTGTACACGAATCGCAGAATACCATGTAATGAGAGGGCCACTGCCACACGGACCATCACAGGGAAGTAGGTGAATGCCTTGGTATTGGTACTGCCTACTCAGAACAGATACACGCGACCAATCAGCCACGGGCTCCAGTAAAAAAACTCTTCATCACTAAGCAGGTCAGTTTCTAGATAAGTTAATTCCCGGGGCGAAACACTAGTTTTTAACCCCCCCCTATCACCCTCAAATAACACACGTCACGTCCAAAGTACACCTCTTTGTGGAGTTCCACACCCACCCACTCCTCAGCATGTCCATCAAATAGGACTTTAACAAAATGCTTTCTGCATCCCAATATTGTAACACATGGCAAACACAGTTATGGCACTAGTCTCTAAGCCTTCCTGGCTGCGATTTTACTGCTCAGGTCTTGAATGCAAGGCCCGTGGCCAACACTACCTCTGTATGCACATATGTCAGCACTGCGATCCCCCAAATACGCATGGGCACGTATTGGTAGTTGCTTCATTTTAAATAAAAACAGTGGCTGCCTAATTACCTGTGTATACATTTTAAAGTTTGTGGTCCTTTTTTTTTACCAGCTCACCTCAAACAGAAGGGGCCCCTGCTGGTGTACCAGCCTATGTCTGTGCGATATAAAGAGGCCGATTCATGGAATAATTAGCGTGGCGCAAGTGGCCAAAAACGTACGATTCGCAGTGGAATAGCGAAAATCGCAGTGTAAGTGCGAAATTCGCACGAAAAGCAGCGCACATCGATTCATGGAAGGCCGTGCGCGAGAAAAACATCGGATGTGCGCTAAAAAAGTGCGCGGCGCACGTTGGCGCACAGGCCATCTAACGGCGTGCGCCAGGTCACAGCGAAAATCGCACAGGCCACAGCGAAAATCGCACATAGCGCGGCGCACACAACAAAAGTAGGCGGAACACGGGGCGTAACACTCGGAATGGGGAACAACTTGCCAAAATGTGGGCGTCACGGGGGAAGTACAGGGTGCAAGTGCGCGGAACGCCCACACGCTCGCCTACAACACGTATTCATGGAATCGAATAGGGCAAAACAGCGCACGGTCAAACCAGCGCACAGGCACAAACACGACCGCCACAAGAAAGCAGGCGGTAGCGTCCCTGCGCCTGTAATAAATGTGCGCCAAAAGGTGCGCCAACAAATAGCACCTATATACAGCTATGATGAATGTCCTATACTGTGGCCCTCCAGGACAAATGACGTGCAAAGGGGTACCCACAAACACGGACACCCGCTGACTGAAAAATAACGTGTGCGTGTATTTCGGGGTGCGCGGGAAGTTTCACACGCGATTTGGCTAGGTACGTGGATTCCAGGGGTGCGCGGGAAGTTTCACACGCGATTTGGCTGGGTCCGTGGATTTCAGGGGTGCGCGGGAAGTTCCACACACGATTTGGCCGGGTACGTGGATTTCAGGGGTGCGCGGGAAGTTTAACACGCGATTTGGCAGGGTACGTGGATTTCAGGGGTGCGCGTGAAGTTCCACACGCGATTGGCCTGGGTAGGTGTACTACGGGGTGCGCGGGAAGTTCCACACGCGATTGGCCTGGGTACGTGTACTACGGGGTGCGTGGGAAGTTCCACACGTGATTGGCCTGGCTAGGTGGGGGTGCGCGGGAAGTTCCACACGCGATTGGCCTGGGTACGTGTATTCCGATGTGCGCGGAAGATTCACACGCGATTTCTGCAGGGTACATGTATTTCGATGGTGCCGGGGAATGCTACACGTGATTTGGCCATGTGGGTCCCCCCAGGTGTTCCCTCTACACCCTCCACGGCCCCTGCAGGCAGCCCACACCACAGGGTACTACCCTGCACCCCTGCTCATGTCCCGCAGGCAACCCATCCACCATGGCCATGCCCACCAGCCAACCCACATGTCACCTTGCACTACTGATCACCAACACATGTCTCCCACCACCCCCACCCCCCAGCAGTGCAGGGGCAGCCTCCACCAGGCCCCCACTCATGTCTCCCACCACCCCCATCCCACAGCCACCAGGGGCAGCCTCCACCAGGCCCCCACTCATGTCTCCCACCACCCCCACCCCCCAGCCACCAGGGGCAGCCTCCACCAGGCCCCACTCATGTCTCCTATTACCCCCACCCCCCCGCAGTGCAGGGGCAGCCTCCACCAGGCCCCCACTCATGTCTCCCACCACCCCCACCCCCCAGCCACCAGGGGCAGCCTCCTCCAGGCCCCCACTCATGTCACCCACCACCCCCACCCCCCAGCAGTGCAGGGGCAGCCTCCACCAGGCCCCCACTCATGTCCCCTATTACCCCCACCCCCCAGCAGTGCAGGGGCAGCCTCCACCAGGTCCCCACCCATGTCTCCCACCACCCCCACCCCCCAGCCACCAGGGGCAGCCTCCACCAGGCCCCCACTCATGTCCCCTATTACCCCCACCCCCCAGCCACCAGGGGCAGCCTCCACCAGGCCCCCACTCATGTCTACAACCACCCCCACCCCCCAGCCACCAGGGGCAGCCTCCACCAGGCCCCCACTCATGTCTCCCACCACCCCCACCCCCCAGCCACCAGGGGCAGCCTCCACCAGGCCCCCACTCATGTCTCCCACCACCCCCACCCCCCAGCCACCAGGGGCAGCCTCCACCAGGCCCCACTCATGTCCCCTATTACCCCCACCCCCCGCAGTGCAGGGGCAGCCTCCACCAGGCCCCCACTCATGTCTCCCACTACCCCCACCCCCCAGCCACCAGGGGCAGACTCCACCAGGCCCCCACTCATGTCTCCCACCACCCCCACCCCCCAGCCACCAGGGGCAGCCTCCACCAGGCCACCACTCATGTCCCCTATTACCCCCACCCCCCGCAGTGCAGGGGCAGCCTCCACCAGGCCCCCACTCATGTCTACCACCACCCCCACACCCCAACCACCAGGGGCAGCCTCCACCAGCCCCCCACTCATGTCTCCCACCACCCCCACCCCCCAGCCACCAGGGGCAGCCTCCACCAGGCCCCCACTCATGTCCCCTATTACCCCCACCCCCCCGCAGTGCAGGGGCAGCCTCCACCAGGCCCCCACTCATGTCTCCCACCACCCCCACCCCCCAGCCACCAGGGGCAGCCTCCACCAGGTCCCCACTCATGTCACCCACCACCCCCTAACAGTGCAGGGGCAGCCTCCACCAGGCCCCCACTCATGTCTCCCACCACCCCCACCCCCCAGCAGTGCAGGGGCAGCCTCCACCAGGCCCCCACTCATGTCTCCCACCACCCCCACCCCCCAGCAGTGCAGGGGCAGCCTCCACCAGGCCCCCACTCATGTCTCCCACCACCCCCGCCCCCCAGCAGTGCAGGGGCACCCTCCACCAGGCCCCCACCCATGTCTCCCACCACCCCCACCCCCCAGCCGTGCAATTTGCCTGGGTACGCGTACTTCGGGGTGCGCGGGAAGTCCCACACACGATTGGCCTGGGTACGTGTACTTCGGGGTGCGCGTGAACTTCCACACGCGATTGGGCCTGTGAGAGTGGGTTACATGTATTCAAGGGGTGGGCGGGAATATTTACCCACGACTGTGCCTGTGAGAGCGTGCTACGTGTATACCTGGGGTGGGCGGGAAGATTCACACGTTCGCCTACGATGTGCCGAAAAATGGTCCAATCCTGAGACACGTACGCCAGCCTGAAGCAGGCGTACGTCGACCCGCGCAGCATAAAAGTGCGAGCAAACAACAAACAAGCTCATACGCCAGGATGAATATACCATTCCTAGCAGCAGTGGCCGTGGGTTACCAAAGGAGGAGGAGGAGGATAGTGAGGGCCCAAATATTCACTCCCAGAACCAGCCTTTTTGGGGTGCCTGATGACCAGGTGTATGGGAGGTACAGGTTTCCCCCACACATAATACTGGACCTGGTCAGTGAGTGGGAGGATGACCTCACATCACCCACCCTGTGCTCCCAAGCACTCAGCCCCCTGGAGAAGGTCCTCAATGTACTGCACTTCTTGGCCACAGGATAATTTCAGCGGACAAGTGCCATAGTGGGTGCGGTGTCACAGGCCATGCAGTCACGCTGCCTAGACCAGGTCTTGAACATCATCACTGCACGCCCATCAGTCCGTAGCCACATATACCTGCCCAGAACACCTGCAGAAAGGCAGGCTGCCACCCTCGATTTCTACGGTGTGGCACAATTTCCAAAAGTGCTAGGTGCCATTGACTGCACCCATGTGGCACTACGTCCCCCCAGGGCATCTGAGCACATCTATAGGAACCGCAAGCACTGGCATTCCATCAACGTGCAGGTAGTATGTAATGCTAAGGGAATCATCACCTCAGTATATGCCAACTATCCCGGGTCCACCCACGACAGCTTCATTTACCGAATGTCTACCCTAAGCCGGGACCTAGAAGCTGGCCGGCATGGCGATACATGGCTGCTTGGTGAGTATGAATGCCACTGCACATGCATGCATGTCAGATGCAGAGTTATGTCACTACCCCACTAATGATACCCATCACCTCCTCACCAGGGGACAGTGCCTACCCTCTGAGCACCCACATGACGACGCCAATTCGGAACCCCATCACGCCTCCAGAGGTAAGATACAACACAGCCCATATTGCAACCCGGGGCATAGTGGAGCGCACATTCGGAGTGCTCAAGTCACGCTTTTGCTCCCTTGACCGTTCTGGCAGGCAGCTGTTATATGCGCCCCCAGTAGTGTGCATGATCATAGTGGCAGCATGTGTCCTGCACAATGTTGCAACACGCTGGGGCCTGGCCGTGGCATGGTGGTGCCCCCACATCCCCAACCACATGCACGCCCGTACGCAGCTGGTGGCTAATTACTTCACATAGAAATCACACCCCAGTGGAGTGCACACAGGCCTGGCACATACCATCTGATAAGCAATGATGACTCGACCTGACAATTAAGACGAACAAAGGGACTGTCAACTCTCAGAACCATAGCAGCCTGAGATTGTTCATGTGGAAGTGTCACAATGTGTGCATCCCTACCTACACAAACACCACCAATGCAGTGTCATGAAAAGACACTTCCATGCTGCAGAAATGAATACCCACTTGCAAAATACTACATGAAAACAGTGCCATGTCACCCACCCGCTCCCCGGCACGGCCACACAACACACCATGGCATGTCATGCAATGTGAGAGGAAAGAAATGAATCCCCACAGCATGCCCCAAGTGTCAGCAGCTACAGTGTCCCTAATGGAAACCTGTCCACACATGAAATGCTCACAGTAATGCAGAACCTACAACCCACATTACCAAATACTTACCAAGAATACCAATCACCTACACAACCTCCAACCTACCTTAAACATGACATTACAGACTTAAAAATTAGCTAGCCTCACCACCTGATGATGACAGCCCTCCGAACACTTGCAAGTATACAGTGTTAGCGCCACGCAAGAGTGTAGGTGCACTGCTTACAACATGGACTCCAGTTCCAAGGTGGACCGCATTGTGAAGACATGAGGAATGGACCTGCAAATATGGAGGATGAGATGGATGCAGAGGCACATATCAATACACCACGCAGTGTACAATACAACAACAATATGCACTATGAATGTATACACAGTATTGACTACAGACTGCCCACACAGCTCATGGGAGTCCAATGTCACCATGTACGTCAATGTCACTTGGGCACACCCTTTGCAAGCCCATGGAAACGGGAAGCAGGAGGGGTGTGTGTGTGACAAAAACCCAAGCATCTGAACCAAATCCATGACAAGCCTGCATGTGCCCAGCCACAATGCAGCGTATGCCCACGGGAGCCACACAAGGCAACACACTGCCCAAAAATTTTAAAAAATTAAAAAAAAATTTAAAAATCAAAAATGCCCATTAATGGGCCCGGGGGGGGGGTTGGGGAGGCAACCCAGGAGGTCCGAGGACAGGGTGCACACCAAAACCCACCTGTGTGGATCTTGCGAAAAAAAAACACCTCCATGGGCTCATGGCCTACACGGCTACCCTATTGTGGGAGTATCACTGCTGTCGCTATTCTCACCCTCTGCAGCTGCATCCGGAGGTGGTGGCACTATGGGAGGCAGCCCACGCAAAGCCCTAGTCTGTTCCTCCATGGCTGCAAGCATGCGGTGTGGTAGGTCTCGTTCTGGAGGATGAGTGTGCGGAGGTCCCCATGCAACAACTCACGGGATGCCCAGACCTCCGCCCTAGTTGCCTGCATCTCAGCTGAAAGCGTACGGGTGAGACGCTCCAGCTGCTGTTCTGTCCTTCGGTTTGTTGAAGCCTCAAGCTCAACAAGAGTCGTCCTGAGGTGAAGGAGTTCCAGCCTCAGGGCTTCCCTGTGGCCCTGGGACTCTATGGAGATGGCTTCCTGCAGAGTCGCCAGTGCCGCCGGCCTGTCCCTGTCGGACACCAACATGTCCTCCCTGTGTGACTGGCAGATGGAGTCGGTTGCCTGCTGTAGTCACTCCATCAGCCTTTCGGGGGGGGACAATGGAAGTGGCCACCCTATCCATGGCCTGAGCCATCATCTCTGATGATGCTGCCTGTTGGGTTGCCATACCGTAAATGGATTGCTCCCATGCGGTATTGCCAGGTGGCGTACGGCCACCACGTCGGCGGGCACCACACCTGTCTGGGGCAAGGCGAACTGCGCCTTGCTGTGCCGGCACTGCCCGAGGCTGCAGGACTGCATTCCCCCTCTGATCTGCTAGCCCAGGAACAGGATCAGATGTTGCAGAGTGTGACCCTGCATCCGTAACCACCAAAGGCGTACCTGCCAACACTGACATCCCCATTGAGGGTTCTAACCCTGGTGCAGGTGGGTCGGACAGAACAGAATCCCTCCCAGGAATACTCACCTGCGACGGTACGTAGGTCTCATCATCGGAATCAACACCTGAGTACAGCTCGGGGGAGGTGCAGCCAGAGACACCCCTTGAGAGCACGACCTGCAGCAGTTGTGGGTTCTCACCCACCACTACACCACGTCCCTCACTGGTGGTCGGTCGGCCCTCAGACCCCTCCTGGGTCTGCACCATCTCCACAACCCCAGCAGTATCAGGTGCGTCTTCACCTGCAAAGACATAAAAGAAAACAAATGGAAACAGGCATTAGCACTATGGCACACAATGAGGGCTGAGAGGCTAAAGAAACAGTACTTGATTGACATGTCCCACATGACTAAAACACTCCCATGCATGCACCGTCACTGCGTGTGATGGGGAGGCTGATGGCACACATTGATGACACCAAGATGGAAGATGAACACATTTGCTGCATGCTGACTAGCAGTGGCATCACACATTGGCCAGTGATAGGCAGGTCAAATACACATGTCATCACACAGATGGCATGTACCCTAGCCATGAAGTGAAGAGGGAGAGGAGGTCACCAATTGTTCATTCAGTCCAGTTTGTTCATATGATTGATTTTTTTCATTGTAATGGTTCAAATGTTCAACATGCAGCTGCCAGTCAAAAATGGTCCTATAGCACAGGGACATGTCCAAACTAATCATGTCCACGAAACTGAGCCAGTCCACTGTACCATAGCCATGTCAGACATGTGACAATAGGACTGGGAAATCCCGAGTAAAAGTGGTGGTATGCAAACAATCTGCCTGAATAAACAGAGGTAAATAAGCAACAGTGTAGTGGTAAGATGACACTCCAAGGGCAACTGGCGTGGTGTTGGGCTGGATGTCTAATGTTGGCCGAAGGGATGCTGCTATACCCAAATGCTGTTGCCAAGAATGTTAAGGAAGAGGCACATGGGTGAGCCAAACCACTCAGGCACACACACCCTCCCCTGGCACCCAAACAGAAGCCCTCCCACACACACCATGCACATGGATGACACACACATGCATGTGCACTCACCGGTCAATGCCTCGTAATCTGCCACTTCTCCCACGCCTTCGATCTGTTCCTCCGTGACGTAGGTCCCAGCAACCTGCTCATGTGGAGTGAGTTCTATGTCGTCTGCTGGAGACCCACCTCCAGTCACTAGAGTTGCGGCATGACTTGAGGCCAGCTTATTCTTTGCCCTGCGCTTCAGGTCATTCCAGCGCTTGTAGCATTCATTAGCTGTGCGCCTCACGATTCCAAGGGCACTTATGATGTCCGCAATGGTCTGCCAGTGTGCCTGATGTTGTGCAGGTGTGGTCTTGGATCCTGCAACAATCACCATTTCGCGGTCATGTGCGGACACATACTCTACAAGTGCATTCAGTTCGGCCTCATTGAAGCTGGGCTTCCTTGACGGGCCGGACTGTGTAGCCGTGTCTGGGGCATCAGCCTCTACTGGACGAGCACTCTTCCTCTTCCGCTTGGAAGGTGGTGGGGATCCGGAGTGTCCTGCGCCGCTCTGGACACTAGGGGCAGGAGCGTGGGATTGCACACTCAGCATGGGAGTTGGTGCAGGCATTACCTCAAGTGTGATGGTGTCAGGGGGAATGTCAGCATGATGGACTTGGACCGACACTGTCCTGGCTGGGTGTGTGAGAGGTGGGGTGGATGGAGCCGCAGCTGCCCCTGCAGCCTCCCCAGCCTGCCTACGCGGGGCAGCAGATGACGTAGCTGCCCCTGATCCACGTGGCCTGATGATACCAACGTTCACCGGCGCACGTGGCCTAGACCTGCTGACCTGGAAGTCAGCCATGGAGTCACCCTGTGCCAGGTCTGGTTCCACAGTGGGCTGGTCCAACAAGGGCTGAGCATGGATGGTGTCAGCCACAGTAACCTCAACCAGGGGGGGGGGGCATGGGTGTCCCTGACTGCTCCTCCACACATGGGGGGCTAGGGGTACCCTGCAAGTCACGGCCACGTCCCCTACCGGATCCACCACGGCCACCACTTGGGGCTCGGCCACCTTTGCCACCCTTACGGCTTGTTCGCCTCCCAGCCATGGCACTGATGTTATTGTGCGTATGGGAGTTGATGTGAACTATTGTCCTGGGCAATTGGGGGTCAAAGGGGTTGGGTACCAGATGGTAATCGTACCCTAGTGCTCTAGCAAGGCTGTATGTCACCCCTGGGGAAAGATGACGGGTCACGCAACGCACAGACACCCCAAAAAAGCGAAGTAAGGTGCACGCAACTCCTCCTAGACCACGTGCGTGGAAAAATAAACCTGCACTACGCTGTGGCACCCAGGAACACAAGAATGAACGTATGCGTGTCACACGCAGCCTAGAATGACCTCTGAAGGGGTACGCGACACACGGGGCAAGCACAGATGTTAGATACGTGCGCGACTCACCGTCCGCCAGGAACAAAAGCGTGAAAAATATGCACGTGTGCGCGTTGGCAACACCCCCGCCAAAAGAAGAATTGTACGCTGTCTGAGGAGACAGGACAACAGTAGTAGGGAAGCTGTCTGAGGAAACAGGCCCAGGAAAAAGAGGAAAAGAGAAAAAGCTGTCAGAGGTAACGGAGTACGAACTGGAAACGCCGTGAAGTAAATCGCGTGTGAACCGACAAGAAGTACAGATTTCACCCACTCGCTCTCCACGAAAAGCACGTACAAGGAAATGGCGTTCTACACGTACCTTTTATACACACGTCACAGACGCGCATACGCAATGAGGCCATTTCCACCAATTATGCGCTTTGACACTCGGACGTGTATCTCTTCATTTTTACACGCGCCATTCTCTACGGCCATGCGCGTGACGTCACAGCTGCGCATGGTTGCCTTTGGGCCAATGAAATCGCATATGTGAGCACACGTGGTAAAACTGCACGTCCGAGTGTCATCGCGTGTAATCGGAGGGAAGTGAGCGTACACGCGATTGGCCTGGGTACGTGTATTACTGGGGTGCGCAGGAAGTTCCACACGCGATTGGTGGAAATCCACGTGTGCTCTCTCATCACGTGTAATGAAGGAAACACCCGCGTGCCTCACGTCTCAGACGCGCTCACGCGCTAAGGGCCTTTGGTCCAATGAAATCGCATATGCGTGCTGACGTGCATATGCGCTTAGGGCCTTTCCTCGATTTACACGCAGACGTGCAGGATTTTCACGTGCCAAATCACTCCGTATCAAGCTGGCCATGCATAAGCACACGGAAGACCACGCTCCTGCCCAGAATGCTGAACTACTGCCCCCCAGAGCCCCGAGCACGCTCCCACCTGCCATCTGCTGCTGCCTGACTGCCTGCTGCCCATGTACCCTGCCATTTGCTGCCTGCACATCAGCCAGGGGTGCTGTTGCTGTGACCACCCCTGCTGGAACCGAAGTCTCCCGACTGGGATTCCATCGCTCCACAGCCCAGCCCCAGGACCCAGTTGCCCACCCACTCCTGCCTCTGGGGTTGTCATGTCGGGGCAAACACCATCTGAGACCACTGACAACCCCCGGCCAGAGAGGCAGAGGGGCACCAGCTTCAGTGCCACCGAAGTTGGTGTCCTGGTGGAGCAAGTCCTGGGGCAGTATGATGCCCTCTTCGGAAGTTCCCGCGCCGACAAGGAAGGACTCGGATCTGGACTGACATCGTGACTGCCATCAACGCGGAGGGGGTGGCAGTCCGCGACTTCCAACAAGGCCCGGCGCCTCTTGAAGGCAGTGGATGCCAAGGGGCGCCGGGGCCACTTGTCGGAAGAACAGATGAGGGCCCTGGAACGCATATCCCCAGCGCTCCACGTCCAGGACCTTGAGAGGCTGACCCGTCTGGAGTCGAGCGGTAAGTGTACATGCATCCTGATTGTGAGCTGTGCGTGTGGTGATTTTTCAGTAGTGTGCAGGTTGCACATCTGTTTGTATGGGGTCGAGTATGGGTGGGGGTGTACAGGGCCGTGGGGCTAACACATGCGAGGGCTGGAATGTGTGAGACATGGATGGTGCTTGTGTGTGTAGGCTTGCATGCCAAATGCAGTTGTGTGGGCACACATGTTTGGATGAATGTGTATGTAAGTAGACATGTCCGTGATGTCACGCATGTATGTTGTTTTCAGCTGCATGTATCAGCACTGTGTACATGTGCATGTGTGTGTATTTGACAAGGGTGCAACAGTGATGCAACATGGATGCATGTGACAGCGGTATGTGGAAGCCTGATGGGCAGATGTGACATGGATGCCCATCTGAACACTGCGACACTTGGCAGAGGTGTACACATGCATGCAAGTGTGGTGGTGTGTGTACATGTGTGGTGCACTTCCTGTGTTGCATGCAATGTCTGGCTCACCTTTGCCTGCTCATGCTGTTGTATGTGTATGGATGGTGCTGGCAGTTGCGATATGGCTGTGGTATGGCTCATGTGTGCGAGTTAAAATGACATGTGTGTTGGGGATTGTGATGACATGTCTGAGGTTTGCCAATGCCACTCATGTACAACGGTCATGTGTGTATGTGTCCATTGTACAGTGCCCTGATGCCTGTGTTTTATTTCTCCCTGTCTGCAGCGTCAACTGATGAAGAGGGCGGAGAAGGTGCTGTGGAACACAGCGGCGGGGATCCCACCGCCAGCCGGAGACGCAAGGCCCGGCTCCCCTCCCATGTTGTCATCTCGTCGGGGAGTGAGGAGTCTGGTGCCGCGTCCCACGCCGCAGCTGCCGGGGGGAGGTCCAAGAGGCGGAGGTTGGAGTTGGACTCCTCGGCAGCAGAAGGGGCAGCTGGGACCCCACAGGGCCCAACTGGGGAAGATGGCACGGAGTCATCCAGGTTGGTGGGGGGTTTGGTGGAGGAGGAGGCCGTGCAAGCAACAGAGACGGGGTCTGGAGGTGGGGATCCCACTGGTGCTAGTGGTGCAGTGCAGGACCAGGGACAGGAGGCAGCACAGGCCATCCTGTCCCTGCATCATCTTGCACCAGCAGGGATGCCTACGTCCAGACCCGTTTTCAGGCAGGGGATGAGCTAACGACAACTGGCCTTCCTCTGCCTGCGGACGTGGCTATCCGGGTCCGGGTTGAGCCTGTTCTGAGTGGTGTGGCGTTGCGTCAACGGGCCATGCGAGGTGACCAGCAGTCTTTTCATGAGGAGACTGCACGTCATCTCGAATGGCTCGTTGACCACGTCAGCCTGCTGGGACAGGTCACTCAGGCCGGATTTCTCTGTATGATGGGGCTTGCTATGACCCCCTCCTCAACTGAACCCCCTACACGCCAGTCGTCCTCCATGCAATCTTCCCACCCATCAGTCACCTGGGTGCCCTGTGGAGCTGCCTCTGACGGTGCGGCCAGGCTGGTGGAGGAGGCATCCCTGCCACAGTCGGGAGTCGGACGTCCAGCAGGGGTGGCCACATCAACGACTGCACCCCAGCCGGCGGAGGATGTGCAGGCAGCAGGAGGCAGTGCACGGGCAGAGGCACAGCAGCAGCAGCAACGTGGTGGGAGCCATGAAGGCTCGGGGCCTTCAACATCGGAGGGTCAGGCATCGGCCGGAGGGCAGGAGGACCCAGGACAGAGAGTGTCTTCCGTGTGGCAGCGGTTGGGCCACGCCAAAGATGCGGAGCGGCAGCGGGTGGAAGAGGCACGGCTCACAATGGTCAGGGCGCATGGAGGGCCCTGAGGTGGGCCGAGTGCCTCGAGGCAATCCGCAGGGGTTTGGAGGTGGACACGTCGACGGCCCTGCAGACCCTCGGGGCCATGGAGGAGGATCGCCTCCGGGACATTGAGCAGGAGTTCGATGATGCCCTGGCCCGGGACATCCACAAGTGAGCCGTCAAAGTAGCCCGCTGCCCTTGTACATAGTTATGTAGGTAGTGTTAGGTTTAATTTATTTTAGGATTTATTTTGGACCTTGGGACATTGGCCACATTTTTGTATATAGTTTATTTTATTAGTCAGTGTAGTTAGATAGGTTTCATTTCTTTTGTTGGGATAATGGACCCTGGCTTGTTCGTATGTACATAGTTCACTGTTGGATTGTATTTTTCTTTCACATTTTAACCATGGAGCAATGGCTTTCTATTTTATTTCCCATTAGATTTTGTTTTCTGGACAGCGACTTTGGACACCATTACTTTGGATTTTTATTTTTGGTTTTGCTTTTTTTCACGGACATGCTTCTTTTCATTTTTGTACATTCCCATTTCTGTTTCTTTATTTTTGATTCGATTTATGTTTTCTTCAATACATATTTTTTTTATCAAACTTCAATGTGTAGTATCATCTCATTGGTTTAATGCATATCATGATATGGGTTTTGAGATTCACTGACACCCATTGGGTGTATGTGAGGGAAATGTGTTTGTTTCGGAACTTGCAATTGGTGTTCTGTCATGTAATTGCCAATTATGAGTGGGTGGATGCAATACTCGGGTGGGTGTTTTGCATTTGGAGGCTGACCATAGGGACCAGTGATCTAGATTGTGATGACATGTTGGCTGGGGAACATGAGTTGGACATGGGTGGGGGCCTGCTGGCAGGTGCCCCACAGTGCTGGGGGATGGGGGTGCAGGGGGACATGAGTTGGACATGAGTGGGGGCCTGCTGGCAGGTGCCCCACAGTGCTGGGGGGTGGGGGTGCAGGGGTACATGAGTGGAGGCTGCCCCTGGTGGCTGGGGGGTGGGGGTGGTGGTAGACATGGGTGGGGGCCTGGTGGAGGCTGCCCCTGCACTGCTGTGGGGTGGGGGTAATAGGGGACATGAGTGGGGGCCTGGTGGAGGCTGCCCCTGCACTGCTGGGGGGTGGGGGGGGTGGTAGACATGAGTGGGGGCCTGGTGGAGGCTGCCCCTGCACTGCTGGGGGGTGGGGGTGGTGGGAGACATGGGTGGGGGCCTGGTGGAGGCTGCCCCTGCACTGCTGGGGGGTGGGGGTGGTGGGAGACATGGGTGGGGGCCTGGTGGAGGGTGCCCCTGCACTGCTGGTGGGTGGGTGTGCAGGGGGACATGAGTGGGGGCCTGGTGGAGGCTACCCCTGCAAGGCTGGGGCGTGGGGGTGGTGGGAGACATGAGTGGGGGCCTGGTGGAGGCTGCCCCTGCACTGCTAGGGGGTGGGGGTGGTGGGAGACATGGGTGGGGGCCTGGTGGAGGGTGCCCCTGCACTGCTGGGGGGTGGGGGTGCAGGGGGACATGAGTGGGGGCCTGGTGGAGGCTGCCCCTGGTGGCTAGGGGGTGGGGGTGGTGGTAGACATGGGTGGGGGCCTGGTGGAGGCTGCCCCTGCACTGCTGGGGGTGGGGGTAATAGGGGACATGAGTGGGGGCCTGGTGGAGGCTGCCCCTGCACTGCTGGGGGGTGGGGGTGGTGGTAGACATGAGTGGGGGCCTGGTGGAGGCTGCCCCTGCACTGCTGGGGGTGGGGGTGGTGGGAGACATGGGTGGGGGCCTGGTGGAGGCTGCCCCTGCACTGCTGGGGGTGGAGGTGGTGGGAGACATGAGTGGAGGCCTGGTGGAGGCTGCCCCTGGTGGCTGGGGGGTGTGGGTAGACATGGGTGGGGGCCTGGTAGAGGCTGCCCCTGCACTGCTGGGGGGTGGGGGTGGTGGGAGACATGGGTGGGGGCCTGGTGGAGGCTGCCCCTGCACTGCTGGGGGGTGGGGGTGCAGGGGGACATGAGTGGGGGCCTGGTGGAGGCTGCCCCTGGTGGCTGGAGGGTGGGGGTGGTGGTAGACATGGGTGGGGGCCTGGTGGAGGCTGCCCCTGCACTGCTGGGGGGGGGGGTGGTGGGAGACATGAGTGGGGGCCTGTTGGAGGCTGCCCCTGCACTGCTGGAGGCTGGGGGTGGTGGGAGACATGAGTGGGGGCCTGGTGGAGGCTGCCCCTGGTGGCTGGGGGGTGGGGGTGGTTGTAGACATGAGTGGGGGCCTGGTGGAGGCTGCCCCTGCACTGCTGGGGGTGGGGGTGGGGGGAGACATGGGTGGGGGCCTGGTGGAGGCTGCCCCTGCACTGCTGGGGGGTGGGGGTGGTGGGAGACATGGGTGGGGGCCTGGTGGAGGCTGCCCCTGCACTGCTGGGGGGTGGGGGTGGTGGGAGACATGGGTGGGGGCCTGGTGGAGGGTGCCCCTGCACTGCTGGTGGGTGGGTGTGCAGGGGGACATGAGTGGGGGCCTGGTGGAGGCTACCCCTGCAAGGCTGGGGCGTGGGGGTGGTGGGAGACATGAGTGGGGGCCTGGTGGAGGCTGCCCCTGCACTGCTAGGGGGTGGGGGTGGTGGGAGACATGGGTGGGGGCCTGGTGGAGGGTGCCCCTGCACTGCTGGGGGGTGGGGGTGCAGGGGGACATGAGTGGGGGCCTGGTGGAGGCTGCCCCTGGTGGCTAGGGGGTGGGGGTGGTGGTAGACATGGGTGGGGGCCTGGTGGAGGCTGCCCCTGCACTGCTGGGGGTGGGGGTAATAGGGGACATGAGTGGGGGCCTGGTGGAGGCTGCCCCTGCACTGCTGGGGGGTGGGGGTGGTGGTAGACATGAGTGGGGGCCTGGTGGAGGCTGCCCCTGCACTGCTGGGGGTGGGGGTGGTGGGAGACATGGGTGGGGGCCTGGTGGAGGCTGCCCCTGCACTGCTGGGGGTGGAGGTGGTGGGAGACATGAGTGGAGGCCTGGTGGAGGCTGCCCCTGGTGGCTGGGGGGTGTGGGTAGACATGGGTGGGGGCCTGGTAGAGGCTGCCCCTGCACTGCTGGGGGGTGGGGGTGGTGGGAGACATGGGTGGGGGCCTGGTGGAGGCTGCCCCTGCACTGCTGGGGGGTGGGGGTGCAGGGGGACATGAGTGGGGGCCTGGTGGAGGCTGCCCCTGGTGGCTGGAGGGTGGGGGTGGTGGTAGACATGGGTGGGGGCCTGGTGGAGGCTGCCCCTGCACTGCTGGGGGGGGGGGGTGGGAGACATGAGTGGGGGCCTGTTGGAGGCTGCCCCTGCACTGCTGGAGGCTGGGGGTGGTGGGAGACATGAGTGGGGGCCTGGTGGAGGCTGCCCCTGGTGGCTGGGGGGTGGGGGTGGTTGTAGACATGAGTGGGGGCCTGGTGGAGGCTGCCCCTGCACTGCTGGGGGTGGGGGTGGGGGGAGACATGGGTGGGGGCCTGGTGGAGGGTGCCCCTGCACTGCTGGGGGGTGGGGGGTGCAGGGGGACATGAGTGGGGGCCTGGTGGAGGCTGCCCCTGCACTGCTGGGGGGTGGGGGTGGTGGGAGACATGCATTGTTGATCAGTAGTGCAAGGTGACATGTGGGTTTGCTGGGGGGCATGCCCATGGTGGATGGGCTGCCTGCGGGACATGAGCAGGGGTGCAGGGTAGTCCCCCGTGGTGTGGGCTGCCTGCAGGGGCCGTGGAGGTTGTAGAGCGAACACCTGGGAGGACCCACACGGCCAATTCACGTGTAGTACTCCCCAGAACCCCTGAAATACACGTACCCTGCTGAAATCGCGTGTGGAACTTCCCGCGCACCCCTGCAATACACGTACCCTGCTGAAATTGCATGTGGAACTTCCCGCGCACCCCTGCAATACACGTACCCTGCTGAAATCGCGTGTGGAACTTCCTGCGCACCCCTGGAATACACGTGCCCTGCTCGCACGGGGCCAATCGTGTGTGGAACTTCCCGCGCACCCCTGACATACACGTACCTTGATGGAATCGCGTGTGGAACTTCCCGCGCACCCCTGAAATACACGTACCCTGCTCGCACGGGGCCAATCGCGTGTGGAACTTCCCGCGCACCCCTGAAATACACGTACCCTGATGAAATCGCGTGTGGAACTTCCAGTGCACCCCTGAAATACACGTACCCTGCTCGCACGGGGCCAATCGCGTGTGGAACTTCCCGCGCACCCCTGAAATACACGTACCCTGCTGAAATCGCGTGTGGAACTTCCCGCGCACCCCTGAAATGCACGTACCCAGCTGAATTTGCATGTGATACTTCCCGCGCACCCCTGATGCACACGTACACAGGACAATCGCGTGTGGAACATCCCGCGAACCACTGAAATACACGTTCCCCGCTTGGCGTTTGCTGTTTGCCAGCCCTGTGAACTCGTCCAGGGTTAGCTCAGCCCTTTGCGATTATTTGGGGATTTTGAAGGCTTTTCCTTGCAAGAGGGCGTTCTTGGGGGCGTAACTGGCGCTGCTGCAGGGTCGCTGCGCCACGCTGCGCCACGGCTGGTTTTGGATGCGAAAATCCATGAATATGCTGTGCGCGGAAATCGATTTTAGCGCATGCGGCTGGCAGACATTCGCACGGGCATGCTGTGCGCCAGTCGCGTGCGCCACTTTTGTGCGAATTTCTATGAATTACCCTGTAAGGCCCCCGTTTGCCCCATATTCGCACACTGGCGCGCTATAACGTCTACGCTTGTTCTCTGTTCGCCTATGCTGCAGCGCTTGTTCTCTGTTCGCCTATGCTGCAGTAAATGCAGGAAATGAGCCTACTCGCTGTACAATCTTCTGGTCTGCCGTTGATGCACATTCTACTCGTGATGCTCTAATTTCAATCCTCAATAGCATCCTATTACGAGAAACTGTTTTGTCTGCATGCTCATACTTGCTTGTGCAGTTGGCGCGCATATACCAACATTTAGCTGTTAACTCCAGCACACAGATATACCAACTATGGAGCCGAACGTTGCCTAACATTAGCGGCCAATCCAGCAGCTGCCTTACAGAAGCACCCTGGACATTTTCTCTATTCTCAGAGAATTAGAATCCCCTATCGCACCTGTAGACTCATGCACCAAAGATAAAGCTTGGTGCACAAACATTCAGAATGCCTTATGCAATAAAAGTACCATGCTACAAGACAAAATATCTGCCAAAAGAACCTCCCTTCACAAGATTGCACTCTTCACTCAAGAAGCCATTTTACAAGAACTCTCCGTCAACCAAACCACATAACCAATTTAACTTTAGGTCGATCTCCATTGCGGAAGCGAAGAATATCATCACATCACTTAAACCTTCTCGATGTCTTGGTGATATCTGCCCAGCCCCCATTATTAAAGATGCTGCTCAAGACCTAGCTCCTTTCGGTACCACCTTTATCAACTCATCCTTTAAATTCTGTTCTGTGCCGACCAACCTTAAAGATGCCTGGATACTACCCCTCTTTAAAAAAAAAAAAAAAACTAGACCCTAGTGTCAACGAACAATAGGCATATCACAACAGTTCCGTTTCTCCTTAAAATCTTAGATTAAGCTGCCTATCTACAGATTCAATCCTACTTAGAGATTAATAACCTACTAGGCACCAGACAATCGGGATTCAGACGAAGACACGGAACTGAGACGCCACTCCTTGATCTCAAGAACCAACTAGATGAGCGTAAAGACAGAGGAGAAACCTCCATTCTCTTACTCTTAGATCTGTCAGCCGCTTTTGATTTGGTCGACCATAAAGTACTATGCAACCACCTCAAATCGGCTGCCAACTTCTCCACAAAGGCCACTGCGTGGATAAACTCCTTTCTGGACAATAGAACTATAAGAGTATAAGAGTATTTTTGCCTTCATCATCTGCAGACCCAGTACCCATCACTTGTGGCGTGCCGCAGGGGTCTTGTGCCTCCCCTACATAGTACAATATTTTTACAAAGCCACTCTTCGATATACTGGACAAACTGGGTTTCTCTTACACGAATTATGCAGGCGACACCCAGATCCTTATACCAATCCATGGATACTAAGACAAAGACACCAACCTCAAACAAAGTCTATCAAATCATACAAACCTGGATGGCCAGCCACGGTCTATGTCTAAATGACAACAAAAAAAACAGAGCTTTTAATCATTGGGTCAACCAGTAAACTAAACAAACTCTCACACCTGTACAAATCCATCACTATTGATGGTATTGAAATCAATGTAGCCAAGGAAGTTAAAACCTTAGGCTTCTATTTAGACTCAGCTCTTAACCTTAACAAGCAAGTTAAGGCCACAGCATCTACAACAAGCTACGCATGCAAACTAATCTATGCATGTAAACCATTTCTGACCACTGATAGCTGTACCACTATTGCACGGGCCTTAACCCTATCGAAACTTGATTACTGCAACGCACTTTACCTTGTCACTAGTAAACACAACACTAACAAACTTCAAACCCTTCAAAACAATGCCCATAGAACAGCCCTAGGCATTCATAAAGCACAGCACATATCTGAGCAAAGGAGATCCACCAATTGGTTGGCCATTAAAGACAGAATCAAAGTCAAAACATTGAACATTACATACAACTGCCCCAACAACAAAGCACCTGCATACCTCAGAGAAATTCACTAAGCACACGTCTGAATGTCCCATCAGAAAGGCTCAAGCCAACAGTATCAGAATCCCTAACTTCAATCTGAAAAAAGCAAGAGGCTCAAGCTTCCCAGTATTGGCAGCTCATCTATGGAATTCAATCCCAGATTCCTTAAGAGCCACACCTTCCTTCCGCTCCTTCAAAACCAATGTTAAACTCTGGTTACACTCCAATGATTGCTAACGCATAACCCTATGACCGATCTCTATGTACGCATTCTCCCGCACGACTAGCAAAAAAATCTAGTACTACTAAACTTGTCTTGTATATTGTGTCCAATGCACTTATGTTGCACATCTACACACCAATGTTAACTATCCTCTTTGTATACTTCTGCTACTCCCATATGCTGTTTTAAGCTGCAAATGTAAACCCTAAAGATATAACCGTAACCTTATCTGTGTTCAGCAGTCAGCACATGTACATATGTATGTAAACTCTCCTCTTTGAATACTTCCCATATATACTGTTTTAAGATGTAAATGTAACCTAAGATGTAACTGTAACCTAAGACTTCATAAGCGCCCAGATGCCTAACGGCCCAGTGCGCTCTACAAATAAATAAACAATACAACAAAAGGTTCCTTTTGGGCCTGTCTCACTTTCCCCGTCTTTAGCCTGTAGCCTTCTGGCTCCAGCAAGGTACTGAAACACAAAAGGAGCGATTACATCAATTAGTACCCTGCTGACTGCTGACGTGCCACTGAATACAAACCTTTGGGATGCTAAAGCCATGCTCTCTACCTGTGGTACTGCATGGGAATGAAGCATTTGCAAAATATCTTTTCTTTTATAGATAGCAGTTTTCTTTCATTTTCGGGTGGAGTATGTGTGTGGGGTTTCGTTTTGGGGCATGGTACAAGACTGCTAAAAATATATAGGGAATGGTGAGTCTTCAATGGCTATCAGCTGACCCTATAGGGAAGGGCAGTGCTGATTTCCAGATTGTTAATTGTCATGTGCATGCTTATTTGCTTCACTCGTACATCCATTTGGTCCAATGTTTCTAAATTGCAAACTTGGATCTCCTCATCATTACTACACAAATATCCTTTTTTTTTCTTCGAACTCTCTAATGTTGGGAGGAATAGTTCTGTTGCCACAGTTTGGGACATTCTGGTTACACACATTATTTAGTAAAACTCCCAATTCCTTTGGATAGCCACATTCTTTAGTAACACCCATCACTTTTACCCAATTTAAAGGGACTCGTTTTTGGCAACACAAGACAGTTGTAGGGTAGGAATTGTAACCCATGTTTCCATATTACAAGCACACCTATGCTGCAGGCACATTTCCCACTGAGCCATCCTACCTGTTTCATAACCTTAGCCTACAGGCTGAATACAGTTTTTTGCTGCAGGCACTCTACCCCCTGATCTATTTTACTCAGTGTTTGGAATTTACTGGTTCTCCCCAGCAGTTATGTTAATCCACTCATTATATTACTTGGATGGGAACTGGTGGATTGGAACCTTTTCCAATAGCAACTTTGACGTTCCAGCTAAATGGTGTTGAACTGCAAAATACAGGGAGACCAGAGACATCTCATTGCACATTGCAAATATTGGCCCGGGTCAAAAGTAATTGCAACCACCACCATCACCAAGAATTCAAGTATTGCTTGACCTGTAAATGCAGAGGAATGTATGCAGAAGGTGTCCTGACTGGCAAAGCAACAAGTGAGAAGGTTAGGGGAGCCACATGTGAGGGTCCTTTGCATCATAGATTTGCTGGGGATGTATAAAGGCAACACAAAGGCCCTCATTACGACCCTGGCGCTAAGTGAAAAACGATGGCGGTACATTTTTACCGCCATCGTTTTCCGCTAGGTCCGATCATGACCCGTGACCGTTAACTACGATGCCATTAGCGGCATCGTAGTTAA
The DNA here is from genome assembly GCF_040938575.1 of Ambystoma mexicanum. Classification (NCBI taxonomy): domain Eukaryota; kingdom Metazoa; phylum Chordata; class Amphibia; order Caudata; family Ambystomatidae; genus Ambystoma; species Ambystoma mexicanum. The sequence continues at coordinate 1,049,703,051 of NC_090927.1, read as the reverse complement.
CGCTGCCGCTAATTGCACCAAGGACGCGCGCACGCGCCCTCCCACACCGTAATTACCGGCATGGCGCAAAGGTACGCGAATGCCGACCCAAGCGGACATGCACCTAACGTCATCACCCAGCCCGTTAAGTACCTTAACGCCATGGTGCTAATTACGCCATCGTGAACCAACCGTAAAGGGCCTTGTGCAGTGAATCCAGCTGCCACAGGTGCACAGAATCAGCACAGGTGGAGGCAATACAGACTCAGGAAGTAGAAAAAGAGCACACCCAACCCCTTCCCAGACCCAGTCACACTCCACTATGATACCAATAGTACTAGCAATGTTGGGGCTGGAGGACCTGATAGCAATGCAAGTGCTACAACTTCAACTACAACAACAACAGGCTGCACAGAGGAGACGCAGGAGGAGAAGGAGGGCAAGGCAGGGCCAGCAAGCCCCACCAGCACAGCCAGTGGCACCACGCAGGCAGCCCCCAATCCCACGCATCAGAGCCAGTCCATTCAACCTCACTGCTGAGCAGATCCACACCCTGTACCGACTGGACCGGGACACCATCACCACCATTGTGGACATGATACACAACGACATCGTCAGCATGATTGAAACACCCACCGCCATTCCCCCCCTACTGAAGGTAGTGTCCGTGCTCCACTTCCTGGCCACAGGCACCTACCAGCACAAAGTGGGGCACTTGCATGGCATATCACAACCATTATTCTCACGTACACTGATCCAAGTGCTCGATGCCCTCCTCAAGCACACAGACGACCACATCTCATTGCCACGGTCTGCCCAGGAGATTGCTAACACCAATGTGGGTTTCCATGCACTAGCTGGCATAACTGGTTGCACTGGTGCCATCGACTGCACCCATGTGGAATTGGTGGTCCCACATGCCATGGAGGTAGCGTACCGCAACCGTAAACTATTTCACTCAATCAACGTGCAAATGGTCTGTGACTCCAACAGGATCTTCACACATTGTTGTGCCCGATTCCCCGGATCAACCCATGATTCAATGGTCCTGAGGAACTCCACAATACCACGCTACATGGAGCGACAAGCAGGCCCAAGATCCTGGCTACTCGGTGAGTCTAATGTCATGAGCATGGAAATGTGAAGTGGGTAGGTGATCGACGTACCAATGCATACTTCACCTGGCAGAAAGGGGGGGGGAATGATGCATACTTCACCTGGCAGAAGGGGGGGAATGATGCATACTTCACCTGGCAGAAAGGGGGGGGGGTGATGCATACTTCACCTGGCAGAAAGGGGGGGGAATGATGCATACTTCACCTGGCAGGATGGGGGGGGGATGATGCATACTTCACCTGGCAGAAAGGGGGGGGGGTAGAATGATGCATACTTCACCTGGCAGAAAGGGGGGGGGGAATGATGCATACTTCACCTGGCAGAAAGGGGGGGGGAATGATGCATACTTCACCTGGCAGAAAGGGGGGGGGGAATGATGCATACTTCACCTGGCTGCGACTAGCAGTAGCCAGATCATACCCTGAGACAGCACTTACGTCATCTGACAACTGTATACATGATGCCTGAGCTAAGCAGCCCTAACATGGAAATGAAGGTGTCTCCCAACTATGACACAACCATCTGCAAGTGCATTGTACAAAATGTGACCACATTGACTCCAACGAAAAGCACCTACATGCACGTCACCAAACACCATCAACTGAAAGGCCTGTCCCCCATAACTGCGCACAAAGGAGGCACATGACGGACAGGAACATCAATACACCACAACACAGACAGCAAGGCCCACAAACTGTCCCTATTGACATCAGTATTGTTCACTGGGGTCATAATTAGGCAGACAGCAATGTTGCAATCATGTGAGCGTTGACCTCACAGGACACGTGCCAGGTCACCTAAAGAAACGGCCTGAACGGACACAGTGGATGGGCACTCACAAGGCACTTGTCCCCCCTGCATTGTGTCTTGGCATACAAAACTGTACATGAGAGCCATGAACATATACCGGTTGCATAGTGTGAATCCATTAGCGCAACTAAAAGTGGTGCAAAGTAACAGTTGAATGCAAGGCATGGTGGCACGTCATGTACAGAAATCAATCTCATCCCTGACACATACATTGTTGCCCACTTACAGGTGATGCAGGCTATCCCCTGAAGAGGTGGCTCCTTACACCAGTCCGGAACCCACAGAACCAGCATGAGGAGGACTTCAACCGTGCCCATGCACGTACCCGTGTGGTGATTGAGCAGGCATTCGGCCTACTGAAGGCACGTTTCCGCTGCCTCAGCAGGTCTGGCGGGGCACTCCTGTACCGCCATGAGAAGGTTGTGAAGATCGTCATGGCATGTGTCATGCTACACAATATGTGCGTCAGACGAAATGTGCCCCTGCCCCCTGACGCAGAACTGCAACCACCTGACGATGAGGATGATGAGGGTGGGGATGGGGCATCACCTCAAGGAGGCAGCGATGCACAGGAGGGGCGTGAAATGCATCAGAATCTCATTGACCAATGCTTCTAGCACACACGGCGTGTGCATGTAACATGGAGACGGCACTTGGGGCACTGTGTGTGTCTGGGACATGCACACTGTGGACTGTACAACAATAAAGCACACATACGCAATGAGCAATGTCCACACATTTGATTTGTGCTAAACGAAAAAGTGTATTATGATTGTGAAAAGGTATGACACACCCACTCCCCCCTCCCCCCTGAACACCCCAACACACCCACTCCCCCGTCCCCCTGCCCCCTCCCCTGAACACCCCAACACACCCACTCCCTCCTCCCCCCTGAACACCCCAACACACCCATTCCCCCCTCCCCCCTGGAATCCCTACGAAGGTGTGAGTAAGTCTGTGCAGCAGTGTGTGATGCAGTAATTCTCCACTGTCCAGCCACTAATGACAGTCCCCTCCCCTGGCCCCCGGGGCACCCCTGCCCGTGCTGCGCAGGTTCCTCCCTGATCGTCGGATGGGGTTGCTCTGTGCCGAGCTGGTTGACGAGGAGGTTCCTGCATGCACATTTGGACGCATGTCCCGAATGGTCTGCACCAGTTCTGAGATTACGTGCCGCACAGCGGCGAGTTCTGTGCAGATGTCCTTCGTGGAGGACTGAATGGCAGCCGTGACTCTGTCTGCACATCTCTGCATTGCATCCCTTGCCCCCCCACACTCTGCAACGTGCTCATTGAGGAGCGAGGATAGTTGCTGCTGCCGGGTGACGATCTCATCCAGGGTCTGTTGATTCCTCTGGCTCATGACTAATGGCATTGGCATACCCATTGGGCTGCTCACCTCCGGCAGCGGGGATGGGGTGGCTGGCCAATCCTCGTCCTCTAACTGCCCCTGTGTGGCATCCGCATGCAGGCTGCTTAGGGATATGTAGGGGGAATGTAGGTGGGCGGTGGGGCTTGCATCCTCAATCTCCTCAATGATCCCAGCTTCACTATCGGAGGAGGCTGCAATGGCAGCGATTTTGCCAAGAGTGCTGCTTGCAGCAGAGCCTGTCCCTTCGGTGGGCACGATTTGTGTAATGTGCGCTGCTGCTGCGGATTCTGTGGTGTCAGTTGTGGTGGCTGTCAGTGCCCTGTCCTCTTTCCCTGGCAGGGATTGTGGCTGCTCTGGTGTTTTCATCGGGACGGCAGAGGTGGAGGGTTGTGGTGTTGGCACAGTTGTCCTGGCCCTCTTGGTGGCTGTGGAGGCAGTGGTGTTCTCATCCTGAGGGTCTGAATCTGAGCCTGTGGTGGAGCAAAGGAGGGATAGTGTTATTGATGGGTCAGCGGACATTGGGCCTGCATTGTGACAAATGGCATCTTATCAGTTAGTACATGCAGCACATTTGAGGCAGGGGCATACAGGTTGTCTGCCTTTTGTGTGGAAGTAGCATGGAGGTATGTGGGTGCCGGCAGTTAGGGTGTGCATGCTGCATGTGTACAGGGTGGAGATCGGATGTGTCTGTGGGCAGTCTCCTGCTGCTGTGTTGCATTTGCACTATGGGGCAACATTGTACTTCACATGATTGGACTTTGGTGAATTTTGCATGGCTTGATTTGAGCCACCTACACCTGCATCTCCTGATGTCGGGACTCCTCTCTCCATCCCTCCTACTCCTTCTATGCTCTCCATTCCGATAGTGGAGGCACAGATTTCCTCCCATGCTTGCAATTTGATGGGTGATTCAGATCCTCCCCCGGTTGCCGTGCCCAGGTTCCTGTTCGGCGAGAGGATGCTCCTGACTAGGAGCCTCAGGTCGTCCCACTGCTTTCTACACTGCTGTGCGTTGCGGGGTACGGTTCCCACCGCACTGACCCGCTCTGCCACCAGGGCCCATATGGCCTTCTTCTTGGCAATTGCCGGCCTGGTCATTTGCGTGGAGAAGACCACCGCAGCATTGTCCTGGAGGGTCTCCGCAAGCATGGTAAGTTCCTCACGAGAGAAGCGGTCCTGGCGCTGCCGATCGCAGGCTTTGACAGCTTTTGGCATTTTCAAGTTGGTAAATGGGTGGGTAATGGGTTATGACAGGTCTCAGGGTCGGATGTGGAGTGGTTGGGGAGGATGGCAATGGATTGTGTTTTTAAAGATGGCCGCCGTGCTCTTTCCCGTTCCGCCGCGATGACGCTACTTCCGGTTCCGCTTATTTACAGTCACCGCTAATTACGGTGACCGCTAATTGCGGTGGCCGCTATGATGGGTGGCGGAAGTGCACCTTGCGCGGTGTACGATGCCGGTAGGGGCCGTTTTGGGGTCATTTACGGCATCGCGTACTTTACATTACCACCATGGCGTAATGCTTGGGCGCGATGGGTCGGAATGTGCCGCACTTTACGACATGGGGCCAGGGCATAAACGTAAATTACGCCATGGCGGTAATGTTCGATACTTACCGCCTGGGTCGTAATGAGGGCCAAAGTGTTAACAGGCATGTGTTATTATTTTTTAGTTGTTTTAATTTATAATTTCCATTGGTTATGAAAGCATATAAGCTTGTAGAATGAAAAAGGTATCAACAAAGGGACATTTATAGAGAACACAAGAAAAGCTTTAAACCTGTAGCTTGGAAGAGAGAGGACAATGGAGTTATACATAGATTGTATATATAAAAGGAAGTGAAAACCCATATAAACAGGGGCATTCACAAGGAACTGGCAGCAGGGGTACGAAGGATACAGGTGCAAGGAGAGGACCAGGAGAGTTAAGAGTGCGGACAAAGCGGAGAGGGTCACAATACATATGAAAGTGGAGAGGCCCAGAATAGTTATGAGAGCTCACAAAGCTGTGAAACCCAGGAGAGCCGGGTGGCCCCAGGGAGCTGACAGAGCTGAAAGGTGTGAGAAACCTGGGAGGTAAATGGCCACAGAAGAGAGGGGTGGCCCCAGAAAGCGGAGCAAATTGAGAGGCATGAGAAGCTTGGCAGTGCAGTGTGGTGAAAGAGGGTATCCGGTCATTGCATCAACAACCAAAGCATTAACAGCCATACCATGCAAAAAAAGCATCTAATGCATTTTTTTAGATGGTAAAGGGCTTAGTTTAATAAAAAATGTGTTTTAAAGGTTAAAAAAGGGTGTTTAGGGGGGCCCCCCATAAGAAAAAAGAATAAAATGCATTAGATGCTTTTTTTTTAGATGGTATGGCATTAGATGTGTTGGCTGTCGATAGAATGACTATAAACCGTGAAAGAGAACAGAATGGCGCACAAGAGCTAAGTGACACAAGAGAGCTGAGTGTTGCGGAGAACTGAGAAACCCGAGAGAACTAAGAGGCGTGACGAGCCTAAACGGGATAAACGCCACAGGCTTGCGTAGCCTCAGAGAGTTGGGAGACCCCAGGAGAGCTTAGACGAGGCACAAGAGAACAAAGGTGCCCCAGAGTGAAGAGAGGTGTGAGAAGACTGAAAGAGATTTTGGGCCCAAGAACGCTGAATCAACCAAAGAACTAGGTGACCCAAATGAACAGAGCGAACAAAAGAGCTAGTGGGCTGAGAGGACGGGGAGCGCCGAGATGCCCAGGAGAGGCTAACAGCCGGGGAGCACTGAGAAAGGGTAGAGCCCTAAGGCTTGAGAACCAATGAGACTAGGAGTCCAAGAGACCTGTGACATTGAAACATTCAGGAAGCGATCTGACCAGAGGATAAGAATATCTGCCCTGGCTTTGAGAGGCAGCAGGGCACTATATACCCAAGGGCAGAGTGAACTTGGCGCTAGATGCCTGGGAAGTGTACAGAAGTGTGCCGGTACAGTAACCCTGAGTCTATGTGCAGAGGCGTGCTGCGTGTTATAAACCAGAGGCTATGTTCAGTAGAAAGAAACCAAGGGAAACCCGTGTCCACATCAGGCAGGAGAAACCCGTATGCATCATTATTGATGCCTTCCTTATATCATTCGCTACTTTTGTTGCAAGGGAGGAGTACCCTTATCAGGAGGAGGGAGAACCCTAGCACTAATACGCATTAGTCCCACCCCAACCTGACAAAAATGTATACTTTGAAACGTATCACGTTTTGTGTGTTCGGTCTACCACACATGTTAATCAAAGAGTTCACAAATATGAAGGCAGGGTGTGCCTGAAATCATTGACGGTGCCCTTCTCCCCTCGCCCCAAACAGAAGTAGGCAGTCCAGGAGCTTGGACATCTAATTTCAATACATGTGAAAAGTGAATATTCACCAGAGTGTGGGAGCCCCTCTACGGAGAATGAACATGGTTCAAATAACCTGCTCTATGGAATGTCTTCCACTCAGGAGGGTCTACAGCCTCGTGTGAGCTCACGGCACCCATCACAGAGGAGACCTATCCATTTGCATATCATTCTGGTCCGAACCACAAGAGCAGTCCAGCACCCAAATGCCAGGCAATTCTCCTCTGAACAAGGGTAACAGCAACATCCCCAGACATGTTTTTCAGCCTTGTTGGGCCTCCTCAGTGAGGTGAAGCTGAGTCTCTCTAAGCACAGTGAGCAGGGAGTCCACATCTTGACACTGGACTCCTTGACACCATAGGTGACCACTTTCACGTCCTCACAACTTGCACTTGTGACAATGAAAGCTGCAGAAGTGTAAATGCGTGACAATCTATCCTCACAGGTCACAATGCACTTAGCTACAAATAACAATGTACTCGGCTACAAAGTGACAAACACAGTGCCCTGTGCCACAGTGTGTTCATTGCCACTCCATGTGTGTCTGTTTCTCTTTCCGTTCATAGTTACAAAAGCAGCAAAAAAGAAACTCTGGAAAAACCGTGCACATGAGCAGTGTGGGTTCCGCCTGTATGCACTGTCCCTGACCACGAATCAAATGAGCTGCTGAGACAAAGGGCATTATCGCGAGTTGGCCAGAGAGGAAAATGCGGTGGTAACGCTATTACCGCTGCATTTACTGCTCTGTCCAATGTCGAGTTGGGCAGAAAGTGGGAGTTTTACCTCGAGATAGTTGCTGGAGGTAAAAATCTCCACTTTCCGCCCATTTAAGGTGCTATTAGGCAAGAAACCTCAATGGGATTTACCTCCCCCCCGCAACTCTGGATCCGGCACAAACTGCGCCGTACTGAGTTACGGTAACGCTAATAGCATTGGGCGGTCTCCCGGCGCAGTTAGCGCCAGGACACCGCCCAACTCATGATGAGGCCTAAAGAGTGCATTGTGTGTCAGCTGATACTTCACATAATGACAGGTAAAGGTACTGTTTTTCAAGCACTCAATATTATGGCATAGTACAGTGTATGCTCCCCATTGTACCCCGCCAGCAACACAATGAGCACCTTTCTTGCGCACTACTTTATTGCAACATGAGTGAGAAGGCACATACCTTTTGCCTCCTGTTATCCTGTCCCGTGCGGCTCATGCACCCCAGACTTAAGCTTGTCTTTCCGCGCAACTGCTCTCACAGCAGAGCTGTGCATTCACACACAACTAAGCCACTTCCAAGCCATAGACTTTAGGGATGGCCCTTTAACAGGAACCCAGATAGTGAACGATTGTACGACAGGTATCACCAGCTTTGCTCACTCCCTCTGGCACCGGGTGCTATCAGACCGCTATCTCTACTAGTGTCCCACAAAACTCAAGCCTCAACATTGCTTCAACCCTGCCCCAAAAGACATTAAAGTTCCTGTGATTGCCAATCAGCTCTCTTATGCCTGTTTGGCAGCTAATCCGAGCCAATGTCTGTGTTCACGGACGAAGTTGGGGTTGGGTGGCAGAGGCATTTCCATATAAAATTAAGAATTGATCAATTGCAGATTATGGCATTTTTTCTGAACGAGTCTTTTATAAAACTCAACATCAAAATTTGAAAACCATCGAGTCAGTGATTATAGAGAGAGGTTTGGTCCGAGGCACACAAGAGGTGTAGTATTAAAAGACAATGAGCATGGTGGCTCAGATTGACAAATGTATTGTCACCCCATTGCAAAATATGCTGCTACTGTTTTATCACAATGTAGTATTTACAGAATGGAACAGCATTCCTGAAATCATCAAAAACATACCCTATCATGGATCTGCAACATTTGTCTCTCCAGGTGTTTTTGGTGACAGCTCCTAGGCGCCCTAACCAGCGGGGACAACAGTGAGGGGTCATGGGAGTTGTAGCCCAAACCATCCATAAATTGGCAGGCCTCAACTTTTATCCCTATGATATGTGCTTATGTTACAGTCTGTACATCAGGCTTGCACGCCTCGTGTTGGTGGATCCATTTTGGGATTCCAATGTTGGGTCTGCAAAATACCTAGTTATGTGTATAGTGTTTCCATACTAATCAGTAGAAAAGGCGTAGCGCATATTCTGTGTGGCGGAGCGTAGACACAGCTACAGTAAGGTCCTAAGTGACCGGAAACTGCAAACGGGCACTTCCAAATCAGATATAGTGTTAACTGTTTTTGAAAAGCAGTTCGCGTGTTTGTACATCTGAAAGATTGCAAAATGTTGTGGGTATATTCAAGCTGTAAGCATCTATCAGAGCACAGACACATTAGGCGTATGGGAGCCGCAACGGTCTATCGGGTAAGAAGGGCACAATAATGCAGTGCCTCTCCTCCCTCACATTAGACCAAGCAGAACAGAGAAGGAAAGACCTCTATTGTTTGCACTCGCCCCACCCAACCAAAGAAAAGGAATGGGTAGAGCAATTGCAGACTATAAACACAAGTTTTATATATATATATATATATATATATATATATATATATATATACTCCTACTGTATCATGCAGGTTACTCCATTTAGGACACATATTAGATTAATAAAATGACCACATTATTTATAGGGCATGCGGCGGAGTGCAATGTCACTCCGCCGCGTGCTAATTCGTCAAAGGGGCAGCACCACAATCCCTCGCTTCACATCACCCCCACCCCCCAATCTGCTTTCCATCACTTCCAGCTTTGCCCACCAGTGGGGGACGCCACAATTATCATACAAATGTTTCTGCAGCCCGGTGTTTGAAAGCCTGGCCAATGTACTGATGTACCACCATTGCCCTCTGTATTGATCTACTCACTGACCATGGAAGCAAAGAACTTCTACAAGACCGAATGACCAGTTTACTGCAGGGGAAAGAAATGCTGAGTGCGCATTTACTGCCTTCTTCTCATCCACACCCACTCTTGCACTGCTGCCTTCTCCTCACCCGCCCCACCCTCGTGCTACTTTCACACCAAAGACCATTTCCGCAGTTGATGAGCAAGTAATTAATGCTTGTAAGCAGTGCCTTGACAATATGGTTGCATATCGATGACACATTTGGTCACTTTTGAGCAGTATTTGCAGTGATGCAAGCTAGTGAACTCTGATCGGACAGCAAGGTAGGGTTTTCTGTTCTTTTGAGGACTACCATCCTCAACTGTGCGCACTCAAGGTTTGAGGGTGACCACACCTAGATTTGTAAGAAATAAAGTCTTGTAGAAGCAAAGGTGGATCCCATGACCACTGTGCGACCTGCCTCTCCTGAACCCATCCCACCCTTTCTTGGCCTCCCAGACCAGTTGTAGTGATACACAAAATTGCAACTTTGCCAATCAGGGCTTTAGATGACAGCGTTAGCCGCTGAAAGCCAATAGCGTATTCAAAGTATGTTCCAAAAATGCTGACAGTAGTCTGTTGTAGCACTTCCATTATGCAGTAGTGAGCTACAAGGAATATGCAGGCCTAGTATGAGTGATCGGTCACATTATGCATTGTTGATAGACAGGCAGGGCGAAGGCCCCAGCTCTGTAGCTAATAGACAATATTGGAGTGTTTGGAACATTATGGCACCTATATAGCGCTTAGATAGCCAGTCTTAAGCGCTATGAACACTGAACTATGAGTGCATGCCTTTTAGAGCTTGCTCAAATAGGGTTAATACATCCTGGCTTCCCTTAGAATATTCTGCCTCACTAACGGTAGCCCTGCATGGCCTCTAAGCTAATCTTCCTTTCTCTGGGAAGGCACTGATAAGACATTCCTGAGCTTTCGCGCAGATGGGCTCCAGGGAGGGGCACAGAAAAAGGAGCACAGTGGAAATTCACAGAGCTGGGTTTTTCCATGAGCCAGCCTATATTTTGCACAGGGAAAGTTCTGGAACTGTGCCTCATGGACGGACAGCACGAGATTATAAAATATGCATGCTCACATGACTCAGGTGGGAGATCGACCTGTGGACTTGGTTCGAGCAAGATCAAGTGCCCGGAATTTGGAGCTCTGACGGTACCCTACAGCGCTGTCCTCTGAGCGGGGCTTGTTACAGCTAGCTTATGAGGGCCAGGGTCTCCCAGTGCTGATTGAAGGGGCGTAAGACTGTGTTTCTCTATGTTTTTCTAAGTTCTATGTTTCTCTATATTTTGCATTTCTCTAAGTTTTGTGTTTTGTAATCTTCTCTAACTTGAATCCCAAAATGTAAATGAAATTCACCGTTTAGAATAAATACTAAAACTTATTGAAGGTATCATTTGTCACTAGCATGAGTTCACTGCTCGGCACAATAGAACCTGTATTTTGGGCTGAATTGGGTAATTATTGCTCCCAAGGGCTGGCCCCGAGGAAGATTTGGCCCATATCAAGACACCAGTGACAGCCAACATCCTTCTACTCCTGCATCCCACCCACCGCTCGCAGCCATCAACTCTCGCCTCCTGCCAGCTCAGGCTATTTCTCCACCTTCCCCTCCTTCAGTTACGCTGTGTAGGCAACTCTTTCCTTTTGCTGTACACTTTACCATACTGTGCTGTGTATCCAGTGATTTTAATGAGAACTTTTCCGAGAGGGATGTTTTACAGAGAAAAAAGAATACTAAAAAAAATCACCAAATTGGTTAAAAAAAAGAAAATAGTGGGGTGGGGTAAGGGGGTACAACGGGTGAGGAGAGGCTTGTGGTGGAGTTGAAATCATAGGGAAATGGGGGGGGGAGGTCCCCCTAATAGAAAAATACAAATAATACAAAAATGATCTGGGTTTTTATTCAGTGTTTTTTCCAGTAAAACACCCCTCTCTGAAATAGTTTTCGCTACTGTGCTGCACTTGTGTTCTTGCTTCCGCAATAACATGTTTGACTAGATTTCTAGCATGTACATGTTAATAGTATTGCAAAAGCTGAGTAACATAAGGTAGTGGTACAAGCCTTCAGAGGGGTACATACATTGCATTCACATATTGCCCCGCGACCATGGAGAGCACCTTAACACAGGGAGCACCTTCTCGGTGTCATATTTTTGTTCTTGCGCAGGTAGCTAAGGTCAGGACCTGCCACCTAAACTTTGAGATGGCCTTGAAGAATGCTGCCATGTTGGTGGGCTTGTGCACAGGCTTGAGGTACAAAAATATACTAAGGGGGGACCCCTTCAAAATGCTTACTCAATAAAGCTAGTAAAGACTTCTCTACCTTCAAAGAAGGGATTAAAGAGACAAAGATACAAATAGCAAAGGTAGAGAACAACGCGATCAGCTACACCAGCATGTTATCACAAAATACACATTTTATTAATAGTCATTAAAAAACATCATAAAAACACAGATGTTTTTCCTCTCCTGTACATGTCATATGAAGCTGTATAACAGGAGTTGCGCTCTAGTCCAGTCAAAGACTAATGGACTAATGTCTAATTGTTACAATTGACTTGTTACTATTGAGTTTTGTGTCGCTTGCACTTTATATATGTATTTTTAGAGTTTTTTTAACAGGCTTGAGGAACCCCTTATTGTGCCCAGATCAACTTGATAGGATTTAGGTTAGGGGATCCCAGGGGGGCAGGGGCCCAGGTAAGCCTCTAATGGTAGCTGCAGAGGGGCGTTTAGGGCACAATGGGTAATTTGCAGGTGTGCTCCTGGAATGTGGGGGATGTTCCCTTGCAAATGGCAAATTACCCCACATAATTATGAGCACTTTAAAGAAGGCAACTCCATTCTGTTCTCAAAATTAAACTGTGTTTTAGATCCATCTTCGAGAGGCCTCCCAGACATGTACTTTGATGGAATGCTCAACCAGGCTTGCTTGAAAAGTGTCCTTTCTTCCTGAATGCCCTCCTGTTGAATCTTTTGATGGCAGCAGTAGTCTTGTCTGAGGACAGGACGCCCATCACCTCCATCCAGGCCTTCATGTGGGTCACCCACTTTTCCTTATTGACGTCATGCATCATAGGGCACAATATGTGGAGCAAGAACAAGCCATGGTTAGAACACATTTAATGAATACTCTCTTGGGTGAGGTAGAGTGGATGAATAGGATTAGTTGGGGTGAAGTTAAGTGGGGTGAGGTAGAGTGAGGGAAGATACCCATAGCAGGCAAGGTAGAATAAACAAGATAGGTGAACTAGAGTGGGGTGAGGTAGATCTATTGCCAGTGCGAAGTAAAATAGAACAATGCATGCACTATATAAAAAATATTTCCAATTTGGTCACTGTAGCAACATCAAATCGTGCAACACTTCCGCGTCCTGATGCCTAATCCTCTTCTCCCATAGGTGCTCTTTCCCACTGGTGTGATTATAAATGGCAGACCAGGTGAGGGAAATACAGAGAGTGGCACGCCATTGCTGGAGTTTCTTAATGAGATACGCTGTGCGATTAAGCTCCCCGAGCTTTGTACTCGTCTCTGGGGTTTAGTCACCACAGGGAAAGAAGGTATACAGGGTGCGGGTACAGCAGGTGATGTAGGTCACAAGTTGCAATATACAGTGACTAACTGAGGTTGTCGCCTGAATGGGTTACTTTAAATGGGGTGGAGTGGTATGAGGGATACAAGGAACATAAAAGTCTGCAGTTTAAAGGTTTCATCAAGTAACATGTTAAGCACAGCCATCAAGCCATGGCACTGTAATAACGGCCTATGGAACTTTTTCGGCCCAGGAATACAAAACCGACCAATTTGAAAATGTGTGAACAGTTTGCAGGTGGAGAAAAGCAGAACCAGCATCTCCATATTAGAGGAATGTCCTAACAGCATTACTAAATAAACAAATACTCGGAGTGGCAATGAGCTCTGCGTACTTTAAGACGGTGCCATGTAATTGCACTAGAGCCACGTCGACCAGCATCTTTTGGTATTTGGTGCTTTTGTTTTGATGTCTTCAATAAATAAAATAATGAAAAAGTACACTTGAAGGTAGAGTACTGTATGTACTCTTATGTACACTTTGAGCATCATTGACCATCGTGGCTTGATTGGCCAAGGACATGTGTCTACGCCGAGGACATTGTGTACTTGTGTCCCTTATTATGGTATTGTTACTAAAAACTGATAATAAAATGCATAGTAGCCGTATGCAAAAGTGGCGTACAAAGTGTGAAAGTGTACTGGGAAAATTAAATAAAAATACAGAAACCATTTTTTTTTAAAGTCTCCGCCAGAGCACTGCAAGTGCCCTCAGAGCAGAATTTACCAACACAACTTGGTTAGCCATTGAGCTTGGTGCACTGGTATTTCCTTATTGTGGCATCTTTACTAATAACTCAAAAACAAATTCACACAAGCTGAATAAAAATAGTGCATAAAGAAAGTGGCATTATGGAATGGGCACTCCAAGCGGCATTGGGCGTCAGAAGGCTGCGATCCTGTGCATGTCCTGCGTTGATAACAGTGGGCACCAGCCTTGGCCCTACAACACCACAAGTGTATTTCACAGCTTTGGCATAGATGAGCACGGACAAATCCACACGTCACCATGCCCCATGGACAGTGCATTTTCCGTCCAGCACCATACCGTGGAGAGAGTGGACCGCTGCAGTTACTTTCTCTTTATTATTGGAGACAGGGGAAAAAAAAATAATTCAAACAAAAATCATTCGATGAGAAAGTGTGCATCATGCGTCATCCTCCACATTTCATTTCTTTGGTGGCAACGCCCCTCTGCAGTGCTCCAAACCACACAAACCCATACTAAGGGCCTCATCACGAGTTGGGCGGTATCCTGGCATATTTTTCGACGAGCGCTATTAACACAAATAGCGACCGGTGGACAAAGTGGCAATGAACCCGGAAATCCAGCGCACATTGCATTACAGCCAAGCCCGCTAGTAGCATGCGCTATTAGCGCCACGGGAAATGCATCATTGCCGGAACGGGATGTAAAGCGGCGGCCTTCTTGGAAATCACAATCCGCTGAAAATCACAGCCCCTGTAAGCCATCCACTCCTCTAAGGCTTGGAAAATGTCACAGGAACGTAGCAGGGGCAAGTCAGTCTTCGACAGGGTGCCAAAACCCAAGTTCACAAACCAGGAGCTTGCCATACTTGTTGAGGAGGTTCTGGGACATCAAGAAGAGCTGTATGACCCCCAGCAGCGAGAGACAAGTGCACAGCAGCGAGCACAGATCTGGAGACAAGTGAACCAGAAGGTGATAGCTGTGGGCCGTCTGCCCAGGGATGGGGAGGATTGCCGCAAGCGGCTAAATCACTTGCAGGTCCATTTCTGTGGTCTCCTGGCCCAGCACAGGAGCGGGAGCATGGGGACTGGAGGAGGGCCAGCACCACCACCACCACCACCACCCGAGTTGACACCTTGGGAGGAGCAGATGACCACCCTGATAGACATGGGCACAATCGAGGGAGTCGGTGGAGTGGAGGCAGGCACCGGTACCCAGGAGGCTGCAGGTGAGTAAACCCCCCCTGAAAACTGCATAATCATGTTAGGCCCACCCCTCCATTCCCAGTATGTTTGCAATGTGTGTGAGGCACCGCAGCCACCCATCAGTGCCCCCTCATATCACCGTACCCTAGCGCCCCCTGGTACCTTAAGTACCTAAAATATATCAACCAAAGCCCCAAGGGAAAGGCATCCATGGGCATGGCACAGCAACTTGATGTGTGGGTGTGTATCAAAGCCCCCCCACGCACAGCGACATGGGAACTGTGCATTCAGACATCTGGAGATGTCACACCAACATGTCCAAGCAGTGTCCCTCCCCTGTAGCATGTTCCACTGATGACAACATGGGGACTGACTAATATGCAATGGCCAAGCATGATAGAAACTGTGCCCCCAACCCACTGTAAGGCATGAAATGCATGATACAATTGTAAACTGCCCTCAACTCATACAACCCCCTATGTATCCCACAGGCACGCAGCGATCATCACAGGGCAATGATGATGGGGAAGCGCATCCACATCCAGCCGCATCTCCCGACGTGCATCAACCAGCACCACCAACCCGCAAAGGGACCGGCATGAGAAGGCAAGACGCAGGACACATCCTACATCACCCTACCGGAGCCCATTCAGACCAGAGCAACGTCCACAAGGCAGCAGGGCGTCATCGCCTCGAATGCCGGGAGCCACCACAGGCATTCAGGATGTGGAGGGAGCCACCAGTGGGTCTAACTCGGATAAGGGCCACACATCCCTTGCTGTACGACACACTGCAGTGGTGTCCTCACCCAGCCACAGTGCCACTCATGAGAGCGGCACACCCCAAAGGAGCCCGGAGCACGTGCCAGTGGAAGCACACACTCCCCATGTACCTGTGCATGTACGCCGTGCACGCACACCCATGCCTGATGTGGACACACCGTCTTATGGTTCCCATGCAGGCAGCCCCTCCAACCGCAGCAGTGTTATGCTCACCTGGTATCCACGGGGACGCCACACAGCCCTGGTTGCTTGATTTGCGCCTGGAACCCTCTTCCGATCCGGGGTGGTGCCTTTGATGGAAGTTGGGCCTGAAAGCACAGGAGGACTGGATTCAAGATCAAGTACGTTCTTCTCCCACCTCCCTTGAGTTCGACCCTATGGCCCTCTCCTCACCTTATTGTAATATTTGGCGTGCTCTCCGTCTTGCCTTCTTTGCAGGGTTGCTTAGTCTTCAGCGGGCTTGGGCGACTGAGTTACTTCACTGGTGCAAGCCCATTCAAGTGTCTTTAAGGTAGGTCTTATTGCAGCAGTCTTTGTATGTTATTGTTCTTGCCTTCCTTTCTTTGTGGTTAATGTCTTTTCTTTACACCTTAGGTGAGTGGGAGATTCGGTGTGTCGTGCTGGTTGGATTGAGCACCTGCCGGTATGGATGGCGCAAGAAGCGCACTACGATTGGGTAAGTAACGCGCTAGGCGCGGCGCTGCTTCGCCTTTTACTTGCTAACCTGTGTTTCTTCTCTCCATACAGGTCGCAATGGTCTTCTCCGGTGAGCCTGGTATTCTGGAAAAAAATGCCAGCCAAGAGGTGACCAACCAGGTGAGGTTCTCGTGATGACTGAGGCATACTCCGTAAGTAACCTTTTCTAACGTTGTCTTTCTCTCTCTCCCTTCAGGTTGCTTTGTTCCGGTGAGTATGCAGTGTCCAGAAGATGCTGGTTACTGGATGGGCGACCGCGAGTAGCAGAAGCATGGACAAGCGTCAGGCGGATACAGGATGGAGCTCTTAGGTAAGACTCTATTAATGATGTTCTTTTTCTCCTCTGCAGGCTCGTTGCTCCGATGATTGCCGGTATCAAGGACACTGGGCATGGTGAGCGTTACGCTGCAGGCTGCAGAATAACGCGAAGCGTGTTCTATTGCTCGGGTGTGGTTTAAATAGCCTCCCAGCATAGTAGTACAGGTAAAGTAGTCCCATGCTACCACACCCAAGACACTATACCGCATAGTCTAGTTCTAGGGAATTAGACTATGTGGGTGCCTCTATGTTAGTTGCAGGACCAAGGAAAAGTAGTCCCCTTCATAGATGTTTCTTATACTGAATATGAGCCTGGCCCCAAAGGCGCCAGGACTGACTCCAAGAGAGTCTTGGAAGGTAGTGCAAGGGTCCTGAGGCCCTAATGGAACCCCGAACCCTGACCTTACCGGGCATGTAGACATGCCAGTGGGAGTTTTGGTTAAGGGTCGTGACAAGCAGCCCCATCATAGATGCTGCCATGCCCCCCCCCCCCAACAGCTCCCCTGCCAACCCGCGCAGACCTGTCAGTCCAATCAACAGCACACCTGACAGACCGATCGCCACAGTACCTGCTGTAATGGAGCATATGGATGTGATGGAGGCTCGACAGCTGAGAATTGAGGCCATGTCGGCTGAGCACAACCGCAACAAGGCAATACGCTGTGCCATACGCAATGCTGCCAAGACCATAGCAAATGATAATGCGCGCACATGTAGAGTGATGGAGGGCTGTACAGCGGCCCTGACAGGACAAAGAGTACACAAGCTAGGTGAGGGCCAATCTGCACATGCTAAGCAGATGCGGGAGACAAACAATCTGCTCCGCCAGCAGCAGCAGTTTTCAGGAGCTATTCCATCTACCTCTACAACACCCACAGAGGGAGCCCTGGTGACTTCACCCAGGTGCCGTTCCCTGCACAATCTCCCATGCCGCTCATCAGAGGGACCCTGACAAGGGAAGTGTCCACGACCATCCTAGATGGACATAGCACAGTTGTGCCGAGCCCTGGGCACATAGACCCACTTGCACTGTTTTTTGGGGAGTTCACAGGAGAAGGGGGGGGGATTCTGTGTTGGGGAGTTCACTGGTGGAAGGGGGGATTCTGTGCTGGGGAGTTCACTGGATGGAGGGGGGAATTGTTTGCTGGGGAGTTCACAGGGGGGATTGTGTGCTGGGGAGTTCACAGGGGGAGGAGGGATTGTTCAACTAATAAATCCTGTTCATTATGCACACAAAGCATGGACATTCATGATTGTGTTAAAGTGTTCTTTATTTTACAAGTGATATGTGTTACATGTACCCATCCACCAGATCAAAAATAACTGTCAATCGAGGCCTGTCTGGCCAACCTCCCCACCCTCACCTCACCCCATCCCATCCCTGTGTGCATGTGCCCCGGCTTCGGGCACATTTTCATCATCACTCCCATCCCCGGGTGGCTGGCCATCAGCATCGGGGGGCAGTGGCACATGCCTGCGACAGCAAATGTTGTGCATCATGGCACAGGTAAGTACGATTTTTTTTTTCTCTGGTGCATACATCAATACCCCTCCCATATGGTCTAGGCACCAGAAGCGTGCCTTAAGCAATCCAAATGGCATTTCCACACAGATGCGTGTACGCCCATGGGCAATGTTGTATGCCAGCTCAGCTGGAGTGTGTGGATTACACAAAGGGGTCAAGAGCCATGTGTACTGCGGGTATCCTGAATCACCTGCAGGGGAGAGAATGCAGACATTAGGCCAAGGTTGGTTCAGTGGGTGTACAAGGCTCAGACATCAGTGACATTGGCAGCAGAATCAAGTATATGTTGAAAAGGTCCATGCTATCTCAGTGAATGTTTTCATACATCCTTCACCTTCCAGGACATGCATGGGCAGAGGTTTACATGCAGCAGTCCATCAATTAATATGTTAATGCTTGTGTGTCACACTCATGTAGTACATGTACTCTACTTTGCATATACCTACTTTCATTATGGTGTGTACTGTGCAAGGTGCAGTATTCAATGAATGGAGTACTTACTGCATGCACCACCCCTGCGTCTAAATGCCACAGTACTCTGTCCCTTATTTCTGGATGAGGGTACCCTTATATCTGCATGTTCAGGCAACATGTTAGGCCATATGTTGTGGCATTCGCTATGGCTGGTGTTGCGTTTGCTACTTGGCACAATCATGTACATTTGGCCAGGCATGTGATTGGCCAATCGGGGATCACTGTCTCAGGGATGGTCATTGTCGTGCCTCCAACTACTCGTGTATGGTGGTTTTGTGGATGTGCCTACATTAGGACTCTATTGGCATGACTGTCTGGTGGCCGGGGTGGGATGTTTCTTCTGTGTCAGGGTGAGGAGCAGCACTGCGACACACACACAAGATGCTTTGAGGTAGTTGGGCTTCCATATGTGACTGTGCTTCGACAAGTGTGCGCCATTCAGACTGGGTGTGTTCTGCTGTGTGGAACGTGTGCAGGGGTTCTCGTGCAAGGCACATGCATGGAACTGGTGCTGTGCTAGTGCCTGAGTGTATGTTCCCCCCCACTCCCCAACAGGTGTAATTTGGTATGCATTTCAGACTAGATTTGTACTCACCCAACATCCATGTGTTTTGGCCTCAGTGCCTCTCCATGTAGGCTGGCAGTGTACTGCTGCGCAGGACCATGGAGTTGTAGGTGGATCATGGGTAGCGGGCACAGCAGTGGGTGAAGGTTAGGTTGGGATACGTTCATGGAACGGTAACTCTTACGATTCCTGTAGGCTGCCTCATGTTCCCGGGGTGCTACTAGTGCTACATGTGTGCAGTCTAGGGCTGCTATGACGTTCGGGACTTGGGCAATGGCATGGAACTGTGCCTTGAGCTGGTTGACCTGTGCCTGTGTGGCTGGCAATGCAATGTGCATTGACATGGAGCAGCAGTGCATCCAGCACCTGTCCCAGCTTGGCACTGAAGGTCAACTGGGCCATATCATGCATCATGGCAACGATGTGTTGGAAGCTGCCAGTCCTGAGGTACTGTATAACGGACACAAACTTCACAAGTGGGGGGCACAGCAGTGCTGATGGCTATACGGCTGCCTATGTCAGCCTGGATTGTGTCCAGCAACTGGGTGATGGTTGTCCTGTCCAGCCTGTACTCACTTACCAGCTGCCCATCAGTTAGGGCCCAGGGTGTTGGCCTGACCCTGGGGATGACTGGCCGCCTTGCTGGTCTCCTCCTCCTTCTCCTCATCCCCATCATCCCCTGGGCTCCCAGAGCCCTGGCCTGGTTGGCTGGCCTCTGTAGCTCCAGGCGCAGCTAGTACATGTCCACATCAAGGCTCCCGCCTCCAAATGGCAACATGGTGCTGGGAAGGGTGTGTTGTTGATGGGTGGGTCTTTTGTAGGTCTCTGGTATGCATTGTTTTCAACTTGACCCTTATTGCGGTCTCCTACCTGCTCCCAATGGTGAAATGGTGTTGGGAAGGGTGTGTTGTGCATGGGTGGGTCTTCTGTAGGCCTCTGGTATGCATTGTTTTCAACTTGACCCTTACTGCGGTCTCCTACCTGCTCCCGATGGTGAAATGGTGCTGGAAAGGGTGTGTTGTGCATTGATGGGTCTTTTGTAGGCCTCTGGTATGCATTGTTTTCAACTTGACCCTTATTGCGCTCTCCTACCTGCTCCCGATGGTGAAATGGTGCTGGAAAGGGTGTGTTTTGCATGGGTGGGTCTTCTGTAGGCCTCTGGTGTGCATTGTTTTCACCTGGGCCCTTATTGCTGTCTCATGTGTTCTTTTACCTCCAGCATTTGACCTGGGGTATTTTTGGCGGTTTTCCCACCGGTTTTCTGGCACTAAGAGCGCCAACGCTGGACTTGTGATGGCTCTATAATAGTGTGTTTGGGTGCCGGCGCCATTACAGCCGTACAGCTGTAATAGTGCTGGCGGGATTTACAGTCGTGATCCGGCGGAGCGGTATTGGCGGCGCTAATACTGTTTCTGCCGGATTTAAGGGTTACCGCCCAACTCGTGATGAGGCCCTAAGTGTTTTTCTCAGAGCCTCTGCTTCAATCCTAGGCCATCATGTATGTTAATGACCAGGGTAGGTGTTGCACAGTATAGACAATATAGGGAAGAGCTGTGTGGGACTAGCATGATTGCCCCTCCCTCTGACACGCTGATCTGCCTTCATTGTGGCACCGCTCACTCCCTATACCTCCTGGTCCTCTAATTATCTGTAGCATATCCGACAGTGAAACGCTCCATATCCCAGTGGGTCCTCAATCTGGAAGGGAGAATTCCTCTCATTTTGCCACACCAATCTGCAGAGACCGAGTTTACGGAACTGAGACTCTTCGGTCTTCTCCCTTGTGGCCCCCCCGTGGACTCCAAGGAGACACTGGCTCATGCCAGAGGTTTGACCCAAGCTGCAGGTCTGCATTCCTGACTTTTTCTTATCAACTTCGAAAAGACAGCATGACTTCTTAAACCCCAGTCCTCACTGTGCTGCCCCTACGGAAGTTTAACTACAAACAGGATGCCCTTACGCAGGCAGTACAGGGACTAGGGAATTCTCAAAAGCTCAGGTGCACGAGATGGTAGTCCTAGGAAGCGTTTTAAAAGGTTTTTCTGTCGTCTTTGCAAAGTAACTGGGTTATTGCAAAAGGCACAGAAAAGTAGAAAGAGTAAAAAAGAACAAAAGAGAGAAAGAAGGGTGCACGAGAGGAGGGAGCGAGATTGAGAGGCAGACAGACACAAACCAGAATGACTGGGGCTATAACTCGGACCCAGATACAAGACAGACTCAAAGAAGAAGGGAAATATCAGACTCCCGAGTGATATAGATTCCGCAAGGATACCCAACACTGGGACAGACCACAGAAAAGACTATTAGGAGCCGGCTCATGGCTGGTGTTGCTACAATAACACAGAATGGCAAAACCCCTAAGCAAGGGGAAGGCATGCTTGCTGGTATGAGTGTGTTTAACTATGTTTCTAATGGCCCAGAAGGGTTACCCATGGCTAGAGGCTGATAATACCCAAGCCAGAGAAGTACCCTATGCAAAGAGGGGTGGGCAGATGTGACATAATTGCTGGTAACTGAAGCAAGAAGCAAGCTGGGTGCTATAACCCTAAACCTCTCAATCTAAGAAGCCAATGGGCTGCTGTAACCCCCAGTCTATAAGTTGAGCCAAGAAACAGAGTGTGCTCGGTCCCTGGGACTTTAATTAGTTAGGGAATCTGAGGGAAGATCAACATTTTCTTAGGTTCTGGAATCATATTAAGTTAACCCATCCTGCCACCTTTAATACCGGAACCCTTTATTGTTTCACATTGAGTTCAACAAAAACGACAAATATTCCTTAGTCCTGGAAACTCAAACTGAATAACAATTTCAGTCATGGAAGGGACAAAGACCCAAGATGAGCCTTCTGAAAAGATGGAATTTAGAAACCACCTTAAACAAAAATAATACCTCATCTCTCAGAAATACCATATCCTTGGGAAGACCTGGAAAATTAGTTCCACCTAAAAAGTCTGTGGATAATTTAGTGTACAAAAGCGGCAGCCGTGAGGAAAGTCTTCTTCATAGTGAGAGGCCTGAGGGCAAGAATGCATCTGCCTCAATGGAGCCACCATCAAAACCTCACAAGGTTCAGGTCGCAGGGCACACACAAATGTGTGAATGAAACTGCATTACAACTGGAACAGAAACATAAGAGCCATGTTTAGCCACAGTCTTCAGAAATAGTGACAAGCTATCCCTTATATATGCCATCATTAAGCCATACCCAAAGAAGTCAAAACAACCATGGTGGGGCAAAAAAGGGTCAGTGTCTCTTCCATGATATTAACTACTAACATTTCCATCTGTAGGCAACGAGTGACTTAGTTGAGCCCACGGGCAGAAACATCCTCAAAAAGATCCCAAATCCTAGTATCACAAACTATCAACCAGGCATTTGGGTTTAGCCTGGGTATGTTCAAATGGAGGACCCTGTACTTGCAACTTACCTATCTCTGCACAGAGGGAGGGTCCTCCGCAGACAAATTACCAGAACCAGAAACTCTGGCCACCAATTCGAAGTGGCCAAGTCTGCAGTAACAAGAATAATGGTTGCGCCATTCCACTAAAGCTCCAACAAGACTAGAGAGGTCAGTAGGACTGATGGGGCAGAATACCCAACTCCAGGATCAAAATGCCAGTCCACCAGTATATTTGACACTTTGTCACAATGAACAACACATTAACCTGAATGAGACCCCAGGTTCAAAAGGTGACGTCTCCCACCTATTAGTGGAGTTCCCACTTAAGGGTGTGTCAACTCCTGCCTGATAGAGAACTTCACCTTGTTTTAAAGTGTCGAGAGTACACAACAACAGGCTATCTGTTCACAGATGGAGTGAGCCCTCAACATCCTGTTCAGATAATATGTTGGGGTGCTGTTGGCCTTTTAGGGTTTGAATTAACTTTTGCAGGTGAGGCAAGAGAAAGGCAACCACGTCAAGCTTGACTACCCTCATCATTGAGATTGATGTGACAATCAGGAGTGTAAATGTGGGACATGGATGTTGAATCGGATACCAACAGAAGATCATGGTTAACGCAAGCTAGGACCACGACAAACCTGGGACAACAGTCCTCAGTACCCAAATCACAGATTGCATAGGTCGTCATATTTCCAGACCCGGAAAGTTGCCCAAGGCCATGAAACTTAGCAGGCAAATACTTTTGAAGCGAAAGGTTGGTAGAAACCAAGACACTGAATGGCAGATGTCTCTCATGCTCTTTGGGGCTGTAAAGCGATCCTACTTAGAGCAATAAACCCGGTTTGATGACAAAAGACAGGTGTTGCAGAAGTACAGGGAAAACCCCAAGGAATGTAGGATTAAATCAGTCTGGTGTATGTGTTGTGACAAAGTATTATGCTTGAGGCTGAGGGATGGGACGCAGTGACCTTAAGGGCTGGGGATTTCAATCTGCTCCAGGATACATGCCCCAGGGGATGGATCCCCGGACCGATACTCCATTCATAGCTTTGTGTTTTGCCCAGAAAGCCATGGGTTACAACCTCTTTGCTGCCTAGGAAATGTTACCAGATGGGAAGAATACCCACGAAAGTGCAGGCTGCGGCAAGACCTGTAGGTCAGAAATAGATCCAAAGTATCAGGAAAGACAGATTTGTGAGCCCTGCTTGTGAGAATGACTATGGGCCTCACTTGTTCCCGTTTGTGCAAGCCTGTAAGTACCTGAATAGGGCATCTACAAGATCATGCAAGGTGCCCAGAGTGACTCTCAAATCGAGGTGTGTGTTCAAATGTCTTCCATTTTGTGAGACCTGGGCCTTTTCCCACTATCCAGGACTCTCAAATCTAGGTGCGCTTTCTCATGTCTGCCATTTTGCGAAACCTAGGCCTTTTCCCACTATCTAGGAATCTCATATCTGGGTGTGTGACCTCTCAATTGACTGCCATATGCGAAAGTGTTGTAATGTATTCCTATTGTGTGGCGTGTGAGGAAGCAAACACTTCATGTGGAATGTATTTGTTATTTTGGGTTCTGGATTCTCTGCACAGCAGTTGGAGAAGGAGCTGGGAGGAAGCTGGCTGTGCTGGTGGTCTCTGTTATTTCCTAATTAAACCCAAGTTAAAGCACTGCATGCGTTGTCGTGCTATCATCTTATCAATGGCGACAAGGATTTGCATACCGTAAGAACGTACGTTGACCCCCAGAAGCATGTACAGCAGCATATTTAACGAATTTCCACTCCACTTCGGCGTTGATGCGGACACGCACCAGTGCAGCTAACAGCCGGCATGATTGTGGGGATGGCGGCAACAAGAAAACGCAAGGCAGGCCAGCCACGACTGGCCTAATAGTAGTGTTGTAGAAATAAGGGCAAAAAGAACAGTGCATATGCAAGGCCTATCCATCCGCAATGGTGCCTGGCCTGCGAGTCAGAAAGTACTGCACATGCATGACGGAGGATTAGCGCATGCACAAGGGTTATGAGTGTGCAAAATGTTGCCTGCCCTGCACATCAGAAGATTACTGCGCATGCGCGAGTAGCGTTTTCATCCTTCACAAGGATAATCAACGGCACATTGATACAAAGAGTTAGTGTTGTGCTGATGTGAGATATCTGCCAGAAGTTCTTAAAAAAAAAAAAAAAGAAAAGAGCAACAATAAAAAAAAGGAGAAGTAACGTTCACAAAAAGTTTGCGTTGCACAAAAAAAAAAAAATAATAAAGTAAGTAGGCAATTCCAGGTGTACATGGCCCCCAGTGCCCATGGCTTTGCCAGCTCCAGTTAAGGTGAAGTGGGACCAATGGAAAAAAGGATTTATACATTATATCAAAGCAGCAAGTGGAAGTTCTTACTCAATAGATAGGAAGTTGTCACTTCTGATGTACTTACTTGGTTATGAAGGACAAGGTATATATAATACATTACACCTGCTGGTTGGTGATGGCGGGGGAGACAGTGCAAGTGAATTTAATTTGGTTCTACTCAAACTAGATCTACACTTCAACCCCAAGACGAGTACCATTCTAGAAAGATATAACTTTGTAGTGTGAATCCAAGAACACAGAGCGTAGGGGAGTACGTTACGGCCCTTTGCCATTTGGCCTTGTCATGCAAATTCAGAGTCTTTCAACAAACATATTCGAGACCAGTTCATGATCCATTGACAAAGCAACAAAATCAGGGAAGAGTTATGGCTTATGGACGAGCCCTCGTTGGATGAGGTGTTGGACATTGCCAAACGTGAAGAACACTCAATGGCGTGTGTTGCAAAACTATTGGAAAAGGAGAACTGCGAAACAAAAGCGGAGGTGCTGAACGTAGCCGAGGGAAGACAAAAAAAAAAGGGAAGGAGAAATGTACCAAAGGACCTGGTGACAATAAAAATAACCGCATGAAAGGAGAGAGGAAGGAGGAGCAGTTGTGTTTTCGATGTGCCAGCAACTCGCATTTTGGCACGTCAATGTCTTGCCCTGGTCATCAAGCTACTTGTGCCAAATGCAAGAGAAAAGGGCATTTTGTGAACTGTTGCAAAAACTACCAATTTCGTCAAAGAAAAGTTTTATACATGAATAAAGGGGAAGGTCAAGGAGGTTCCTCTGAGGAGGATGAAAGTTGTTATATTGAGAACATTACTGTAAATGTTATTCAAGGTGTGGATGAGGAAGAATGTGAGCGCCTGTATGCCATGGTGTGTATAAATGGCAAGGAGGTGTTAATGATGGCGGACTCTGGTTCCAAAATTTCACTTATACAGAGATGTGTAATCGAACAAGAAATAAGGGGAGATGTGAGGAATTTGTTGAAACGGATATTAAACCAGGGGGTTACAATCAGGATAAGATTGAGCTTTTTGGGTATTTCACCATGCAATTCAAATTCAAGGGAAGGGACTCACAAGGAAAGGTCTAAGTGACTAAAAAGGGAGCAATATTGTTGGAGTGGTGTGATCGAAAGAAATTGCAAATAAGATTAGATCCCAACACAGATGATCAAGTGTTACATGTGGGTTCATCGATGAGTGAGAGGTTTAAAAATGTATTTAAGAAAGGTGTGGGCAAGGTGAGTGGGATGAGACACCAAATCATTTTAAAGAAAGGAAGTATGCCTGTATCTGTCAAGTTACATCCTGTTCCAACGGTATTAAGAGAGGGAGTAAAGAATAACATTGAAAAATTACTCTGAATGGGTATTATCAAAAGGGTTGGAGGAGTTCAATGGATTTCACTGTTCGTGGTTGTGAAGAAGGCACCTGGTGATTTGAGGTTGTGTGTGGATCTGCGTGAACTAAATAATTGCGTGGTGGTGGATAGGCATACATTGCCAAATATGGGACAGATTTGGTCATGGGAGGGTGTTCTCCAAGTTAGACATGGTCTCGGCATAGCATCAGATAGAGGTGGAGGAGGGATGTAGAATCCCGATCGTGTTCATAACGCATGAGGGGATCTTCCAATTTCATAGAATGTCGTTTGGTTTAGTATCAGCGTCTTCGGTCTTCCAGTGTATGGATAAGCCGTTTAGAGGAATATGATGTGTGTTTTGTTTCCAGGATGATGTGTTGGTATGTGGAGAGACGGAAAGTGACCATGATTTTGGAGCAGGTGTTGAACATATTGGGAAAGAGAGGGGTGACATTGTGGGAAGAAACATTTATTTTTAAAGAGAGCAAGGTAGAGTACCTAGGACATGAAGTATCTGCAGAAAGGGTAATATGCTAGCGTCAATAAGAAGCGCAGAAAGGACAAAATCAAAGGGAAAGCTATGTTCATTTTTAGGTATGATTGAGTTCTACCAAAAGTTTGTGAAGAATTTTGTGGATAAAGTGTGTGAGATGAGGAAGCTATTGAGGAAAGGGGCATTTACCTGGGATGAAAACTGTGAAAAGGAGTTTTCCAGGATAAAAGAGGAAATTGATCCAGCAAAATCCTTGAAAAGCTTTAATACCCATAGGAGGAGTATAATTAGCATGGATGCAAGTGATTGTGGCATTGGAGCCCTCTTATCTCAAGTAGGGAAAGGTGACAAAGATTATTGCCCATGCTTCGAGAGCTTTGAGGGGTACATAAAGGAATTCTGTTTTGGAAAAGGAAGCAGCGGCATGCCATTGGGCAGTGCAGAAAGTTCATAATTTTGTGTGGGGGAATTAATTTATCATACGGACAGACCACAAATCATTAAAATACATTTTCAAGAGTAAAGGTCTAGACAGAGTATATAGACATGTGGCGAGTTGGGTAACTAGGATGCAAGGACATACATTTGAATTTCTGGTTATCCCTGGCAAGGAGAATATAATGGAATATTGTTTATCAAGGATGGGTAGTCACATGGAGGATGGGGGTGCGATTGACAAGTCAGAAATGGTCTTTGTGAATCATGAGGGTATTGTGGCCAAGGAGGAATGGTGAGAAGCTAGGAGTACTGATGAGGTGTTGCCATGGATCAAAGGATATGTGGATACTGTTTAGCCTAAGAAGAATGAATTGCGACAGGAAGAAAGACCTTATTGGAAATACGTGACGAGTTGAGTGTGGTTGTTGATGTTTTGAATGTTTCCTGAATTCCAAATGATCCCGATCCCATCACGCCCTAGCCGACCTTTGGGGTCCTTGCCTAGCTATGTTTCTTATGCGGGCAAGGGTTGTTTAGGTGTCCTCCCCCCGCTGTCCGGTTAGGTGAAATGAACTCAGGGTCAAGGATTACTCCTTAAGGTTCTTGTTTCTCATCGGATGCATGCTTCCTAGTCGTTTCCTTCTGGTTCTGGAGCTCAGAGCCAAGTTTTGAGTAGTTTCCTGAATTCCGAATGATCCCTTGTGTTGCTTATGCTTTTTTGGTAGGTCATTCCAGGTTATTGCTGGCCGTTGAGAGAAAGAAGATCCTCCAAATTTCTTTTTATTGTATGGTTTTGTTTATAAACTAATGTCATTGCTTGATCGGAGGGTTCTTGCCAGACGGTTATTGTCTCCTGTAGGAACTCTACTCCTTGGCTGTGCATTGTTCTGTGCGTTATGCACCTTGTTTTGAACTTTATTCACATGTCTAACATGTTCTGGCTCAGAAATAAATCCCAGTATAGCAGAGATTTCCCCACCAACGGAGGTCATGAGCGAGGATGCTGGGGTACTAAATTTCACCTGGTTCACTTTGTAACCCAAGATCTCTCCCCTGCTCTACCGATCTGTCCTCCCTTCGAATGTCATGTCCCTTGTCTTGGGAGGATATCTCAGGGGCGACGTGCTCGCCTTGGAAGCAAGACGACACGGAGCAACACAGGTGCGATCCCTGGGTGGTCCACGCTTAGAAACCTCTGGGTATTTAGCAGGTTATAAATAACCTATCATATCATTACTATTAACTATATGCAAGTGTACTGGAGACCCCCGGCCGGCCCATAGAGTCGGGGTTTGCTCTGCAGTACTTTAAGATGAGATAGCTGCACCTTGAGATGGATGGGGGTGCAGGTCTTCTTACTCCAACACCAATCAATAAGGACAACTCAATGGTTTGGCAAAGGGCAGTCCGTTTAATGACAAGTACAAAAAACGGGGAAATGGAAATCAACAGTGATGCAATAGCCTGTCTCGCTTC
Source organism: Ambystoma mexicanum (assembly GCF_040938575.1). Taxonomy (NCBI): domain Eukaryota; kingdom Metazoa; phylum Chordata; class Amphibia; order Caudata; family Ambystomatidae; genus Ambystoma; species Ambystoma mexicanum. The sequence continues at coordinate 1,049,674,118 of NC_090927.1, read as the reverse complement.
AACTCCCAAAAAATTCATACAAACATTAACTTTTATACCCAAAACTTGTCATAATCTGACATGTAACACTCAAAAGTTAACATGCAATTCTATTAGTTGGAAAAAGGTAACTTTAATATAGGTGCTATATCTGTATATGGTAACAGAGTGCGGGGATTGGATAAACACCATCGGGTGGGCGTCTAAGCCCTTCCTTAAAAAATGACTACGGTAGACGTCACTAAAACTACGACGTCCCATTGGTTCTACTAACTATAGAACCCTAGATTATTTGGTCCATTGTGATTGGGTTGGCATCAACCCCATGCATAAATCTTCACTTTACTTAGCAGCACGCAGAATGGTCAGCCAGGTGCAGGATGCTCCAAGATTCACCCAGCCTCCCTTCCATCAATCATTACTTTAGTGGATATGTGTCAATTAGTTAGCTGTGGTCGGCCTCAAAACTGTATCTTCTTGTCAGTAAAAGTTATGATATCTGTGTCTGGGTGACAGCCAGGCGTAGGTGTGAATCCGTGCCTCTTCTTGCTCGGATGGTCATGTGCTGCTCACACTGTGAATCTGCCTAGTTTTCCTTCTATTTGTGCACTTAATTCTTATTCGGTTTGCCACCTCCCTGGGCCGCCTTTTCTCGGCCTTCCTGAGATGGGCTGTTCTGTTCTTAAGTTTCGATTCTGCGAAGCTAATGTTCCCTCCTTCTATTGGTCTGACCTTGGCTCTTCCTGGCTCACGTTGCCTCTGCTGAGTTTCAATTCAGCCATCTCTTCTCGTTTTAGCTGGAATACAAATCCTGTCCCGTTTGACCTCTAGTAACCCGAGTTAATTCTGCTTTTGTGTAAAGTGGACTTGCACTTATATAACATGCTTCGTTTTGAGGTAGATTGTGTATAATGGCGCTTGCCGCTCTATTCTTCTACTTAGAATAGCAAGCCGCACTGTTTTCTTAGCTTTCTTGCGTTTACAAGCATACGTACAGGCATTAGCGGGTTGAATATCTTCATCCTGCTTACAGTTTAAGTTCCTTTGTCTTTCATCAACGTTCTCTTCTTTCAGTTTCGCGATATCTTCATGTATGGCATTTCGTCTCTTGGTGTCATTCTTGGGTGGTCATATCATCTATGGGTGCGTCAGTCCAGGCCTGTGGCGTCACCATTCGTCTTCCATTAAGGAGTTTTTGGTTTCTTCCTGGACAGTATTTAAGCAATCTTCATTTTGTTTCTTTTAGTGTTAGGGTTTTCTCAATGGATACTTTACTGTCCATGGTTGTCTGGTTATCGGTGCTTCAATAGGTATTATTCTTCCGATAGGCACTGGGCAGAGCCCTACTGCAGCTCTCTGCTGGTTTATTTGCTCATCATACGTCACATATCTCGGTGTGAACGTTCCGGGTACTTCAAAATGGGTGACTGGAGTGCAGGCCTTGCTCGGGACCTCCTCTACACTTCCCCCATCTGGTTGATTCATCAACCACTTCCGCTTCCTCTTCCGGATTCATCTTACTTGGTTCTTCTGTATTCATTTCTTCCTCATATTCTGGTTTTGTACATGATGGTTTGAAGAAGTGTCTCTTTGGAGTCCATATTTTTATCACTCCTCTCAGGCTTCCAGCTGTCCTTACATGTGCGTCTTTGTTCCATGTCATTAGCTGACATTGTCCATTTGGGCTGCAATAAATCCATTTTCCTTCAGAATTTCTGCGTTTCCTGGGGTAAAGAAACTTTGTACCTTCTGGCGCATGCTCGCTGGCCTTCAGTGTCTCTTATTTCATCAATCAGATCTCTGGGCTTCCATCCGGGTTTGACACCAATCATGATCTTCATCCCTATGGTTTTCTTTGCATTTTTCTGGCATTGCGAGATTATTATCTTGATAACGCAAAATCCTAGTAATATCACTAGCAAGGCTCCTGGGAACTTGAATGCTCCGTCATCCATTGTGGAACCCATAAAAACAGTGATCCAAACCAGCTGTCATCATCAACTTCGTCGGTTTCATTGATCATCTGGTTCTGCACATTTGTCAGCATACCTATAGCTTCTGTTAAAGTTCCATTTTCTTCGTCGTGAGAAGGTATAAATGTGCAACATGATTCTCCAATTTTTGCACAAACTCCTCCATCCATAGCTTTGATTATGTCAAGTACATATCTGTTCTGGAGAGTCATCAGTCGGATGGCTCTCAACTCCTCCCTGATCGAATTGAATCCTTTTATTGTCGTGTTGATGGTTTGCAGTAACTCCCATCTGGTTATCTGCAACCATTTAGTATTTGCTCCAACTTGAAATCTTGGCATCAGAATTGTCGTGAACACTGATGAGGTGAGGCTAAACAGCCTGTGTTCATATGGGATTGCATGAAATGCTTCTTCTGACTTGGCAGAGAAGTCATTCTCTCTCTCTTCATTCGGGTTATCAGTTCCACAGATCTCTTCTTCCTCAGATGAGCATCTGCTTTCGGGAAACTATCAATATTCAGGTCACTTTTCGGGTTCACTAATCCTGTAACGTAGACATTCGCTATAGTGCATATGCCTCCCCAGTTTTACGGCAGTTTGATGTATGCTTTGGGTCCACATGCCCAATAAGGATCACTGCAGTCCCATGAGTCATTCCTGGGGCTTCAAAAATGTGTCCGCAGTTCTGATTCTCTCCCATATTCCTTGTGCCATTGTTCCTGAAGCACAATTTCGGACTTTCTAGAGGCACTATCTGCAGGGGTCCTCAGTCTTCGACCCATATTAGTGATTTTGTAAGTTTAGACCATAGTGGTTTGCAAAGTCTTTGTGAGTTTTCAATTGCTTCCTTGCAGGCTCTGAAGACCATCCATGCCCTGCAGATCACTACTCCTTTCTCCCATCCGTCTGGTGAAAGCACTGTTCCCCAACTCTGCATCTGGCCTCTGTTTTTCCAAATGTGAGCCTCTGCTGGAGTTTTCCCTTGGACATTTAGTCTAGGGTTTATTTCCCATTTTATTCCTGCTCCTTTAACTTCAGGCTTCCCGTACCTGATCACATGATTCCTAGTATGAGCTCTGTTTCTCGTCTTAATGTCCTGAACATAATCATCTTTGTCGGGATAAGCTGTTTCAGTTGCCCATATCAATGAGGCATCACTTCCCATGAACTGGCCTCTGGTGTTGCACATTGCTACGTGTGCTGTCTGGACATAGATTTCTACGGCTACGAAGATCTTGGATTGCCCCATGCTGTATGGTAGGAGTGCGCAAACGAAGCATTCTCCTTCTGAATTTCGTCTTCCAACTTCTTTCATGTGCTGGTACTAAATGTTTCCAAAATGTGCTGTGCTGTCCAGGTAGTCATTTAGTTCATTATTATCTTCATGCATGCTTCTCTTGATTCTTAAGGTTTTTCTGTAGTTTGCTATAACTACATCTCTGAGCACCTCTGTATGGCTTTTTCTTGCTGGAGGATCCTCAGGCATCCTGACCCATGGTGCTTCTCCATCTGCGCCATTTGAGTAGACAGCAGTCTGGCAGCTCTTACCCGGTCCTCAGGCATCTTTTCTCTGCTGCGTGCAAGTGCCCATGCCAACCAGCCTGACACAGGTCCGTTCTATGGCTGTATTGTGGCTCTGGTACTTGTCCCTTGTGTTAGAACATGTATGCTGGGTAATACGGTCTCTGCGGTTTTGTTTTTCAGTTCCTCTTGTCGTTTCCTCACTCTGGCTATGCATGGGAATATTACGTTTACTAACAATTGTGTCCTTGCAGAGAGTTCTTCTGAGGCCGCTTCTGTTTTCTTAAGGGTTTCTGATATGACTGCTTCTGTTGGTCTTTCTCTTAATTCTTCTTGTTTTCTCCCACTATCTCCTGTGAAGGTTTTTATGGTGGGCAGTCTCATCTTCTCCGCTGCTTTCGTTTGTGGTTCTGTGTTCATTGACACTAGGCCTGTTTCGTAAGCATTCAGTGTGTGTGTGTGCGTGTAGTTGTCAGTGTTTTTTCATCATTCATTTCATGCGACCCTGTCGCCGGCTTTTCTGCTCATTCGTTACCAGAAATGTGTATATCACTATTAATCACGTTCATTTCAAGTTCATTTACTCTACCATCAGATATTCTAGCGACTGGAATTACTATACAAGGTCTGGGTGCTTTTGTGGGTTTCAGGCGTATATCATCAGGTGGTTGCACTGAAATTGGACTGTTTCGTATGCCAATAAAGAATGCAGTTCTGATCGTTAATGACAGAAAGAGAATGACAATTATAATACATAAGAACATTGTGCCCTTATACGTCAGGTGACAGCATTTTCTTCCAGAGAAGCAAGAGTGCCACTCTGCTTGTGGGAGGACCAGGTTGCTGGTCTTGGCCCCCATCCCCTCTCTTGCGAGCGACAATTGTCTTACTTCAGGATACAGTTCCTTTGCTAGACTATGGAAAAAATAGATAATACTTTGGTGAGTCACGCTTACTGTGCATGTTCAAAGTACATGAGCTCCAGTCCATTCCTCGAATCTGCTTCAGTCAGGAGGACATATTGGACACTGGTCAGTATGAAGAAATAGGGAAAAAATAACAACAAACATAACAAATGGAGTTCTCGACTCTGCGCCCTCAATCTGTTCCTCGGCAGAAAGTTTCACGATCTTCTCCTAAGGATTCGATGGAGATTGGAAGTTTTGATTTGAGCTATAATACCATGCAGGAGCATGTTTACCGGAGTACATTTTACTGGATCTCAGAGAAATGTAAGTACCTCAACATTGACTGGTCTTCCCACTGGCTCTGGAAAGTCTTCAATAAAGGTGAAAGACAACGTTGTATGCCAATCTGTTGTCTTCTGGTGACATGGACATCTGTTCTGTCTTTGTTGAGATTCAGGATTATATGTTCTTTCCTCGATGTAAACAATGTCTGCACTGTCCGGTCGCGTAGAGTGCAACTGAAATGGTGATACTATTTTAAAAATGGCTTAAATGTTCATTGTTTGCTGGATCTCGAAGGAATGTGAGTGTTTGTTGCTCTCCCGACAATAGTTGGACAGTCTTCGATTATGCAAAAGAACAGTGTGTTGATGAGCTTATCTATTTCCGCCTGTGTTGGGAACATTTGCTTCTTTCTCACTGTACTCAGGGAGTATGATGAGTTGTTCAGCAATGACAGTAAGCAGTTGTCATCTTATTTTTTCATTTTCAGGATCTTGGAGAAAGTCTGTGACACTGGTGAGCCTCCCTACCAGTGACGGGTACGATCTTAGCACTAGGTTGAACTAGGTGACCACGTCCTTTGTGATGTCTCTTCTGTGGGACACCATAAGTGCTTCCAAACAGAGTCTCGGTTTTGGATGAATCGGGATACTGTATCTGTTTCCAATTTCAATATCCTTGGTCAAAATTTGCTTGGAGGAAGTGTCAAGTTAAGCCAGAACTTGCAAAAAGTTGTCTTTACTTTGCTGGTCATGCGTCCTCCTTCCTCGTCATGGATCTCGTCTGCACGTGCTGTGATTCTTCCCCGTTGTATGTAGTCTCTTCACAGTGGGGTGCAGGCAGGGAGATTCCTCCGATGTATGGCTTGATATCACCCAGGAAGATCCAAGCTCTTCTTCCTTGTAGCTTGACTGCAGACGGAATGCAGTCCTCCACTGTAAAAGGACCGTTGAACCTTGGCTCGTCCCACTTTTTCCTTGTATGGTTTCTCACCAAGACGTCATCTCCAGGAAAGATAAGTGTAACACGTAAACCTTGAGCTGAGTCTGGTGAAGTGTCTCCTTCTGTGTTCTGTGCTGCACTGCACCCTTTTCGTCGTAGCTGCAGCTGGTCTAAAATTACAGTAAGGTAAGACGTCATGCAGTTCAGATAAGTTTTGCATTTCAGACCCTAAAACCTCTCCTGTTGACTGGGCATCACATCTAATTCTATCTTAGGGGAGTTCTCATTCTTCTTCCTGTGGCTATCTCGTGTGGCGTAAGATGATGGTCGGAGCCAGGTTGGTTCCGAAGTGCATACAGTGCCAGTGGAAGGCAGTGCAGTCATCCCCTCTTTAGAGTAAGCTTCAATTTGGCTATTTTCTCTTTCAACAAGCAGTTGAGCTTCTCACAGATACCATTACCTTGTGGATGATACGCCAACGAAAACTTGTGATTTATACCAAGCAGCAAGTTAATCTGCTTGAACACTGCATTAACAAAATGAGCCCCGTTATCTGATCATGACTTCACACACCCCCCACCTGGGGAACACTTCCCTCAGTAAAAATGTGGCCGCACAGGTAGAGTTTGGGTGTGTACATGGACCTGCTTCTATCTATCTAGAGAATGGACACACCACAACAATTAAATATCTGTAACCGTTGCATACTTGAATCATGTTGATGTAATCGACATGCAAGTGCTGAAAAGGCCCATTTGGCCTGGGGATGACTCCTCTCATTACTTTTAATGTGTGCCCAGCGGTGAATTGCTGGCAGATTATGCAGTTCACCATAAAAAATGAGACATGCTCAGCTAAATTCGGTATGAACCAGTCTTCCCGCGAGCATTGCTGCTAGATTCTCTTTGGTCATATAGACCGGGTAATGTAAATGCTCCAGCGCTATTTTTAATAGGGCTACAGGGATTACTGGTTTACCAGTGCTGTCTTGTTGCCACAAGCTGTCAGAGGGGTTTAAAGAACACCCTCGACGTTTCCACAGGTTTTTCTCGTCCTGCGGTGCCTCCTCTTGGAGTTCCATTAGCTGCGTTTGCACAAGGTCGTTGTAACCTTCAAGTGTGGTTCGTGCAACCATCATTCTTTCATGAGTGCACACAACTTGCACTTCCATAATCGTCTCACTTTTGGATGTCATACGCTTGGCTTCTGTGTCTGCTGCGTGATTTCCGCAGGACACAATCTGTCCCATTCGTGTGGGCGGCGCATTTCACGACCGCTAAGCCCACTGGGAGCCGTAGTGCCTTAATCAGCCTGTCCAACAAGGCTGCATGCTGCACTGGCATGTTGTCAGCTCAGAGGTAGACCCTCCGTTTCCAGCGCGCTAAGCCTGCGTGTACTGTTGACGTTACATAGGTGGAGTCACTGTACCCAGTTACTTCCTGATCTGCTTGGTTCTCAATGGCGAGTATCAACGTCAATAATTCTCCAGCCTGTGCTGAATAATGAGATGGTATTCGTGCACTAAGAACCACTTGAACTCTCCATTTGCTGTGTGCTTTATCACAGCAACGCCTGTATACTTTACCCATCATTTTGCTCGATTCTCGAAGACGCGTCAATAAAGATGATCTCTCCTCCTGCCAAGTTATTTTCTTTTACCCTGGGAATTTCATCATAGAATTCTTTATAATTCGTGCAGTCATGTATCGGCTCTCCTTCCGTGACTGGCTCTGCTATAAACATAGCTGTCAGGTTTCGTGGGATTTGGATGAATGTGGTGGAATGAGGATATGATTAACAAAGTATGGTTTGGGCCTTAACTTTCTGTGCAGAGTGTGGAGAGCTTCCCAAGTCAAAATGGAGAATTCCAAAAGGATCAGTGATTGGCCAGAAGTAAAAGAAAGGCATTGTTGGAACATTCTAAACCGCCTTTCATTGTCAGAAGCCCAGCTGGAAGGTCTTATGTTTGAAGCTCTTAAAGGATAGTTCCGGGGCTTTTTTTTATTGTTCCTATGGTTCGGCCATGTGTTTTTAAGCATAAATCGGTAGATCGTAGAAAACTTTCCTATGGACCTTACCCGACTTTTCGTCCATTAACGCACTCGAAAACATCCGCCATTTTATGATAATCCTATCATTTCCCCCCATCGCCCTGGCTCACCTGCTTTTGCGGCACTAAATCAAATCCCCCGCCCCTGAAACAGACTTGATCAAAACATTCATATTCCCCGCCTCTATCCGTGACGTGACTGAGCTGCGTAGGCAAACGCGCCCAGGCGTCTTCTACGCGACTCCACACAGAACCAGGAAATCAACATAGATGAGCTCACACAACACAGCGCGCCACAATTGGGAATATGAAACTGTACTTTTAAATTAAACCGCAAGATTGTAAATTTGGTAAAGTACATTTATTTGACATCAAATGTTTTGAGAATATTCAGCGATTTGCATTTTTATTTGCTCACGTTCCAAAAAGTTTGTTTCGAGGCACACGATGTTCCTTTGCTGTACACAGGGTCTTAGATCATCTCACAATACAGCGCCACAATTCGGAATATGAAACTGTGGTTTAAAAGCAAACGGCAAGATTGTACATTTGGCAAAGTACATTTATTTGACATCAAATGTTTTGAGAATATTCAGCGATTTGCATTTTTATTTGCTCACGTTCCGAAAAGTTCGTTTCGAGGCACACGATGTTCCTTTGCTGTACACAGGGTCTTAGATCAATGAATTTTTATTTGCTCTCGATCCAAAATATTTCGTCTTGAGGCAAGCGATGTTCGTGTGCAGTAGACAGGGTGTTGGTTTACGATAAAATAAGCTCTTCGGTCGCACTGATAATCGCATGGCTGTTCCAACAACGAGGCACTAGGCCACCACAACGGTCTGTATGTTGCATCTAGCCGTTAGTACCGCGTAAGGGCATACTTGTACTTGGCGATCGTCCCACAAAATGGTCAGGGTGCTAACGTTGTTCATGCGGAGAAGTAATTGGCGATTATAGAAGCCATCTGCCGGTGTCTGGTACTCGTGACACAGACAATAATGGACGATGTATCTATTTGAAAAACATAAAAAAAGGAAATTAGTCTCACCATCAGATCTTTATTAAAATTATTCATTTTATATATTAGGTCTGGAAATTATTTCATAGCTAGGACAGTGCAACTGGGTTTTATACGTCAAGGGGGGGCTGTAGGATACTGAGACAGTCCCCCAGTGCAGGGGTTGACAGGGAGGCAGTGCAGGTGGAGAGTGGAAGGGCCCAGGACCGAGGTCGCAGACAGTGGACCAGTTGTAGCAGGGGAGAGGGAGAGAGAAAGCAGAAGCAAAGAGGAAGGTTTTGAGGTGCTTCCGTAAAAGGAGACGGTTCTCCCCAAGATAGTGCGCGGTACAAAACAATATGCCACATAGAATGAACAAGTACAACTTAACCCGTCTTTAAAGCTACTGTATAGTAATTAAATTGCGGTATAAACTCATCTAAAGAGTTACTTACATTATATTTGCATTTTCCATTGTGTCTGTGCGTAGGGCAGCCCCGAAATACCACTCCTTCTATGCCGACGTTGTATTTCTTCTAATGAACGAACATGAAATGGCTTTCGTTTCTGAAATTATATTCATTATCGTTTCTTACGTGGTCCCGGCCTGTCAAGGTCAAACAACAATAGAACCTTATACTGAGTCGTGGGCCATTCTGGCACCCGAGAAAAAATCAAAGCAGCTGACCTTCACTTTGAACGAACACACATTCCTAGTTAGCTACATTCAGTGTAAGGCCGTCTTACAGGACTTGAAATTTACACTCCATCTTTGCATTTTGTCTGCGTGCTTTGCAGCCCCACAGAACCATAAATACGGAGACATTCTATATTTTTTGAAAAATGATTTATATTACTGTTTGGTTTAATTTAATGCGCAAATGAACAAGGTTGGATAGATAAACATATTCAATGGGCCTGCGACATGAGGAGACTCGAGAGAACAGACAATCAAATTACAATCATTTAAACCGTGATGTGTATTTCTCAATGAGCTCTTCTTTAGGTGGACATGGAACAGAGGCAATGTTGGGTGGCAATGCAGTTGTCCCCTGCACAGGTTCGTTCACAACTCCATTTATGTGCCTATCTAGGACGTCAACAATAAGTCTCTCAATAAACTCATATTGCATATCCTCAAACACTGGTTTGATCACCCATTGTTTACTTCTTTTAGTGAAGGCCTTATTGTAGCGAAGCGTCCCTAAAGTTCCGGTCGTCCTACTTTGTTGACGGCCAACATTATGGTTATGTGCCAAGACCGCTAAAAGAGTCCGATTTATCATGCCCTCCATGCCAAAATGCAATCGGTTTGGCCTATACTTTAGGCACATATTGTGGAACACCTCCAAATCTCCTGTGTGGCAGAATTCCGTGAGTCCCCTCAAAGCTTTTGTTATAGTTTTATCAAATACAATCTTTTCAATGGCTTTGTGAGTGGGTGATGAAGGAATCAACCACTTCTTCTTCCGTGCCTCCTATGTGGACAAATGGCCATGTTCACAATTGTGGAAATGTTGGTTCGTGTTCCAGCGGTGCACGTTTGTACAGTGTAGCATTACTGACCGCCATTTTTCCAGTAGAATTTCCAACGACCCTCCACATGTTTTTGAGCTCCACCAAAGATGGTTGCTGATTGACTTGGACCACTGTGAAATACCTTGCATATCTTTTTTTTTACCTGCAGCCGACAATTTTTTATTGATTGTTTTTGCAAGATGCCAAACGTCAAATTGGTGATTTATATTTTTGTACTCTTCTCTCATTGTCTTGGCAATTGAAACGTGTCTGTCCGTGGCTATCAGGTCGATCACCATTCCCCGCGATTGTAGTTCTTGCAATGATGCTACAAAGCCAACTTTCTCCATGGCCACTGAGGATGTACTTTGTGACACCTGCACGACCACCGAACTCACAATTTTCTTACTTTCCATGTCCTGAAAGTGGTAGGTGCAGTACTTGGCTAAAAATCCTGGGCTGTCGCACTGTCCATCACCGGCTAGCCTGAACCGTTTGCCCGCGAATGTACTATCAATAGACATTTTTTCCATTCTCCAAGCTTCGCTAATGGCTGGAAATAGATAATCGGTTTGGTATTTGTAGAACTGAGTTTTCGCAATTAAATGGATTCCCACAAACTTAAAACTTGAACCACTAAAAAGTGCAGCCGCTGCACAAAGTAGATTGCCTGCTGGCAGTTGTCCCAGCATGGGTTGTGCAGACCATGAGAAAGGATGATATTTTGTACAGGTGGCATGTATTTTAAGGTTAGTGCCTCGAATTACACGAGTCACATTAATCAATGGCTCCCCACATACTTCCCCACCTACCGAATGCCCACATTTCAACCGAATAATAATATCAATCAAACAACTATCGAATACAATGAATTTGGCCTCTTTCCTTATACTGTCACTCTGCATCCCAGCTGGTTCGGCCTGTAACGTTGAGGACATGTCACTCACATGAAAGGTAGAATCTCCGATATCGTCTTCCGCTATGTTCAGTGATATTGAAGGTGTTTCATTGTAGTTCACTTCATTCTCTTCCATTGCAACATCTGTTCCTTCTCCGGCAATGGGTGAATAGGACAATTTCTTCAACTTTCTCGCGGTCATAGTTTTTGCGGGTGTGGATTCTGTGAATTTATCTCCGACTGCATCCGAACTACCAGGAGGACATTCACTATCAATGGCTGCATGTGGTATAGCTCCGTTGTCAATCACTTCATATTCTTCCCATTGGCACGATGCATCTCCAGTCTCAAGTCCCTGCCAAAAGGTTTGACAAGCAACATCTCTCGTTCGCTTCACTGTCTGTGTAGATCTAGTTCGTACACCCACTCGCAACTAGAGGACAGATTGGAAAAGGGATGTTCAGTTGAAACACAACTTACAGTATTGAACTATTAACAGTGAAAAACAACATAATATAGTGACCAGGACACTAACCTTCTTTTGCTTTCTTTTCTTTGAAACTTTCTTGCCTCGAACTTCAACATCAGGACGCTGTTGCTCCGACTCGTGTGTGCATGTCTCCACTTCCTCTTGCGCTGCAACGACTATATTTTCATGATAAGCACATCCATCACACACTGACGCTCCATCGACTCCCTGAAACATAGAACTTTCATTAGTATGTATAATAATATCGAAAACACAATACCCACGTACATCTCAATAGCAAAACACGAATGAACGCTTTGTGTAGAACATTCAAACGACAATTATTCACGCATTGTTGATCTAGTTAGATGGAACTGTCAAGATCCATACCTCGGGCTCCTCATAGACTTCCATTGATGATATTATTGAAGATGATGCTTCAGTGACTCCTTGAAACACAGTAATGCATTAGTATGGTTTTCTATTTTGATAAAAAGAACAGAAACTTTGTGCAGGCGTGAACGGCTCATCTAAATAGACCTGCACAAATGATCAGTTGTCTAAAATAAATAATGGATATGTAAATATGATTCCATTTGCTTGATCGTTGGAAGTGTCACCACCCAGAGATCTGCATCAACTACTAGGGGTGATGTTCTTGTAGAAGAAGCTCCGTCATCTCCCTGAAACATAGTACTTGCGTTAATAAAGAAGGAAGTATAGCGGATGTAATCACGTCATATGATTTCGCTTGATCGAACTGTCAGTATCCATACCTCGAAATGCATAAGAACATCAAGGGACGATGTAACTGCGGTGCACACTTCTGCAAGCTGTCGCGCCGACCCGTAACTGCATGCTCCCCCTTCTTCTTGGACTAATGCTCCATCGACTCCCTGAAACATAGGACTTTCATTAGTAATGAACACAAAATTGAAAAAAGAAGACACATAGGAGGGCGACGGAACTGTCCTGAAACGTACCTCGAGCATCTGAGTGACATCAACGGTAGTCGTCAATACGTTGGACTCCTCAGCATCTCCCTGAAAGACAGTACTTGCATTATTTTGGATAACAATAATTATAACTGAAAACAAAGACTAGAGGACGAGTACAAGGGTGTACCATTAGGTAAAATAATTACACGATAAATTAAAACTATTGATTTACATGCCTAAAACAAGTCAGTGGCAGAATAGCCAAGTAAGATTACCCGATAGGCGCTTGAAGTGGCTGATGACTGCAATAACGACACGGATGGAGAATCTTCCGCCTTCATATTGAGTGGATACATAAATGGGGAAATTATTGTTAGCTAATGCTACACACTACCGCAAGGCCGAGAGATAAATACGTAAACTTGACTCACCAGTGGAGGGATGTGGACGAATAGAGTGGGAATAGCGGTTGAGAGCAATTTTCGCCTCGCTCGCCGTGTGTTCTTCTTTATTAGCAATGATGTGGAGTACATGTCAGAGGTACAGTGCCTGCTGCAGATGCGGTATCGATCACCCCTCTTGTCCGGAAAGACCTCTAGGACTCTACTTTCAAGCTCAGACGGTGGATATCCGCAATATCGGACCCATTCTCTTATCTGATCTATTGTCTTAGGGAAAACATGCATTATAGTACCTTCAGATTTATTATGGGTCTTCGAAGGGCAACTGCCAATGGAACAGGCAGGCATTGTGGAAAGTTCTGAAAAGTAAAGATCAACAATTCTCTATAAATACCAATGTAAACTCAGAACATGTGACTAGTTCCTTGCATGTACTGTCTTGAACGAAAAGAAATTGGACGCAAAATGATTATGGTACATGGCCTTACCTTGACGAACAAACAGTTAGATGCAGGGATCAGAGTAGTTTCTTGTCGTAGAACAGGGAGCAGTTCACAGGTTGCAAACGGACGAGTTTCCTCGAAGTGGTCACGGAAGTTCAGAGACTAAGAGTAGATAACCAGCACCTTCACGGGTTGACTAGCAAAGCGCAAAGAAGTGCTCATTAGAAATATGAAGTGGGTTATAAAGAATTCGAAACAGGGGTGTGTTTGTGAATGAATGACGTGTATATGTCGTGGCATTATGTGGATTGCAGGGGGCCGTCCAGCGTGAGGGGGGATGCTTGGCAGGAGACACGGGGTCTGGAGGTAGACATGGGAACAACAACCCATGCTCTATAGACGACTTTGAAGTGTACATGGTCTTTGGCACCTCTTGGCCTTTATCGCTCCCTGACTGCTCCAGTTGCCAGCACAAGTACCCCGGTGCGAACTGCCTTTGATAGGGCGGGGGGTGGATTGGGGCGGTGGTCGTGCAGACAAGACACAGGAAGACTTGTGAATGGAGACACACTTATGTGGATTGCAGGGGGCCGTCCAGCGTGAGGGGGGATGCTTGGCAGGAGACACGGGGTCTGGAGGTAGACATGGGAACAACAACCTATGCTCTATAGACCACTTTGAAGTGTACATGGTCTTTGGCACCTCTTGGCCTTTATCGCTCCCTGACTGCTCCAGTTGCCAGCACAAGTACCCCGGTGCGAACTGCCTTTGATAGGACGGGGGTGGATTAGGGCGGTGGTCGTGCAGACAAGACTCGTTTGCCGCAGGGCCTCACCAAGGAGAGGCCATCTAACTGCATGTAAGAGGCTGGCTGCAGGATCTAGTACATGGAAGGCAGGGGGGTGAGTTTATAAATACCTCACCCTCCCAGGAGAATATATGGGTGCAGTTCACCCTGGAGACCCTGGATGCCTAGGCAGTTAGTCAGCAGCAGGCTGGCCTGTGGTGGCAAGGCGGCACGGGCCAGAGGTGGTCATCTCTGTACCCGGTGCCCAAAAGGATGATTTATTATGATCAACCATATTTACCTATAACCATGTTTTGTATCAATAAAATACAACGGCCTTCCTTTTATTGCCAACGCTTGAACAAATCAAAACAACCATTGTTAAAACATATGTTGGGTTTTATTTTAGATCTTAATTTCAATTGAACATAAATAATAAACATTACACATTGTAAATTTGCGGTTGCAGCACATCCAGGGAAAATCCGCGGTATTGTCCACTGACGCTGGGGAAATGTTGTCTAATGGCAAGTACCGCACAGGCAGGTATTACTCTCCGAACGCGGTGTCCGAGCCTCCCGTGAAGCCACCAAGTGAAGCAACGATAGGCCACCAGCCTGTACCACCTGTGAAAATGAAAGATGCAAACTGTATTAAAATGACAAAACTTTCTTATCACTGTCGATTCAGGTAAAAAATGTCATTCTGCTTTGAAAAAAATTCTATCTAGAAAATGCACAATATGGAACCAATTTACATGCATTCGAATGATATGTAGATGTAATTTTATATGTGGGAGACGACCATGACATAGTAGTGGCATCACTGACATCACAACCAGAGTATACTTACTCGTTACTCGGATTACGCGGACGAACAGTGCCGCGAAGTTCGTGCATAAGCACCATCATCATCCTCAACACGGTCCGTGAGAGGCAGGCTTCCCTGAACTCTGGCAGCTCGGTGATGCATTGCGGACTTGGCTCGCCTTCCGAAATGTAGGCCAGGCATCCCGAGTTTTCTCGGCAGCAGCAGTTCTCCTCCTCAGTTGGCATTAGCTCGCACCGATTGCACGTGCACCAGATGGAGACGCCGTCCATGCGACATGGTCCAGGCTCTTCATCCGTTGACTGGTCCTAACAACTGCCGTCCGAATCCCCATCGTTTTCGCGTGCTTGCCTTTCCAGTAGTTCTTCCTCGGTGTACTCGGGCTCGTACATATACGGCATTATTGTAGCCATTGTGTGGTAAAGAAAGTAAAATAATTTATAGCGGTGGTACTGGTATCTGTTCACATGGGCTACAATCAACGAAGGTAGCTGACCAGAGCACAGAAACGAGTCACAGAATACTCAAAGTAACACAGAGAGAGGAATGGATTCGAAAATCTGCTGCTGTGTGTTGTGAAACGGTCTGTTTATACTTATTGAGGAAAGAGGCGTCCTGCCATTTCCATGGCGACACTTCATTAGCTGAGGCGCAGCGATTGTTGACACGAAACGGGAAATGGGCGGTACGCGTCTGCTGATGTCAGGCTCAGGGGCGGGGTATTTGATTTAGTGCCGCAAAAGCAGGTGAGCCAGGGTGATGGGGGGAAATGATAGGATTATCATAAAATGGCGGATGTTTTCGAGTGCGTTAATGGACGAAAAGTCGGGTAAGGTCCATAGGAAAGTTTTCTACGATCTACCGATTTATGCTTAAAAACACATGGCCGAACCATAGGAACAATAAAAAAAAAGTCCCGGAACTATCCTTTAAGTTTTAGAAAACTTTAATTAGGCCCTTGTGCCTAATAATAGTTATTTGGACCAGGAAAGTGTTGGAGATTTAAAAAAGAAACTTAGAAAACGTTCCGGTGAAAGAAAGAAGCAAGCTAAGTGATTTCATTATCTTTTATGGAATTTTATGATTATCAAGCAGGAGTTAAATATCAAAACTATTAATTAACTTGTTCCTGTTTTTCTTGGTTTTTGTTTATATAGTAGTTCTTTTTGTTCTTTCAAGAATTTATTTTTGAACTTCTAGAACTGTATTTAAATTAATTGAACTGCGTCACATTTTTTTTTGCACCTGGCAAATTGGAGTGTGGAGGTCTGTTATTCATTTTAGCGTCGTGTGTTTTTTCGGCCGTATAGAAGTTTATTGAGTACTGTACCTTTTGTCGGTAACAGTGCTTTTCTTAGCGTCGGACTAGCGTTAGAAATCTTACACTGTCTGCGCAAGTGACAGTGTGGTAGCCACGCGACTCTGAGCCGTTATGTTTAATTTACTAACATTCTAACCTGGCGCGTGATCTTCACTGGGCTGCCTCTTCAAGGATTAGTCTCCGGAACTGAGGAATTTCTCCTTTCCTGTTTGAGCAATTCATATTAAGAAGAGTGGAAGACTATTCCTTTACGCATGCGCCCAAGCCAGTTTCATTTTTGAACTCAATTCCTTGTTCATGTGGGCTTCCATTTTAGAAGGAGTAAACAATATCTTCACGCATGCGCATATTCTGGTAAAAGGAACGCTTCTTTTACGAGCGATCTTCTTTGCAAGCAAAAGATCCAATTAATGAACACTTTTACACATTCAGAAAACAAACAATTTTAAATTGAATAGTTAGAGTGTCATTCTTGGAATTTGTGTTGAAGCTAGACACCAATACAAACTACATGTATAATATTTCCAGCGGGTTGTTTGGGCAAAAGACAGTTGAACTGCTTGAAGACAAACTCCTTAAACTGAGAGAGATTAGCAGTTTTTTGCAAAACCGAATTGAAGAAATCAGTAAGAGCATCTAAGACTCTATTTTTATGTTTTCTTAAGTAGAATTCATACACGTCCTCTACGTTATTCACAGAGGATAATCAGGTATGGTGGCGTGTTTATTTACTTAAATGTATAAAGAGAAGTCAGAGCCAAGGAATTCAAAGGTTAGTGACTAAAGTGAATTGTTGTTATTTTCACCAACAGGTTGGCAGATAAAGAAGCTGAGCAAAACCTGAAGTTTATTATTTTGTCCCATTTTCCCCCTTTCCCTTGGGGGTGCTCTCAACTGAACTGTTTGATACCAGTTAAGAGGTTAGCATCCAAAGGGGACTGCGGGGGTTCAGCAGCTTCCGGGGACAACATCAGATTTGAGAAAGCCTGACAGTAGCAATGCCTGTATACTTTACCCATCATTTTGCTCGATTCTCGAAGACGCGTCAATAAAGATGATCTCTCCTCCTGCCAAGTTATTTTCTTTTACCCTGGGAATTTCATCATAGAATTCTTTATAATTCGTGCAGTCATGTATCGGCTCTCCTTCCGTGACTGGCTCTGCTATAAACATAGCTGGGTTCACTATCTTACATCGGACTATTTTAATTGATGGGTTTGATATGATCACTTCATAAGCAGAAGCTCTCTGAGATGTCAATGTGCCCTTTGGTTTCTCTAGAATGGCAAATGAGTGCTCGACGTACAACGTCATGGAGCATCCCATTACAATGGTTTTTGCCTTCTCTATGGTGAACGCTGCATCAGCTACACTTTGTTCACAAGGAAAATGACCTCTCATTACTGGGTCCAGATTCCCACTGTAATATGCCAGGGGCTTGTACCCCAAGGAGGTTCTTTGAGCGAGCACTGCCTCTGCATAATTGCGAATTCCGAGAACTGGAGCTGTACAAATCGCTCTTGATTTCTGCAAACCCTTTCTCCATGGCTTCAGACCATTCAATCTTTTCTTTTGTCACTTGGGCCTTCTTTAGGGCCTGAAGTAAAGGCTTAGTATAAGAGCTGTAATCGAAAACCCACGCCCTAACATAGTTGCACAGGCCTAGAAAGCTCTGCATTTGCTTTACCTTGTGTGGCTTAGCCGTGTTCAATATGGCTTCAGCCCTTTCTGG
Source organism: Ambystoma mexicanum (assembly GCF_040938575.1). NCBI lineage: Eukaryota > Metazoa > Chordata > Amphibia > Caudata > Ambystomatidae > Ambystoma > Ambystoma mexicanum. Next base: position 1,049,656,126 of record NC_090927.1, on the reverse strand, counting down.
GATCACTTTCTTGCCTTCATGTGAGATCAGCTGGCCTATGTACAGCACTTCCTGTTGACAATATTGGAACTTTTCCTTGTCAACCTTATAACCTTTCTCAGCGAGTATAGTCAGTAGCTGAACAGAATCGTGCCTGCATTGCTCTTCTGTGGTGCTGCAAATTAGGATGTCATCCACATATTGTAAGACAACACTTTCTAGTGCAATATTGCTCAAATCCATCTGCAGGACTCGGTTGAAAATAGACACTCACAGTATCCCTGTGGCAGCCTCGTGCTTTTCAGACGCATTTGTCTGAACGTGAATGATGTCAGATCTTGTGAGTCACTGTGCAACAGGATTGAGAAAAATGCATTTTTCAAGTCAATCACCGTGAAATAATTTGCCTCGACGGGTATATTATAATATTGTAGCTGGGTTTGGGACTAAAGGGAACTCTGCCTCAACAATATCATTTATTGGGTGTAAATCCTGAATAAAACGCCAAGACCCTGCCTTTGATTTTTTGACAGGATACACTGACGTATTAAATGGTGAGACTGACGTCACCAAGATGACCTGGTCCATCATGGCAGAAATTGTCTTAGAAATCCCTTTGTCTGCCTCTCTGGGCATGGGAGATTGTCGGGCTTTTGGTAGAATTGCTCCTGGTTTTAGTTTGATTTTCACTTCTCCCACCCCCTTCAAGAGGCCTAAGTCATAGGGTCCTGTAATCCACACTGAGACAGGCACTTTAGCTATATCATCAAAATATTCAGGAGGTTTAGCGCCAACATCATTCTCTGAGGCACTTCTCTTTTGATCATCTTTACCCAAAAGGTGAGACTTACTTCCACCATTGTCTCTCCCGTGTCTGCTTGTTCTTCAAACAAATCGTCATCAGTGACATCAGTCACTCGATATCCTTCTTCAATAGCAATTATTGCGCACCATTGTCTGCCTTCATCATCGTAACCATCAACCAAGACCACTTTCCCTCACACTGCAGCTGTGTGCATCATCAAGGGAAATACTTGTCCCTCCTCCTCATGCATAGGTATTCTTGGTCTGAATATCAGGGGTTCTCATGATTCTGTCTGCAAGGCCTGGCAATCCCGCCATAAGCACTTTCATGCCATATGCGAAAATATTTGGCTCTAATGGTATGGCCCTCTTGACTATGTGTCCTGAGTATGCTATAACCATTTCGCATACATTTGAATAGTGCATTCCTGGAGTGGAGCATACTAAGCCCCCCTCCGTGAACAAAATTGTCATGTTCAACTTTGTCATTAAGTCTCGACCCAAAATGTTTACTGGGATCTGACGTGAATATAATAAAGGTACATTAATTTCACACTTTCCTATGGAGACTGGGAGTGCGTCTGTAAAGGGAACTCGACTGTGAACTCCTGTAAAACTGAGTATCTATGGCCTCGCCGGATAAGGAAAACTTGCCTTCACGTATACACGAGCGTGTCGCACCCGTGTCCACTACGAAGAAATATTCCTTACCCCCTATAACGACATCCACCCTAGGTTCCCTATGGGGGTCTGGTGTCACTGATAGGATAGGGCACATCAGGGTACGCAGTGAGCTGTCCTAGTTCATATACGAGTTTGGCCCACTGTGCATTTGCGGATTTTCCCCATTCCCATTGTTACTTCCCCTTCCGGGGTTCTGGGTCTGCCCTGTGCTCATCGGGTGTGACACTTGCAACAGTGCCTGTTGGGCTTGTCTTTGTGGAAAACTGCCTATGCTCTGAGGTTGCGCTCCTGGCGCTTGTTGTTGCACCGTGTGATTCTGTGCAACGCCCTGTTGTAAAATTGCAGGTGGATTTGCCGTGCCTGCTCCCATTCCTTGGCCGTTCTGCATCATGCCTTGACTTCTGCATGTGCGTGCCAAATGTCCTGTCATTCCACACAGCCAACAAACTGGCGGTGGTCAGATTATTTACCCATTTGACAAATCGGGGTTTCCATTTTGCATATTTTGAAAGCCTCCTTGATTATTTTGGAAACCTCCCGGATTGCTCTGCCATCCTCTTCCTCTAAATCCTCTACCCCGTGGGAAAAATCCTATGTTACCCTGGTTATTCTGTTGTTCACTAGCCACCTGCTGCATACTTTGTTCAGCTGCGCTAGTTAGCGTGGCTCCTTCATACTTTGATAGTTTCTTCTGCACCAATTTCGCTTCTTCACCCTTACGAGTCGCTTCTTTTATGCAATTCTTTTCTTGCAACAGTTTACAATAATGTGCGATGGTGAACTGTATTTCTGCCCAAGGTTTAGCCTCAACTCCTACCAATTTCTTGAGTTGTTTCTGCACCGGTTCTGACAACCCTGGGCAAATCATCGTCTGCTCTCTCACCAATTATGGTGATCAGGAAACCTTTAATGTCCCCTATAGCTAGTGTGTTTCTCCCTGTCATTTTTTCTAACGCATGTATCCACTTTCCGGCATCGGATGTCAGCATTGGAAGCTGTTTTTCAAGTTTTCTCAATCCATGTGTGGCCATGGAATATATTGTGGTCTTACTCCCCCCTTCTCTGGTAGTGGAAATTGGAATGCGTATCCCTCTTTCTCTTCTCTCATAGTTCTCCTGTCTATTGCAGGGGTAATATTCCCGCATCGCCATCTACCTGACAATGTCCTTAGTCGGTCTACATAGGGCAGTGAAGACACCCCCCTCTGACCATGAGGTACTCCATGTCGGTCAGACTGTGTGACTGACTCTGATGCCCTCGGTGAGGACTCGCTGGTGTCTGACCATCGTATCCCTCTTTCCCTTGGGAGTCGTTCGCTCCACCTCCCTTGCTCGTTTTCTTCGCGCTCCTCCCTTTCGGGGTCGGACATTGTTTGTCCCCAATTCACGCAACTTTTTGTGCCTTGTTTCTACTCATTTCTAATCTATCCAGGGACAGTTCCCCATTTCCACTACTTCGGGTGACATCCTCAGTGTCATACAGCTGAGTGCTCTCCAGGCGCTCCTTCTCCCCCCTCTCCTTAGGGTATTTGTTCTAGCCCCATTTCATCATATATTCTATCGATCGTTTCCCCGATGCTTCTGGTGTCGAAGTCATCAATGTTTGCCCTAGACATGTCTGGTACTGAATCGTACGCAGGAAAGAATTCTTCAATGTCTTCCCAGTCTACAACTGGATCAGGTTTTCCAACTTCCCACTCCAAATATTCGAGATTGCATGCTCCCGGTCTTTGCTTACGCTCGATATCTTCAAATTCTTTGTGCTTCCTCACCTCTTCTCTGACCCTAGCTTCTTCCTTTTTCTTTTCATTTCTACGTTAATCTGCCCTTCGAATTTCCTCATCTCTTCGTCTCCTTATTCTTTTTTCACGTACCCTTTGCTCTTCTTCTAACCTTTGCTGTTTCTGTCTTGATCATAGGCTGCTCTTGGGTTGCAATTGAGCCATTTTTCTTGCTCTTAGCGATATAGCTGTTCTCACCATTGCCCGTCTTTCCTTCTTATCCTTTTGTCTCTTAACTCCTTCTCTTTCTCCTTCGTGTCTCATCTAACCTCTCTTTTTGTCTCACGTCATCACTGCCTTTCCCATCGAGTTTCAATAAGATTTGTCCTCCCATCCATTCGTCTTTTGTGAATGCTATCTCATCAGTTCTGTCTTCACTCCCTTTCCATCTGTTCCCTTCTCTCTCCTTTTCGAGAGATGCACTTCTCTGTGCCTGATCTTTCCTTTCATCATCGCGTCGTCCCTTGGGACTATGGAGAAAATATATTAGTCCTTTTCTCTCCCTTGATTCTCGTCACTAATAGTGTAGGTGACTCATATGCGGGGTTGCTGTACCCCGTGGCTGCTTTGAGCTCCCTTAACGGATATAATCTCTCGTCCTTACTTTCTTCGATTTTTGTTTCGGACTGGGCAGGTGGTGCGGTAGGCGTCTCACCCCCCTATGTGCATACATTAAGTATCCAATCTGCTGGCGGCTCTTCATCCTTTACCTGTTCGTACATTTTCCACGACTCGAGAACAGCAAGGCGTTTTTCTAACTTCTTGCCTGTATATGTGGCATGCAAATATGTCGTCATATGCTGTAAAACAGCTTTAGCTAAAGACCCATTTTGTGGCCACGGCATAAACATCTTGTGGGCGGTACCTTTAACCCACTCGGTGCTATATTTCTTTAGCATGGGTGCGTGTTTTGGCAATTGCTTGCATAAGTGTGCTAATGGAGTAATGTCTTCCATGCTTGAATTTGTTCCCTTTCCTCTTATATAACACTTGTCAATGCTTTCATGCAAATTAAACACTACAAATAATATGAGCGAGCACCAAATATCGCAAGCTCCAATCCAAATTTTTTACGAAAAACATTTTATGCTTCCAATTTGTTCAAAAACATCAATTCAGGTGCGATTATGTCTCAGCTATCAAATCGCATGAAATTGTAACTCAATTTCCTCAAGAAAATTTTCAATACATACGACGTCACAACAGAAAACATGCAAGACAGACGCTTAACATACTAGATGGACACCAGCTGGACACAAATATCTCTGCCTCTAATCATTACCCCTTCTTGGAGTGTAAACGAACCCCTTTCACAACGTCTTTAAATGTTGTGGTAGCCTATTCATTCCCCATTATGTGGGACTTTGGGTACATGTTTCTTATGGCTGCTGTATTAAAGCACAGGAATAAGGCGAATCCTCTCACTTCTCAGGTGTCCGCCCTGGTCACCTCTCTCTTCTCGGGTGTCCACACCGGTAACCTTTATTTATTTTATTATTCTCGAGTCATTATCCCCATATATACACAGTCTTCTCTACTTCTATTTTGTTTTCCCTCCTCCAACCGTTACCTTTTCCCTTTACTTGTTCTAAGGCATACACTGTTTGCCAAAGCACTCAATTTCTTCTTCACTCACTGTTCTCATGGTTCCTCTCTGGACCCTCGGGATCACTGCCTTTGTTACCGCCTTCTTCAGCTTTTTGCTCACTCAGCTGCCCGTAGGAATGGGAAGGGATATGTGGGAAAACGGGTCCCTTCAGGCCCTTACTGCAGACTTTTTTACACTATCATGGTCTACGGGGAGCTTCAAGGTCTACTCAGCCGAATGGCAAAGGACTTGTGATATTGCCGAAGACCTAGATTTACTTTATGTCGACGGCCAATAGGTGTCTTAGTATAGTAAAATACTCGATAGTCGATAAACCATCAAATCTCTGCTACCAAGTGTACTGGAGAATCCCCCAGTCGGCCCATAGAGTGTGGGTTTGCTCTGCAGTACTTAAGATGAGATAGCTGCACCTTGAGATGGATGGGGGTGCATGTTTTCTTACTCCAACACCAATCAATAAGGACAACTCAATGGTTTGGCAAAGGGGAGTCCGTTTAATGACAAGTACAAAAAACGGGGAAACATGCAAATCAACAGTGATGCGATAGCGCATCTTGCATCAACTCCCACAAACTTCATACAAACAATGGGCCTCATCACGACTTTGGCGGTAACCCTTAAATACGGTTGTCGCGCTATTACCGCCGGATTTAAGGGTCCACCAAATCAGGACTTCGGTGGATTTCGCCCCAGCTCTTGGCTGGGGGGAAATCCGCCGGAAATTCGCGCTATTACCGCTGGCGGGAAATCCGCCGGCGGTAACAGCGCAAATTTTCCCCATTGAGCCCAATGGGGAATGGGGCATTCCTGAATGGGCTAAATGGGGAATGAGGAATTACATTACCGCCGAACTCGTGATCCGGCGCTATTAGCGCCGGGGAGTTCGGCGGTAGGGCTAATACCGCCGGCGGTAATACCGCCGGCGTTACCGCCAAAGTCACGATCAGGCCCAATAACATTTATACCCAAAACTCGTCATAATCTGACGTGTAACATTCAAAAGTTAACATGCAATTCTATTGGTTGGAAAAAGGTAACTTTAATATAGGTGCTATATCTGTATATGGTAACAGAGTGCAGGGATTGGATAAACACGATCAGGTGGGCGTCTAAGCCCTTCCTTCAAAAATGACTACTGTATACGTCACTAAAAGTACAACATCCCATTGGTTCTACTAACTATACGACCCTAGATTATTTAGTCCATTGTGATTGGGTTGGCATCAACCCCATGCATAAATCTCCACTTTACTTAGCAGCACGCAGAATGGTCAACCAGGTGCAGGATGCCCCAATATTCACCCGGCCTCCCTGCCATCAATCATTACTTTAGTGGCTATGTGTCAATTAGTTGGCTGTGGTCGGCCTTGAAACTATCTTCTTGTCAGGAAAAGTTATGATATCTCTGTCTGGGTGACAGCAAGGTGCATGTGTGAATCCGTGCCTCTTCTTCCTTGGTGGTCACGTGCTGCTCACACCGTGAATCTGCCTAGTTTTCCTTCTATTTGCGCATTTAATTCTTATTTGGCTTGCCACCTACCTGGGCTTCCTTTTCTCGGCCTTCCTGAGATAGGCTGTTATGTTCTTAAGTTTCGATTCCGCAAAGCTACTGTTCGCTCCTTCTATTGGTCTGACCTTGGCTCTTCCTGGCTCATGTTGCCTCTGCTGAGTTTCGATTCAGCCATCTCTTCTCATTTTAGCTGGAATACTAATCCTGTCCTGTTTGACCTTTAGTAAACTGAGTTAATTCTGCTTTTGTGCAAAGTGGACTTGCACTTATATAACATTTGAGGTAGATTGTGTGTAATGGCGCTTGCCGCTCTATTCTACTTAGCATAGCAAGCCGCACTGTTTTCTTAGCTTTCTTGCGGTTACAAGCATAAGTACAGGCATTAGCGGGTTGAATATCTTCATCCTGCTTACAGTTTAAGTTCCTTTGTCTTTCATCAACGTTCTCTTCTTTCAGTCTCGCGATATCTTTATGTATGGCATTTCGTCTCTTTGTATCCTCCTTGGGTCGTCATATCTTCTATGGGTGCGTCAGTCCAGGCCCTTGTGATATCACCATTCGTCTTCCATTAAGGACTTTTTGGTTTCTTCCTGGACAGTACTTAAGCAATCTTCATTCCGTTTCATTTGCTGGTAGGGTTTTCTCAATGGATACTTTACTGTCCATGGTTGTCTGGTTAGCGGTGCTTCAATAGGTATTATTCTTCTGATAGGCACTGGGCAGAGCCCTACTGCGGCTCTTTGCTGGTTTATTTGCTCATCATACGTCACATATCTCAGTGTGAACGTTCCTGGTACTTCAAAATGGGCGACTGGAGTGCAGGCCTCGCTCGGGACCTCCTCTACATAAGTATGGAATCAACATGCCTCACGTTGAGTCCTGGTCATTCTGTCCTGGGCAGGAAGGAAACCAGCTGATTAGGAAAGTCTGGGAGAAAGAAATTAGTGCCTCCCCGAGTCTGAATCAGTATATACAAATGTCTGGAGTTGAAGTATCCACTGACCCTTTTGTTAATCTCTGAGAAAATGAAAACAGCCTTACCTTGGTAGGAAAGTCACAGAAACAACCAAAACCCATCGTATTCGTGGTGCTTCTGAAAGGTAGCTCAAACCGGAGTGAGGTTGGACGCATAAGCCAGTGGCGCAAAGAGAAAGACATCTGCAACCCTGTCTTTCTATCTGTCTTTTGCAGTGTACCACGGATATAGTCTACACCTATCTCATCCTTACAAGCTTTGACCTCACTCAGCATGAATGGCAGAATTACATGTGGAAGATCCAGTTTCAGATGAAATTAAACTAACCAACTAGGTGGAGCAACTCAGTCTGGTGTTGCTAGATCTTACCACCCCCAACATAAGGCAGCACCAGGTTTTCCAGAGCGAATCCTTCTTGCTTGCTAGCCCACACTAGTCCAAACAATATACTGAATACGCAGTCAACAAAATGCCTCTGTTAAAACACAAGACTATGTCACAATAGATGTAAGAAATTGGGTAGAACCACAATTTTAATTGGGGGGAAATTCTGACCACTGTTCACAACTGGAGCTTGGGACTCATGTCCACTTGTGCCTCTATTCTGTCCACAGACCTTCAAACCTGTAACCCACAGTATTTTATGTACACTTGACTCCAGGTGACATTTAGTAGCCCAGCATCCTCGCTCATGACCTCAGTTGGTGGGAAAATCTCTGGAGGTAAGTGTACATAAAATACTGTGGGTTTCAGGTTTGCAAGAAGAAATGTTTGTGCTTCATTTGGACAAGGCCGTTGCCGTACTTGGGTACACGCACATGTGTATTCTTCCTTTTTCTGGAACTTACCAATGACATTGCGACAATGGGGACTATCGCTGGTGTGGGTGCCATCAAGGCCCTTTCATAATTTTCGCAACTACTCTGTGTACCAAGGCACAGTCACATGGCTGGTTAAAGTTGCAGACGCACTGGAGGTGAACACATGTGGTGCACCATTACTTGCAGGGCAAACCTATGTGCCGCACTCCACTGCTCAGAAAAGGCGCAAACAGATTACACAGCACTTCTACGGTGTGCCTTTTGGGTGGATTGGTGGAGATTTTTCACGCGGAAAGCCTAGTATCACTATGCAAGAACAATATCTTGCCTTCGTTTTGTTCTGACTGCAAATTACGATTGCGTGTATCTCTTAAAATGTAAAAAGCAGATACCAAAAAACTACATAAACATAAGTTTTTGAAACATAGGTGTGTTTCTTTACACATTGTGCTGAAATTTTTGAATGAACTAGAAGGGAGGAGGCTTTCCAATAATTTTGCTGTCGACCCTTTCATCTGTGTTCTAGTAACTAAAGCCCTCCTGGGCAGAATAGGGTTGAATCCTCCAGGAGCCCTTCTTTATACCCATTGTCCCAATGTCATAGGTAGATTGCAGAAAAAGGGAGTATAGGCACATGCGTTTACCCAAGGATGGCGACGTCCTTGGCAGGATGAAGCTGAAACATTACTTCTTCCCTTTGCAGTGTCTTCTTTGCGGCACAGCGACATTGCGTACTATTAAAAGGTTGCACTAGGATGCTGAAATGTTTGAATGAACTAGAAGGGAGGAGGCTTTCCAATAATTTTGCTTTCAACCCTTTCGTTTGTGTTCTAGTAACATTGGGACAATGGGGACTGTTGCGGTGTGGGTGACAGGAAGGGATGTTCATAATTTTCTCCACTACTGTGCGTACTCAGCCAGAGTGAAATTGTTGGTGGTAGTTGCAGGCGCACTGTAGGACCACTTTTAGCCATTCCACCATTGCAAAAAGTGAAAAACACCCAATTTCTTCTAGAAATGGTTTCAAGAGACACTCTTTTACCTCAGGCTTCCCAGGCCTGTCACATGCATTTGTGACATACTGCTCAATAATATTCAGAGGCCCCCCTGCAGTGTGTGTGTGTACAGTGTGCTGTATGACGATTGTATAGAAAACGGAGTGACATCTTATGAAAGTCGCTAATGCACTTTGCACAGACCCCCACCAGTGTATGTGTCTCTTGTGAGGTCTGAGTGACTGTGTACGAAAGTCAGTGATGTCTTATTTGAGCCTTTATGCACCTTTAACAAACCCCCACTAGTGTATCTGTTCCTTGTGAGATCAGATTGCATGTGTAGGAAACTGAGTTATATGTTTTTTTATTTTTTTTATTTATTCATTAGGATTTGCAAAGCGCACTAGCAGCATAAGGGCATTGGGGCACTATTGCATGCCACTGTCTTAGTTACATGACCATGGGCCTCATTAGGACCCAGGCGGTAAGGGGTTTACGGCGGCGTAAACAGCGCCGACCCTTACCGCCTGATTCCGAGGTCCCTTAGCGCCATGGAGGATTTAACACCTGCTTTTAGCAGGTGTTAAAATCCATGGCGCTAAGGGACCTTGTTGTTAATTACGCCACCGTACTACGGTGGAGTAATTAACACCTTCCCCACTCCCATTATGCCCTATGGGGCAAAAATGGGAATGGGGAAGGGTAAATGGGTTAATGGGGACTTACCGCCCCGCCAACCTCGGAATGGGGCGGTAAGTCCGCCAACCACCATGGCGTAAACGTAGTTTACGCCATGGTGGTAAAGGTACGACCCAGGCGGTATCTTACCGCCTGGGTCGTAATGAGGCCCCTTGTCTTAGTTACAATGGGATACTTGGCTCTTGGTTACAGTGATATAATTTTATAAAGACCTTATACACAATCCAATCCTTTACCCAATCTGAACACACAAGAATACAATAAATATGCAAAAGAAAAGCAAATTTAAAGCATAAACTGTCTTAACAAAGAAACTCCTGCTCACGACCATCAAGGAAAGAAGTATCTCCTTCTTCCTCTCCATCAAAGAAACATTGGATTATGAAACCCATTCCATTCAACTAGTACAAAAAGCAATGATAAATTGTCTGGTGAAATTATAAAGCCAACTGCGAAATAATAAGTAGGATAAATCAACATAAGAGTACTTTGCACCTTCTGAAGATCCGCACTTTGTAGTGAAACACGTTTAGAGGACTTATTCTTGAATAACTAAGGACTGTTTTCTGGAATGATTTTGATGTAGATGTGTCAATGTTAAATTACAGATTGTCCCAAATTGACATAGTTGTGCTCGTTTGGCAGTAGTTGGTGTGGGAGTCAAATGTAGCTCCTGCCAACTGTTGAGTGTTAAGCTAGGCAGGCCCTTCTCTGTTACAAGTAGCATGTACATTGCTTCGAGCTACCCTGATTTTGGAACCTTGTATTGTATGTTGGCTTATATGTTGGCTCCATTTCTGTGATGCTTACTTATTTCAATGTAACATTACAGTTTGTAACACCAACTACACTTGTTTTTTGTTAAACAGTGTAGGCTTTGTTAGGCCTCTACAAAACCAAAATCTGTTTGATGTCAAGGTACTCTTTGCTATTTAAAAAGTTGCTGCATTTACCTACTGAGTACACTATTATCACTTTCTTTACTTGCTCGTCTTTACTTACTGACATGTCGTTTGTTTTACCAAGACCTATTAAAATGGTTCATTTGTATAGAAGTAGTACATGTGTCTTGCTCTCATACATTGTTGCCTAGGTTTCATGGAGTTCTAAAAATCAAAAGTGAATGGTGAATTACATTGTTATTGATATGTTGCAAGAAGAAATTGTGTTCTGCTAAGGAAGAAACTGGTGACACTATGTACAAGTCACTCATTTGGTACTTCTCTTTATCATGATTGGTCAGAGGATATGGGATGGAGCCCACCAGTCACTCCGCTCCTATGATCTCTTGAAGGCCATATGCCAAGTGAGGTCATTTCCTGTAATGTCACAAGGTGAAAGTTCATGTGAAATAATTTCCTGTGATGCTATGTACTGCCATTTCATTGTGGGAAGTTGATGTGGCATCACTTCCCGTTATGTCATCAATATGGTAGGTACGATTGTTGAAATGTTAACATCCCTACACATTTTTGGGCACAGAATGTTGGCATGTATGATTTTGGACAACTGTCCGCTGGACTAGTTTTGGGCGCACTCCATTGTGTGCATTTTCCTGGGTGCACTATGCACACTGTCGCCAATTTTCTACACACTAATGGTGCGCAACATGTGCGCCAACCATTTTGGGAAGATGCTGGCTACTTCTAGGGTGCACCAGCTGGGATGCTTATTTGCATACCTATCTGTAGGACGTGGGGCACGCCCCGAGCACATTAACGTTCCTTCGCATATGCTGCAGACTGCTGTTGTTACCAGGACACAGAGGCACATACACATGCCTGCACTTGCAGTACGCACAAATGTCCATTCCCACACGCATTGCCAGGCGGTGGACAACATGCAGCCATGCAGAGCCTGCTGCCGTCGTACAGATGCGCAGATGCGTCCATTGTAATTGTGGGTATTCCATAGGACACTTATCTTTTGCTTAATAACAAGCATTGCAAGGAGAACTGCGTGCCGCTGAATCTGAGCGCAAATTCAGGAAAAAAACATACCACCCAAACACTTAGCAACACTATCATTTATTAATGTTCACTTTTGCACATTCTTACAACCCATTGGGGAAGTGATGGGGTAGCACAATTCCATACATACTGTGGGGAAATGCAGATTTCTAGAACTTGGTTGTTAGATAAGAGATTGCTGTGTCGCTGTCACGTCTCCCATGACACGATTTTTGAGGGGATGGTGGCCTGCGACATGGGGAAGGAGTATATGTGAAGGTGTGCCACAGCCATTTAATTTTGTCCAAAACATTCGTTTGTACGCAACTTATCTTAAGGCTTTATATTATAATAACTTTATAAACCAGCTACCATCTGTATATAAGCAACAGTTTTGTCATGTACTAACCTCACAGATTGCACTGTTTTTATATGAAATTAAATTACAGTGCTACAATTATGAAGGCAAAATGTTCTTCTGAACTATTTTTAGATTGTTTCATGAATAAAATGTGGTATGCAAAAAAATTGATGAAGCCATGCTTTCTATTTTATGTGGTTTGAGATAGAGTAAGCACGATACCTGTTGGCCTCTAATTGAGCTGATTGAGAAAGGGGTAGTTGATTTGACCTGTTCACTTTTCAGTTGCACAACTTGTAAGGGGGGCACAATTGTTCCCCGGTTTTTTTACTTTGTCTTCCAGCCTCTTTTTGCTATTGGCACAGTTTCGTTCCTTTGCTATGCGCAAATGGTGTTGTGCAAGATTTGCTGCTTCTACTGCTTTGCCTTCCTTTCCAATATGTTTTTTTACAGGAAACAGAATGTCTTTACTGTACATGCAGGAATATGTAGTACATAATGAACGCTTTACACTACAGTGCGTACCAGTGGGGTTACTGTACAAAGTAATTCTGTTATGAGGGACATTTCTTTCCTGCAACTCGAAAGTGCTTGGCATTGTTGCGTTTCAAATACACACGTTACACATAAGTACTATTGCATATTGCAACACCTGTGCAATCATTAGAGACTGTTCTGCTTCTTTACTACATTGTACCAACGTTTTGCTGTAAGCTCTTGCCAGTCGTTACTCTGCCCCTTACTTCTTTGTTCCCATGTACAGTAGCAGTATGGAACGATTGGTGAAGGGAGGCGTTAATTCTGTTGTTGGTGCATTCCCTTATGGTATCCTCCCAATGTCTCTCCTGTTTGCTTTGCATGTATACATTTTCTACACCTACTCCATTGTGTCTTTTCTTTTTTCCATGCTGCCGTTTTCATATATTTTTTGCATTTGGTGATTGGCACCACTATGTAAGAGAGCAAGTGCCTTCCTGAGCAGGTTGCATGCCACCCAATGTGCGCAACCAGTCACAGTTTGCGACTGCTGTCTGCGTTACCATGCTGCCAGCAGTTTCACTATGTTGGAGATTTCTTCTTTACAAACTAAGCATATCCTGCTAAAAGACAATGAAATTCACTGGCAAAAAACGTTGTTAAAGGAATGTTATGGTTAAGTTGCACTAGCAACAGCCTATGCAATTCAATGGACAAACGTTGTTACAGGGACGTTATGGTTACAGGTAAAACCGAAACCCCCCTGAAATTCTCAAGTCATGGTAAGCTAAGCAACCCCAACTCGCGCCACCACCGCGCACTGCTAAGACTAACACCCATAAGATCAAAGATGACATTACAAATGTCATTGATGACATCACTGATAAAATCACATCTGAAATTATTTTCGATGTAAAGTCCCTACAAGGGGTTGTGTTTATAATGTTGGTAACATGTCATCAGGGGGATTCTATAATGTTAAAGAAGTAATAACTAGCTAACAATTCAATACTTACTACACACTTGTGCTAGTACAAAGTATATATTTGAAGACCCACAATGCATACAAATCAGAGGCACATCAAGGGAAACTAAAGTAAGGAAGAAAAACTTCAGAAAATGTTAATAGCATTAAAGTTTATTTTTATGTATACAAATCAATTGTGTGTTTCAGACCTGCCCATTGGCCCAGGTATGTGCACCATGAACATAGACCAAACCGAAAGGTAAGTACTTTAAGAACATATGAAAAGGTTAGTGTTTAGATATACAGCACCTTTTGAATTTGAATATTCCGACTGTGACCAAAACAGGCTTAGATATTTCAGTGACCAAAAATAAGTGGGCCACATATGTGATGTCATCAATGACATTTGTGATGTCATATTTGATGTTATGGGTGTTAGTCTTAGCAGTGCACTGTGATGGCGCGAGTTATTGTTGCTTAGCTTACCATAACCTGTGAATTACTGGGTTTTTTCCAGTTTTACCTGTAACCATAACGTCCCTGTACCAATGTTTGTGCATTGAATTGCATAGGTTTTTGCTAGTACAACTTAACCATAACGTTCCTTTAATGTTTTTTGCCAGTCAATATATATAAATGAAGTTCTCTCTCTCTCTCTCTTTCTCTCCCTCTTTCTTGCAATGCCCTCATTTTAATTCACCTCTACATCTCGTCCCGTCTAAAACTGTATTAATACCCAACCCGTTTTTATCATTCCTCTAGGTGCCATGATGATGGAGCCAACGCAACCCATAACGTACAGTCAGATAGCAGTAGGAATAGGATAAGCTCCATGCTTTCATATAGCTACGAGTGTGGCCTTAATTTTGTTGCAATAGTGTTCAAAATAACTAAAATAACTATATTGGTTTTGGGGACATACTGGGTGTCATCTTTTATCTGGGGGCCCCATATAAAAGAAATGGGGTAGGAGGCAATATGGAAAGGTGGCAGCAGTACATCCTTTAATTTAACGACTGTATACAAATGTCACCAAAATAACCTCACAAATTGAATTACTCTTGGAAAATTAAAATGAAAGCACATCAAAAGTATTAAATGTCATGCTGCCGTCACCCACCAGGTCTACAGTTTTACAAGCTACCTCACAACCTACCATAGTATCTACCTTTTGCTTAGTGAAATCTACAATATGTTCCACACTCAGTTTCTAATATGAAATGTGTTCCCTCTTCTTCCCCTATGATACACTGACAAGACACCACAGGCACTAATATGAACGTAGATGTTGGTATTTTCCCCAATATTTAGTCAGCAACCAGCAAATGTACCAGAATCACTATGTACTACTGATAGGCTGTGTAGAAGGTTTACAGGGAAACAACAATCTCTATTACATAATAAAAGGAAGAAAAGACAGGCCCGTCAACTTAGATATGATGCCTACTACGGGTTGGGATTAGACACAGTTGTGGACCTTCACCATCCGGGGCAGTCTAACAGTTGGTACTATGATATGAGTGCAACAGGGAAAATAACGACCAATGGCAGTTGTCATGTGTGTTCCTTGATACCTCATGCCTCTGGTACACCCAAGGCTTTAGTGCCTCAAGATGCCCCCTTAGTAGAAGCCCAATGTCTCATCTACCTCGTACTATGCAGAATAAAGAGTTCCTTTCAGACATGCACACAAAAATTAAAACTCCTCCCGCCGGACGAAATGGTCTGCAAAGAGGGGATTGCAAGGTCCAAAATGTTTTAAAGAACCAATCCTGGAAATCGAGGGCACAAGCTTCGCAGAAAACAAACTGCAAGAGTCAACATACATGTGCAAAGCTGAAGGACTGCAGGGCTTGTCAGATCAAAGGCTGGAAAGGGTGGACAGGACATGTGCACAAATATTGATAGAGCATATCACGAAACTGACGTGGGTCACAGCCCTCAAAAAAACAATCAAGGTACAACAGGAAGAAAATTATGAACTTTATTTCTATGGAGAAGGCAAGGTGGTCCCTGGGTTCCAACACACGCTGCAACAGAAACCTCATCATTCCTGATCTTCGAAAAGGCACTGCTGCCTTAATGGACTATTATCGGGTGTGAGGAAACAGGCACACTTGCACCTCCCGCCATCATGGAGAGGCTATTGTGCGTTTGCAATTCTGCGCTGCTGGTCATACCTGAAGAGCATGCAAAGGGGGAGCGGTGCTTCAAGAGCAACCAAGGGTACCGCGACCGACTGAAGCAAAACCCCCCCCATATTTTGAATTTTCCCCAAAGAAGAACAGCGTGATCACCTATTGCGAAAGAAACATGCACCTAACTACCTGTCTCAAGAATCCTTTGTCTCCTTGCTGAATACAAACTCTAACTCAGCATAGACATTTTTTGCATCACTCGTGCCCAGTGTCCAAACAAGAGCAAATGCAAAATGGCGCCAGATCGTGAGATGGGAGCTCATCCAGCTGGCGAATGACACTTAACAAGGATTTAACGTCATCAAGGTGGACCTACGGGCCCTTCAACTCATGACGATGCAAAATAGGAACGTGTTGGACCTTTTTACTGCTATGGAAGGTGGTATTTGTAAGAAAATCGGGAGTGCATGTTGCACATTCGCACCTTCAGATGCTGAAAACGGGACATTATCACATGTGATAGCAGCAGTACATGAACTTGGTGTAAACATGAGAAAAGAAGGAGGCATCCAAGAAAACGACTGGTTCAATATGGCATTCAGCCAGATACCCTGATGGCTTGGAACAATCATGAAGATGCTGGTACCCATCATCGTGTTCTTCCTGCTGATCTTCTGTTTGCGCCAGTTAGGTCTCTGGTGCTGCACAAAAGCGCAGCCAAATAGTGCGATGATGGGAACAATCGCCAATAAGAGTTAATAATACGGTGCCACAGGATACTAGGGAAGCCCAAGTGAAAACTGATGAGCCCAAATACTGCATGGTGGCAATATACCACACAGGGGATGAGGTAGACAATTACCAATTACGATCACTCCATCTTGCTCGCTCGTCTCTCAGACGCTGGCTTCTCCGGCCGGGTTCTCGACTGGTTCACTTCTTTTTTTGTCCGACCAATCCCAGTTTATCGCTCTTCCTCCTTTTCATTCAGGTCTGGTCACACTCCTCTGTGGTGTTCCCCAAGGCTCTGCACTTTCCCCTATTTTATTTAATGTCTACATCAGACTCCTTTTGTTTCTCATCCAGGAGCATGGATTCGCTATTACTCTTATACGGATGATATACAATTCCTTGTTCACCTTGACCTCACTCAAGCCGACACTGCGGCTCGGATCAGGAACTGTCTGGAGGATCTGGGGCGATGGATGATGAAAAATTGGCTGAAGCTTAATGGCAGTAAGATCGAGGTCCTGGTTGTGGGTACTACATCTCCCCAACTATTCTGGACCTCAATTCTGGCTGTCAAGTTTGGGCCCCCTCCCGGTTCAATCGGTCCGGAACTTGGGCATAAAAATCTCTGCCTCTCTTGCCCTTGATGACCGGGTGGCTAGTGTATGCAGGGCCAGACACTTTAAACTCTGCATCTTGCGGAAATTCCTGCCCTTCATTCCCGTCGAATGTCTAGGCACCGGTGGTGGCAGCTCTGGTTCCAAGTTCCCTTGATTATTACAACTCCCTTTATTTGGCTCAACCACGCTGATTAACAGGCTTCTATTACTGCAGAATGCGGCCGCCGGCTCTATACTTTGCCCCCCTTTGGGATCCCATCTTTATCCTCTGCTGAGGAAACTGCACTGGCTCCTTGTTGCCAGCCGGATCCGCTTTAAATCTGCACCGTGCCTTTTATCTTCAGGCCAAATGTGTTCACTATGTCCCGACCCGCCTGCTGAGATCTCAATCTGTGCTTCTTGTAGCAGTCCCTCGCTACGGTCTGTCGTGTAAGGGAGATCAAGCCTTTACTGTGGTGGCTGTAAGATCCTAGATTTATATTCCTTTCGCTCTTTGTGCTACTGTGGATCATTTCACCTTCCGCAGACTTCTGAAAACTACTCTCTTTTAGTATGGGTTCTCTGATGCGGTTATGCTATTTGTCCTTCTACTATTCGTCAGTGCCAAGATGCCTTTGGGTGTACGTGCGCTTTATTAAGTTCCCATAACATAACATTATCATACTACTATCAAACAGCCCCAAAATCTTGAGAATTATAGGGAGCTGTGGGTTGACCTGGATGGGGGATGCATTTACATGACATGCACTCCTGAAGAATATGCACGGCGTGTGGAGAGTCTGAGAATTGTGTGTAGAGCATGGATGCCCATTAAAGGTACTCGCACATGGGACGAAGCAGTAAAACGAACTGAGGAACATATAAATACCGGGGGAGGGTATTTGTTACTTTAGGAGTAACAAAAGGGGGGAATGTTGGGAAGGAGATGATCCAATCCCACCCCTAGCCCTTCCTGCAGTAAACAGATGACATATAAGCCAAAGGGGCAGACGCGCCCACCCCCATGGAACAGCCCCTTTTAAAACAACAGACATTTATATAAATAAAGCTGTTCACAGGCCCGAAAGCAGGCACCATTTTGCTAGGCTCAAAAATCATCCTTCTGCAAACTCAGCTCTCCCATCCCCTGCACCTTGCACAGAGAGCCCAAGACACTGCCATCCCCCCTGCTAGCTCCGCACAAGCCTTGTTCTTACAGAAGTCCAGTTATTTATTGTTGAAATTGTTTATCATCACTTCCCCAGAATGTGCTCTCTACAGAGCGTGAGGTTGAAGCAGACCCCAGCACCAGTGGCCATCCATCTTCGCTAAACTGCCCATGCCTTCTCAACCGCCACCTCACCAGGCCAGAGCCCACCAGTTCCTTACCCTTCACTCTCTTTCATGTTGATACCCATCTGACCCCCTCGTACTGACCATTCCAGAACACCCACCATAGACTTAATCCTGTGTTCCAGTATATTCTCTCCAAATCAAAACATAGGTTAATGTCATGAGGCATCAGGTAATATAAATAATAGACCAAGCCCCCAAGGGGAGACACCTGGGAATGGGACCCTAGTATCAATGAAGCCCTGAATGTAGAGGTCGGAATGCCAATATATTAACCCATTTACTCTAAAGTACCCCCCATTCATGCAAGGATTTTATGTTCACCATCATTCTCTTATTATCAGTTCCTGTTGTCTAGCTTAGACAGATGTTTCATATTTGTCCTGACCATCACTGAGATGAGCCCTTATTTTTGCATATTGTGAGGACACGTTTTGGGTGCCCACCTTCAAAAGCTTCCGTGGTCCTGATGCTCTTTGATATCAGAGCAGCAGAGGCAGTCCCAAGATCTCAGAGGGGAGACAGGGTTTTCCTCCAAATTGTTCAGTGCCGAACAACCAGGTACGCCTGCGCACAATTCTACACGTGTCCTCCTTCAGCACCTTCCTCCATTTGGAATGATTCAAGATGATCAAACAGGAGCAGATCTGGTCCTGGCCTATGCAAGAGAGCTGGATCTGCGCAGTGGCTCTGAAGGACACTTATTCCATGTTCCATTTGGAAAGTGCATCAGTATTTTCGTTGCTTCTCCATCTGCGTGTCCGTTTTACTGCAGGTTGCTGGCCTTTGGCCTCAAAGCCGCACCATGAATCTTCACCACAATTATTATTTCTGGCAGCCTCACTCAGGTAGGTGGCACCCACATCTACCCTTACCATCACGACTGGCTGATTCGAGCCATTTACTAAATGCCACAAGAGGAAGGTGGTGAGATATATCAACCCTTACATTTTGCCATAGTATCAGACTTTCATATCAGGAAATTGCATTACCAGTGTTTTTCTAACTCTTTGTCAGAGGGGGAAAGGATATTCCACAATCTCTGCGTATGTGCGGTGCTGAAATTCTACATGGATATGTAGAAAGACAACATCTTCCGAAAGGCTCTTTGTTCTTTATTGAGGCCATGCTCATGGGTTGGTGACTTCTAAAGCCTCCATCACCTGCTGGATAGTTGCTTGCATCATTGAGGCTTATAGGGACCAGGGCCTCAGCATTCTCAGGATGTTCACAAGCATGCAGGTTTGTGGCAAAGTAGCCCCTGTCAGTGTTCAGCAACACATTCCCTGGGAATTCACACCCAGTCTCGCTGCTGGGGCCTCACCATCGACATTCTGCCAACACCACTGCTTGGACTCCAGCTCCTGGGTGGACACTCCATTTGGACAAGCAGTCCTGCAGAATGTGTTTGGTTAGGTAGCGTCAGGACCACTGCTCCTTCAGTGTGTGAACGAAGGTTAGTCTCCCACAAGCATGGGGGAAGGGAGATAGAATGTAGGAATAAGGAAAAAGTTATTCACCCGAGGGACAACTGTACTTCTATGTCCATAGTCCCCCTTCATCCATAAAACCCCCATCTTCCTTGCTAATTAGTTGTCATTGACGTACAGCCTAAGGGATGGAAAAGGACTGGAAGGTGGTACCTGGAGAAGTGTGGCCATGAAGATGCGTGTATACATGACCAATGAAACTTAAGGGTATTTTTGGGATGCACCAAAATGCTGTAGTCCTGTCCACGCAAGTGGGAACTCACACAAGTATGGAAAGAGGGAGACCATGGGGTAGGGGTACGGTAGTCACTACGGTAAGCAACGTTTCCATCTGCACATTTGGCAAGGAAATGTTCCCCCGTAATGAATGGGGTTCTGGATTGATGTTTTGTACACAATCTGCAGAATGATGGCGGGATAGGATGGCTATCAGTCCACTGAAGAGAACATAACATTTATATATTGAATAAAGGATTTTTGTTGCCCCATGTTAAATAGGTGGGGACTGCTCCACAATAGGAAAGAATGGCAATGTGACATGGCATACTCCGAGGACCAAGTAGAGGCATACTGTGAACTGACTGTACCTGCCACTTAGCCCAGGGATATATGGACCCACTATAACTATTGTCAGTTGTTAAACACAAGGTGTATGCAAGATTTGTAAAGTCCAAGCCATGCCTGTTCAGATTTGGGAATGCTCAAACGTCTTCAAGTTGAGACTGTGCGTGTGGTCCTCCTGGTAGGGTTTCTTGCTAACTTAACACAAATTATATTGGTTATTGGGGAGTTGAAGTGAGCTTGGCGACGCTCAGACTGCGATTTTTCATAAATGTTCAGTTGCATGTCATATCACTGGAACCCATGAGATGCATTTACTGGGGTAGCTACGTTTTGTTCCAGGACAGTACAGTTGTTACTTATGAGAACAAAACCATTGTGCTTAGTAAGTTCAATGTACTTCTTAATGATCAAACACGTTTCAAGACCTATAATTAGAAGGGAATGTAAACTCTGGTCAGTATAAGGCGGTAACAATCTGGTAACTTAAGTAATTATGGTGGGATTCAGCAGTTTGGTTGTGGTGAATGTATGTTTACGTTTAGGAGAATACCTATGTTTTAAGATACTTGTGCTTCTATGGCTAAACGCTGGAGATCTGGAGTTTAAATTCCCTTCTAATTGTAGGTGTTGAAGTAGAACAAAAGTCCTTTTAGAACCAAACAAGTGTATTGCTTCCTCCTTAACAGTTAAATATTCCCAATGTTTCTGGATATAGACCCGAAGGGATCAGGAACCTCTCCACCACTTACCGTCCCGGGATAGCACCCTCCCTGCCATACGGTGTTAGTGGGTATCCACAACCAGCTTTAGGTAGAAGTAGAGTTTTTCCTCAATTCCGTATATGTTTATGCTAAAGACTTTGCCACACCCTTTTTTGATGATCCTCTCTGGCTGTTCTGTTGGTCTGGTTCTCAGTCCCAGATCCATAAGGCTCCTCCTACAGTATTCCTTCTGCTGTAACTGGCTTGAGGCGCTCTGTCACCACCCTCTCTTAGGGTCCCGATTTAAGCCCCCCTCACCACCTCATTGCTCCTGCTCTGATCCTGCTCCTCCTCGCCGCAACACACTCTTTCCTCCTCTCTGTTTGGGCTATTACCCCATCGGATCAGGGTATCGCACCATCGCCATGCCATAGGCTATGGTTGTCCTCTCCTTCTCCTAATGTTCTTCAATCACCTCCTGATCTTTTTCTGGCATCTTCTCTAAGCGTCTCCCCACCTCCTCCTAATCATTTTATACCACCTCATCCAATTCTCCCTGCACCATCCCCTGATGTTACCACCTATTTTCCCTACAACCTTTGTCACCAGACTTGTCCCTCTGTTGCCAAGCTCCTCCAAACTTCTGCCTCACTCTAACCACCTTTCTCACTCTCCAAATACCAAACTCTTGTCCACTGCCATAATGATTGTCAAGTGTAATGTTGCTATGTTTTGGGGTAGCGAAGAAATCCCAATTGCCACAAATTGTGTTCCGATGTTGACCTCTGTATGCCCCTACAAGTTTAAGAATGGAGGATGGAACCACGCTAGATATATTTAAGGGAGGGGAAGATCATACAATGTGAAGATTGCAGCCTTGTTGTATATCATAACATGATATGTTAGTATTGTGATATACCATCTTTTTATTATTTGACAAAACCAATACAAATATGGAAACACATGTGGATCTTCTGCAGTCCTGTAGCTCCTCTTCAGGGGCTGGGCCTTTGCTGAGGGTCTACCACTTGCGAAAGCAAATAGGAGCAGAATATTGATTAGCTCACTGTAGCTGGGGGAACTGTACTGCTTTTGGAGTTGGACCAAGCATTTCAAATGCTGCCCACCATTTTGAAAGTTACTAATCACCGTTTACCCCTGGAACTGGTGTTCATGGCTTGCAATCTTATTTGGTAAAGGTAAATGCAGGGAAACAATGTTGATACTTTCTGCAGGTTCTCAGACTACAGGGTGATGCAGATGATATGAATGTGTACAACAGGTGCATGAACTGGAATCCACTGGAAATTACGACTTCTTGTGGAGGACTGCGATGAAACGGGTTGTGAGCTCTCTAGCTTTTATACATGTGCTCTTGATACTCATTCAGGCTCCCGATCTCCATGTCTGAGAACCATTTTTTAAAGGATACATATGTTCCTAAACTCTCAATATACTGATCACTTAAAGGGACAGGATCAGCTCCCTGAATGAGCAAAAGGTTACTGCTAGGGGATAGGGCAACCCCGCGTACGATTGTCTTATTCATCTTCAGCAATCCTTCCTCTTAGAGCACTGTCCTATGGTGACAGTGTCCTAAGGCCTCATGTGCCCATCCGCTGCCACGAGACCGGGCCAAGTTTGGGGTGACTCAAGAGATCCACCAACCCAGGTCCATGATCAGCTAGCTTGAGAAGGCACCCGGCCCTCCCACCAGATGACCCCATAGCAAGGCAGGGTACCTCCCAACAAAATAATAGCTTTATATTATTTTTGGCGCATTCTGCTGCTGGCCCAACTGTTTCCATATCCACTGAAGTGACTGAGCAGAGAAAGAGTAGCTCTGAAAAGACAGATTGTGGCTTTACCAGTGCAGGCAGTATAGCCTGGAATGTTTACATGCTTCAAAGTACTCATCCACCTAGATAGTGAAATGGTGTTTGACATCAAATGGCATCTCACACAGTTTTGCCCAGATGTCAGGTGAAAAGCTGGATGCGCACATCAAGGAATACCTCTGGACCTTCACTGCGGTGCTCATGGGCATACTCTAAACAGTCCAAGGTGGCCAGGCCATTTTTTAAATATTTTTAGCACCTTTGTCTTTCGCCTTCTGCTGCAGAAAAGTGGGACACCATCTACTCATGAAAGATGAGATGGCATTATCAGTCGTGATGAATTTGAACATACCGGTGACTCCGGCGGCGCTTAAAGGCGGTAGGAGGGCCGAAGGCCAGAAAAGGAGCATTGCTGGTGCCGAAGGACACTGCTGCAATGACCCGGCAGACAGGACGGTGGAGCTCTGGACCAAGGGCAGAGAGGTGGTCGTGGAAGGATGTTGTTGCAGTGCTGGCAGGGGAACGGTTGATGTGAAGCCGGCATGCTCATATTCCGACAGAGGAAGCACGGTGCTGGCACACACCAGGTTGCTTGTAGGCAGTGAGGATCTGGCATAAGTGATGCCTCTCATGTACAGAAAGAAAGGAGACATACTGCAGGACCACGAAGCTGAGGCAGAATACGCATGTTCGAGCCCCCCACAGGGAAGTCAGACCAAATATTTAAAAAACATTATTGGATATTCGAAAACTCATTACTGAAGCTAATCTCTCAAGAGCCCCTGGGCCTGAATGGTTGTGCAATGTCCTATTGCAGTGTAGCCCTATAGTATGGGGAGAAATACTAAATGAGCTATTTATTAATATTACCATTTCCGGAACCATTCCTTAGAATTGGAAAAAGAGCATTATACTACCAGACTAAGTGAGAACCTAGACATACACCCCAAAACTATAGAATCATGGTCATGTTGGATGCCTCAGCAAACCTTTCCGGTAGATTATTACTAAAAGAGATTGCCCAAAGGATGTCACAATAAGAGGTATTGCCCTCCACCCGAACTGGTTTTAGAAAGGGAACCTCTATCCTTGAGAATATCCTTTGTTTTTATTACCATCTTAGAACAGGCCTGGGATACTTATAAAGCAGTCTATGTTGCGTTCAGACTTTAGTGCAACCTATGAGACAGTAGAAAGAAAGCTTCTGTCGAAAAAATAGAATGAGGCATGCCAAAGAGCCTTTTGAGAATGGTCATGCTGCTGTATGAGAATACGTCAGGCTAAATCAAGAAGCACTGACAGGTGAGATACCAACAGATCAGGATCTTAAGCAAGGGTGTGTGCCGACCCCAACGTTCCTGAACTTATATTTAGCAGTTTAAACCGCTTTTTGAATCTTTAGCCAGCTAATCCAACAGGACTTGGATATGAAAAGATCCAGTGGTTAGGCTATGCCGATGACTTGATACTATTAGATACGTTGCCCATGGGTTTACAAAAACAGCTAGAATACCTTTGAATTTACGCAAAGGAAAATAAGTCTAAAAATGAATATGGATGAATCCAAAATGATGGTATTCGCACATACTTTCCATACAAAGAAGAATTCATTAAAGTGGTGGTTGAATGAACAATGTGTTGAAACCCACTAGAACTACCTTGGAGTGTTAATAGATAGGTTAAAGTGGAAGGAACAATTGGACCAGGTATGGAGATGTGCCAAAATACATGTCTGATGTATCATGAAATGTGCAAGTAGGCATTCTGGATAGTCCATCAAGGCACTGTGTTTAAAAAATAAAAAAAAAAAAATAAAAAAAAAAATCAGATTCACAGTGGCCTATGGGGTAGAGATGTGGGGAACAAAGAATGGCAGGCGCAAAGAAAATGGAAGCATTTTGGCTCAGACATCTTATGGGGATACCCTTTTCCCTTCCAGGAGAATA
This sequence comes from Ambystoma mexicanum, assembly GCF_040938575.1. Classification (NCBI taxonomy): domain Eukaryota; kingdom Metazoa; phylum Chordata; class Amphibia; order Caudata; family Ambystomatidae; genus Ambystoma; species Ambystoma mexicanum. Next base: position 1,049,631,157 of record NC_090927.1, on the reverse strand, counting down.
TTTATGTGCCAAATTGGGTATTGCACATCTATGGAAATGCATATTAATAAAGGCAGACTGAGGATATATCAGATGCTTATACATGCTAAATCCATCAGTCTACTACACTCTTTAATAAAGGGCCCTCAAGTAGCCACCAACTGTAATACGGCATCTATTATAGATTTAATCATTAAAGGGTAGGAGATAGTGCTCAACCACAATCAATGTGGTACACTCAAAACACAATCAAGAAGGAACAAAATATCAGACTTGGCCACTAAATCGAATAGCTACGACTTCATTGCGCATGTTCATAGACTTGGCACGATACCACAATATTCTGTGAAAATTACCAATTCCAGAATCAGCACAGTATATTGAAATAAAGTTTAATATTGTAGCAACAAAAGAAAACTTGTGAGCCAGATCCAAGACTGCCAGAGGTACAAGGAGTTGTAGATTTTGTAACACATCCTTACTTGAACATTTTAGACAACTATTGATGGATTTCCTGGGTTTCTTGACCTTGCAAGGGAAGCATCGACAAGCACATGGAATATAAAACTATTGTGAACCAAGCATTGTGGAGATCTGTGCAATCTGGAATACTTATATGCAAGGCAATGATTTTAACCCCATTTATCATTTGACAAGATTATGGTGTGAAATTGAAAAATTGATAGAAAGGTGTATATAATTAGCCTATCAGCCTGTATTACACTAAAGAAATATTACTGAAATAAAAAATAAGAACTGTTAAAAATCCCATGGACACTATAACAATAATAAAAGAAACTAATTAAATCAACGGAAATTTAAATAGACCCGGATGTGAGTTTCCAGTTAAGGACTATAATGGAAACACCCTTTCCTCCAATAGAACACCACCAATTCTCCACCAACCAGCAATTGGGATGAGGAAGAGCTCCCCATGAAAGCAGAGCTGCCTCAGTAGGATATTCTCTCAGCTGGGGAAGGATCCACAATGCCTTGGTGTGGATGGGATCAAAAAGGAGCAGAAGGCGGCTACTAGATTGAAAGAGCTGCCCCCTTATGCTGAAACAGAGAAGCTTAGTAAGCCTGACTAGACCCAAAGGGAAATATATTTGTATGTCAGGCAGAGAAATCATATGATGGCTAATGACACCACTGTCAGGTTTCCTTCCCTTATTTGTCAGGTTTCCTTCCCTTATTCAAGTTTCCTTTTCATTATTTCTCTTTATTTATCCTTTTCAGATTAGCTTTGTGTGGGTGGGAAGTTTTCCATTATAGTTGGTTTGGCCTTAACTTGCTGATTCAGACTCCTGGTTCTGACCCAAGGCAAGATGGAGCCTCACAGTGACAGCTCTGATTGGTTAGAAGACAATGCTGAACAACAATGAACATTCTAAACTGTCACTCTGTGCCTTTCATCATCAAAACCCCATCTGAGAGGACGTGTTTAGTGGCTGCTCCTGCTTTAGTCTTAGGCCTGGTGGATTTTATCCTTCAGGCGTCAGCAGTTGAGCGGCTACTTTCTTGGGGGTTACAGGAGAAGCTATCAGTTGGCAGGAATTTGTTTTTGAAGACAGGAAAAGCAGAAGATCCTTTTGAATTCGCTCAGGAGATAAGTGACTTTATTTGTACTGTTACTCTGTTCATCCTAATGAAATTCTCCTTGAAAATTTGTGAAAAGTTGTGTTTGTACTAGAACTTTTGAACTCCCGGAGTGCGCGTGTGTTTTCCAGCGCGGTGTTCCTTAGCGCAAGAATCTGTTTGTTGCGTGCGAATTCAAGTGAGCGTGTGTTTTCTAGCGCGGGTGTTCCGAGCGCGAGAAGCAGTTGGTCGCGTGCTATTTTAAATGCGCGTGGGTTTCAGAGCGCGGGTGCATCTTAGCGCGAGAAGCTATACGTCGCGTGTGAACTAAAGAGCGCGTGTGATTTCTAGCGCGGGTGTTCTTGGCGCGAGAAACTAAAGAGCGCGTGTGATTTCTAGCGCGGGTGTTCTTGGCGCGAGAAGCTATACGTCGCGTGTGAACTAAAGAGCGCGTGTGATTTCTAGCGCGGGTGTTTTTCGCACGAGAAGCTATACGTCGCGTGTGAACTAAAGAGCGCGTGTGATTTCTAGCGCGGGTGTTTTTAGCGCGAGAACATTGTTGCGCGTGTGGATTTTTGCGCGTGTGGATTCTTTTGATCGCGTGTATTCGTTCGTAAGTGAACTCTTTGCGCGTGTTCTTCAACCAGGAAGATTTCTAAGTGAAGTTCATCATTCATCTGAATGGAGATAACCTGCGTGTGCGTTTAACACGTGTTTTTTCTTCAAGGATTCTAAAACTCAATAGAATTATAAATAGTTTGACAAGTTCGAAAGAAAAAGAAAGAATATTTTTAAGAACAATCTAACTGGACCTCCAGGGCATTTTGGAAAAAAGACAATGAACTAAGATTTCCAGATTTGCCTAAAGTAAGAAGTAGCTGTGAATTTCAAGTGTCTCAAGTAAGAGAGATTTTCAGCTTCTTATCAGCTTCTCTAAGAAATTGCAAGAGAAGAGCCAGGTATGATTCTTTCATTATTAGTTAAGGATAAATGTCTTCCCAGTCATAACGTTAAGTAAGTAAATTAAGGGATTGTATCTGCTATTCTTATATCCTCTGCAGGTTCAGCTCTGGTTAGCCTTGACGCAGTCTGCCTGGTTTTGTTTTGTTATCCACTTCCCCCTTTCCCTTTGGGGTGTAGTTTTACAGAGCTGAATTGAAATCTAGTTCTGGGAATTACATCTCAGGGGGATTGTCGGGGGTTCAGCAGCTTCCGCGGACACAGGACCTCTCAGCCTGACAACCACACAATCTGCAAATACGTTAAAACGGAGCAATGAGCGAAGGGCACGATCATTCAGTCCCGATAAAAAATAAAAAATGTGTTCAACTATTTTGGAGCAACTGAAAATCATGCCCACTTACTACATATTTTCTTTTTTGCTTTATTAGTGATTATTGAAAGAATGGCCGATACTGCTATACTGTGCATGAATTTTGGCAACAATCACCAATGGCAAAACGACCTGTAGGGAGAAGAATTTCATATTTTGTTCCATGTTTTCACACCAGAGCAAACCTCCCATTATTTTACAACAATACACCCTGACCAGTCAGTGTATTGCACGCTACATACACTTCTAATGGATTCCCACCTGTCACAGATGTCTCGTTGCCTGAAATTGCTCCATACATAGGCTGGACTGAGAAATATTGCAACCACAACGTGTCATCTGAATGGCTCCAGGTGGGATTTGGCATCCCTTGCTCTCTGTCGCTTTACACATTTGCGCCCAATCAATATGTAAGGACACAAGCAATCCAATTCGATTTTTTTAAACTGTTTCATTGGGCAGAGGAATATAAATAAACACCGTCTGGAGATAATGCTCCCCCACCCCCAACCTCAAGGGGTCACTTTGGACCTGTGCTACACCGCGTGCCCTTCCAGGTATTGCTGGTACTCTCCTCCCGCTTCTGTGTTTCAGAGACTCCAGGTTCATAGCGTCTGCGAATCCAAGATTATAGTTGGGATGTTCTTCATGACCAGACTAGACAGTGTGGTCTTTGATGCCTGGGGAAAGCATTCAGCCACAGAACTCATGGTTTTGATGTTGGCATTCATGACTCACCCCTTCTCTCATGACTCATGGGAAGATTCTCAATCAACAGAACATTTCAGGTTATGCTCTGGCAAGATCGGGAGTAGCATACGCTGCTTTAACAAAAAAAGTACCCATAACTGGGGAATCACTCCACCACCTCTGGAGGAAAGCTAAGGAGCAACGTGCTCGCCTTGGAAGCAAGACAACACGGAGGAACACAGGTTCGATCACCGGGTCCGTGCTTCGAAACCTCTGGGTATTAAGCCCGTTATAAATAACATATCATATCATCTAACATATCATGCAAATAGTCCTCCTGAGCAGAATGACTGAAAACACTTGCTGAAGAGAGACGCTTATTGCTAGTACCCCCAGGAATTCCAGAAAGCGAGAAAAGGAACATCGAAAGAGCACCTTTATTGGAGGAACTCCATTATTGCAAAAAAAGGTGGATGCAAAACACGTTTGATTTCGTAGCAAAATGTATTTTACTCTGAAATACATGTTCAAAACATTAGCAACCAAATTGTCAGTGGAAAAATACTAGCAACTAACATTTACTTTATAAATAGAACTTTGGCATTCAAAATTCTAGCTGCAAATCCTACTTACAAAATAGTTTTAAAAAAGAGGCAGTAAGAAGCCTAAAAGCAGGAGCCATCCAGTGGCCCCTTTACTTTTTTTACACTTTTTAGTAAGGTCATGACAACTGTATATACAAACGAGGTATATTTAGTGCGCTTGAAAATAAGAACCACATTTACAAAACACTCAATCCTACTGACACTCGTGGGGAGGGGGCGACTGATGCAAAAAGTACATGTCAACTGAGCTGTTAAATCATTTTTGCCGATCACCATCTCATACAGTCTTTCCTTTTTCGCTATAGGAAGAAGCGGTGTTGCTGTCTAACCAACAGCCTACTTCGCTACTCATGCTTAAAAAGAGCCTCCATTTTGAAGAGCTGACCCATAACAATTATTACACGACATCTTACATTTACATTCGGAATACAACTTTCTGATAAAAGCATATCCAAATGCTGCTAAAATACGAGAATGTGTCTTTATTGGACGGACATGAAAGCAAATACCCCACATCTGAGATTGGAAAAGGCACAAAGGTAAGCAAATAGTAGTCAAATTAGAATCACTAGAGTGTTACAGATTAGAGGTAAACCTCCGATCTTATTCAACATTCAATGGATATGAATAGACAGATTTTCACAATTATCTCACCCCTCATTCGCAGACTGAATCGTCCAATTTACTTTGCATAACTCGGCCTAGATATGAGGCACCCCCAATCAAATAGGGTGGTACGATCCTAGTTGGCGCTGGTCAAAGTAACAGCACATCAAAAATCTGGAACACCAATTAATATTATTGTTTTGCATAAAATAGACAGTGGAAATGTGCAGAGCTGATCTAAAAGCATGCATCTGAAAAGAAACTGAAAGAGCTTCTTCATCTTCGAATATATCCGTAGACTGCACATTGACGCTCCAATGTTCCTGTAACGAAGGGGACATTTTCTTTGATGCAGGTGAAGTTAAATACTTTTTTTATTTAAAGGTTTTCAGACAAAAAATGACTATGAAGCGCACAATCCCAATGTAAAAATAATGGGGACATTAACGCACTACACTACTGCTAAGCACACTGTTCATGGCAGCAGTTCACCATGACAGCAACTTTCTATGAGCGATGAGCCCTTTTCTCTGCCAGGTCTACAAGGGTTTGCATAGAACATCTAAACATATTCTAAAAATATCAACGTTATTAAAAATAGAAAAAATAGATCTACCTTTGTTTATATACAGTTATTAAATATAATCTTTAGGCATAAGGAAAATTATAATTAAAAAAACACATTGTGCACCCCCATGACAAGTCTGTACAAAGGTCAACTCATGATTTTTTGGAAGCTTCCCTGGCACATGAACGGGCCACTACCTTCCATAAAACATACTTTGGTATTGCCCTTTACACACCAACAGGCCGAGACCTAATTTTAAATATGTGTACAAACCTTACTGTGCTAGGATCTAAACAAAAATTGCATGATCTGGCTTAAATCCCCTCAGTAAACACAGCAATGCTCATAATTTTCCCTAAATTGTGATGCTAGATGTATGCATCAGAGCAGATACAATCTGAAACGCAAGTCTTAAATACAGTGCTTAGTTCCTGTACATATATAGTATCTGTACTAGCTACAGATATTAGCCCTAAAACCGCATGTAAAGATAAAACAATGTACAAATACAATTAGAAAAAACACCCACATGATCAGTTAACCAGCCACAGTTATGGGTCGTCCGCAGCTTCTCAGATTGTCTTCTACCGCTACAGCAACACATTGTCATGACCTAACCTGCTTCACACAGTAAATAAATACCACTGTTCGCATTCGCTGACCCACTGTCTCCACTATAATAAATATAACCACCATGTGATTTACAAACTTTCTAACAATCACATCAGCAATCGCCCACGTTAATCTCACCACACATCAGCCCATTCAGATCTTGTAAACGGATACAGATCAAAGTCACCAGCCGATTTAACAATGTGCCTCCATATCGGAAACCATAAATATGATTATCGGCATTGTGTGATACAGTCATAAGTAAGCTCTGTAAAACCAAGCCGGGTTGACTGAACATCTTTCCGATGTGTCAAACACGTAGCTCCAAGCTGAGGAGCGGTGAAGCACAGAATGCTACTTCAAAATCAAGTGCATTAATAATCTGTAAATACGCAGTGTGCTCTAACACAACATATACATAGCTTAACTAAGGACCGTTCTATATAATAACACTTTCTGGTTAACCACCCACGGCTATGCCATTGACATTTATTCAGCAGGACCAAGCTCTTAAAATGCTTTCTCTGGAAGAACGTTTTTACTGAACGCACAACTGAAGAGGTGTGCATGGCTTATTTTTCCCCGTTTTCTACAACTCTTGGAGAAGTGGTGTAGAAGTGAGGATATACTTAATGAATATATCCTTTATTAGCAAGGATAATCTTTTGAAAATATATCATCAGTAAAACGGTACAGAGTCTGCATTGGTAACTTCCATCATGGTTTGTAGTCTTTCAAGAGAACTCTCTGCAATTATTCCCCCTGTTAACTTGATGCCACAAGACTACTTCCAACAAAACATTGGCGGAATATCATTACTCCTTTTGGGGATCCCAGCTATACAGTGAAGCCTTTACGGTAAACCAAATACAGCTCCAGAACCAATCTGTGACTTAACCAAAACATTCGTTTGTGGAGGTTTGAATATACTGTGTTCGGTTTTGATTCTTGGATCGTGTTTTTTAAACCCAGTCTGCCTCCAAGGCATAGTGTGTGATCGCCAAACAAGTACCATGAAGCAGCAGGCATCTGGAGATCGGCACCCACAATGACCAATATAACCACAGCAGTGCTGAGCAATGGAGCAACAAAAACACAGTTGCAGGTGACCCTTCAATTAAGCGCATTAAAGTATCAGCATTCAATACCATGTTTTTGTACGAACCCTTTGGGCTCAATGCAGGGATTTCTCAAAAATGCTGAAGGGGCATTTGATCCACCTCCTCTCGTTTAAGAACAATTCACAGCTTGGTCCAACATTTAAGTCTGGAGAAGGGAAAAGACAGGTTGGTTGCACTTCATCTATGTTTTTACCAGATGAAATAGGGGGAAGTGCACCTGGCCTCCACCTGGCTTTCCAAGCATGCGCCGTTCGTTGGCAGATAGCAGAATACAGCTCTGTAACAGAAATGCAGGGAAGGACAACAAGCAGCTTTTCACATCAAAAGTCAATATTGCTGTGAGATGAAGAACGGATCACTGGGTTATGCAATTGTCCCCCATATCCTGAGCGTAACAATCTGATATTACAGTCCTTAGTTCGTCAATGTCCTGCCGTAACTGGTGAACCTCGCTCAGCTTCTTCTGAAGGGATTCCATGCTATGGCAATTTTCATTTTCTTCTGTTGAGGGATTCAAAGCTGTTAAAAGAAAAACACGCAAGTCAAGCTGTAGCTCCCAATGCCATGTCTAGGGAAGCAGTGATCCTTACAATTTTACCTGCACACTGACCTGAAACCATTAGACTACACCTATGTGTCTTCCATCAATCACTTGCATAACTCATTACAAAACCCATCAATGAAACTTGGATATTAATAACTAAATGTAGTGATGGCTGACAACTTTTTGGCCACCATGTTAAACTAACGATTTAGATACAATATGCACCACTGAAAAGGAAGCAAGTGTAATTGTCAGAATTTACCTGGTGTAAATAAACTATGTATGTAATTGGAGCAATGGAGCTGTGAAGACTGGAGCTTAACATTTGACTTGCAAGAGCAGCAATTATTTTAATCAGGAGCAGAGTCTACTAATGTGCATCGCATGATGTCTGTCTGCAGTAAGCTGCATGATGCCATGCAGGGTGTAGTGTACGTAGGTAGATTTTGTGGGACAATGTTGATAGAGAAAGCAATGAATCAGTGGTCACTGGGAGATTTAACACAGTATAATTGACATTTGGGAGGGTAAAAGATTGTATCTAATTTATATTTGTCATAAAATCGCTGCTTTTGTTAGCTTTATTAAATAATTTGGACTGGCACTAGAGACCGTTTACGGAAGCAACAATGTCTGAAAACGGCTGAGGGGCTCGAATTATGATGAACCACTTAACGCTCCTGGTGGCTTCTTTCACAAAAGCACACACAGTAATTGAGATTGCAGTACTTGTCCAGACACCCTGTAATGGGGGTGGAAAAACGGAATGTCACCATCAGTGGTTTTGTCAGCGACATTTAAAAACCTGTGACTGCAGAAAAAACACATTCACATATATCGATTTCAAATGTACTTTGCAAAAGACAGAAGTGTGTAGTATGTAACAAAGATAGGCTGCCTCATAGGACTGTTTGCAAAAGCAGTTGTGATGTATTTTTCTAGGTAACCTAAAATCGTTTTAATGGTCCGAGGATAAAAATGAGGTACTCTCTAATAATAATACTCAAGAATGTATACTCGCTTTGGGATGTAAACTGTCCACTATACGGGAAATTAGCTACCAACACATAAAATTGACCCAGATCCAATCATGAGATGAAATGCTTGTCAATAAGTTTAAGTGAACATGAAAGGGGTGTGCTCTACATCATTTATATTAACTTATGATTTTAAAATGTGCCACTTTGTCATTCCAATCATCGCTGGTTTTCCCTTTTTATTATTATGATAACAGGATGAATATTGTATCTCAAAGACGAGAGAAAAGGCAATGCTGCTGAAAAACATTAAGATGCTGGTAAACCTACGATTAAAATACAAAATCAAGCTGTAATGTTACTTACATTCTATTCCCAGTAGTAACGTGAGATTAGGTTCCTTGCCCTGCGCTCTCTGGTTGAGAATACTACATAGTGCTTTCAGGTCAAATAAGCAGTGGGACAGCTCCAAAAATAACTCCTCTGCCACGGGAACCTTTTCTGAAAGCGGTTGCTTGGACAGCTGGATCTGTTGAATTTGTTCCAATAGAGATGAATTTTCTTGTCTTAATCTTTGGTTCTTGGAAAGGGAACAAAACAAATATACCAAGTTGTCAATTTTTCAAAAACAATACATTGGTTTGAATTTATATACAGGGTTTCTAAAACATTAATCCGGGTCCTCCCACTTCCCAGCCCATTTCTCATCAAAGAGTGGAACCTGCCTCTCCGCTTCCCACTCCCAATAAATACCCAGTAACGCCCCAAGAAACAAAATGGCGAGAAAGATATGATGAAAGATCCAAGTCTGGAAATCTTGCCTTAGTGTCCACTGAAAAATCTAACACTGGGTTCCAGATGCACAGACAATTCGGAGTCTGCACATGCCACACACAAAACCTGTTCTCATTGCAAAGATATCACAGAATCTGCAAAGCTACATGTTGTAATTCGAAGGATCCATTTTCTTCCAAGTAGTTGCAATGGATATTTGAACTGCCAATAAAAGTCACCCGACTAATTTTCTATCTGATTTTAGGATTTGAGACTTGGATCCCTCAACCCAGAATTGCAAACGATTTATCCTCAGGGATTGGGAAATGCAGTTTTCTTTATTGCCCATACTTGACCTCAGGAGGCATCTAGTGAAGTCTAAGTGGCATACAGTACCACGCATACATACATTTTATACTGTATTGCTTGATAGGTTAAACATCAGGTATTTTTTGATAACCAGAAAATCTCTCATTCTGAGATTTCCTTGCCCATGGCTTCCTCACAAATGTTCACATAACCCCAAGATCTTCTGCAAGCGGAAAAGTCAGAGTACAAGAGCTGTCTCAATGGTATTGAGATGGAGAAGCCAATGTCATAACTGTAGGTAATGGAGTCGCTCTCAGTCTCTGTCAGAGTGAAGGACTTCATTTCAGGGACACAGGTCTAAAATCCGTTTTCCTCCAAGCGCCAAACAGGTTGTGAACAAGGATAGGAGAAAACTGTGGGTTAAAATACAATAGCATAAGAGGTGATGGAAACTACTAAGCCCTCTCCAGACTGCTACCCCGTCCCAGAATTCAAGGGTTGTTTTTGTAGGTGAACTTCGATAAGGTGCATTAAGAAATGCATTTGTAGAATTGTCGCTTCTGGCCAACCATGGTAACTACCGGAATGCCCTCTTTGCGACTGCTTCTACCATGAATCCACAATGTCGAGCAGACCCCCTCCTTGCGTATTTAAAAATGTATCTGAAGTGAAACGCTTCATATTACAAAGAGATCAGGTAACCTACTGGTATTAAGTGAAAAAGTATTTTGAATTATGCCAAAATATTTAAAAAGCTGATTTAGAAAGACTGCTCAGAGTGGTCTTTCTAAATCGAACAGTCATGCCCTTGCTGCATACAAGTGCGCGCTGGGCCTCACAGGTGCGGCCTGGACAGGCAGGAGAAGGCAGAAGTGGGCTCTGAAGTGAGTGTTTGTCTGCATGCCTGTGTGTCTGTGTGCATGCTGATGGGTAATGTTTGTAGTGTGAAGGGGAGGTGGCTGGGGAGGTGTGTGTGTGTGTGGAGGAGTGATTATTGCATGGAAGGGAGTGGACCGGTGGGTGAGTAAGTGTGTGCGTGTTTCTTTGTGTGTGTGTGTGTTTGCATGTGCGTGCATTTCTCTGTGAGGGGGTGGGCAGGCGTGGTTATCGCAGGGAGAGGGCGTGGGATTAAAGAGGGTTTTGGGGGAACCACCGATTTTAAGCATGAGGGCGGGCGGGAGATTGGTTTTCAAAGGAGTTGGGTGGGCTGAAAAGTGATTTATTTCGTATATTAAAGGCCTCACCAAATAGGCCCCAAAAATATATATTTTTTAACAAAAACAGTAATTTTTGCTGGCGCCCTTCAATATTCAAAAATATCACATAGAACCAATCTAATTTCTCTCTCCTGGATGACCATTTTAAAATGTCAGCTTATACACTTTGGATTTTTTGCCTTGCCAAATGAAATGCAAGCTTATTTTATTCAATTTCGTAAGGGGGTGGTATACAGGTAGTGGTAGGGATTGGAACATATATGCCAGTGGAGTAAAAATGCTCATTTTTATAACGCCCAATCCATGAAATGAAGAGCTTGTGACAACAAAGCAAATATGTAGTAACATCAGAGCTATTACTATTTTATGAATGCTGCGTGGAAGGTGTGCCCGCCTCGCTCCCCACCCACCAAAGTAGAAATTTGGATTACGTGCCCATCGTGAAGGGACTCTACTTTGCAACAGGTGGGCTTTCTCTGAATTTATGGATGAGTTAAGCTTCTCCAATTTAGACATTTAGTTTCAATCCAGAGTCAATCAAGGAAAGGGAGCCTCCCAAGGTAATCAAAACATCTGCCAGCAATGTAATTGTAGGTTTATCCCCCACCAACCAAGATCACCTTTATTGCCTGGTGGAGCATGAACCAGAGGTTCCAGCGTGAGGGCAAAAAGAACTGGGGAGAGGGAGCAGCACTGCATTGCAACCCTCTTCAACAAGACCTTTTCTGATCGATACCCATTAACGTTTATTCAAGCTGATGAAGCTGTATAGTTTGCCAGTACCCATAAAACATACCAGCCCTAAAAATCACATTTTGCACAGGACTGTAGGAGAGGTTCTGAGCTAAAGAACGCGTTCAGTATATTCTGTGTGTAGTTTAGTACATTCATACTAACACTTAGTATTGGGGTAAATAGAGTGGGTAGGTTTGTTAGGCCACAAAAGTTCTGGCATAGCAGCAGGCGCACAAACCCATTGCTAAGTTCAGACAAAAAAGCCGAATTAAAAAGCGGAACGTGGAAGAAAGATTCAGAGCGCGTGATATAACAGCGCAATGGCCCTTGAACAGAGCATGCTTAATGTTCATACAAAGGCAAATGCAGGAACAATAGAAGGAAGTAAAAATGTTACACATGGTGTGACATTGCCAGAGTAAAGGCTGGAAAATTACAAGGGGTGGTGACAGGTGACATCACGGAGTAGGACGGAAAATGTTAAAGAATACATAAAAAGCCATATGAAGGGGCAGTGTTGGTTGAAAAGGGTTTAAAAGGTGCAAAAAAGAAAGGATTTTGACTTTGTTTGGGGCTAAATTGGCTTGGCTTTTTGCTGGAGTGAGTTGAAAACCTTTGGGACTTTGAGCAGACTTGCTCTGCTGCCTCCCATCGAATCAAGTGAGAAACCTTGGGACTGGCTCGTTAATTTTGCTACTCCAAAACAAAGTCTTTGATTTTCTTGCCATTATTCCTAGTCGAAACTGTGAGGTTGCAAAAGGCTTCCAGGAGAGAGAGGGCTGGTCTGTGTGGCTGGAGATTTGGCGAGGATCGTGTGCCGATAAGAATAGCTGCGAGTTGGAGCTGCCGAGGGAATTCTCTGAAGGCCGTGGAATGACTCCAAGGCAGTATTCTGGCAGGGACAGGCAGAGACATACCTAGCTGCAATAAGGGTGCTGGCGGAGTGACACATATGAAAGGCAGAGAGTCCAGAAATCATTTCTGGCGTGAGTAATTAAAGTTACTCACCATAGTGACTAGAGTACTCATAGTCCAGAGTCCCCTTTCCTCCAGCCTTGTGGGCGTCCCCCAACATGGGGACAGTACCAGAACCCACAGGGCAGAGAGGGAGAAGGGTAAATACATTACAACACAATATATATATTTTTTTAAACTTTAGTTTTAATTGGCATTTTGATACATTGAACAACATGAAAGAACCGAAGAACCCCCTTCCCAGTCCCCCCCCCTTCATCCCCCTGCCCTCGCCCCAGCCCACCCCCCTTCCCCGTGTCCAGATCCGTTCATTCGTCTAGGGAGACTCTTGATGTGCACTCCAAATCTTTTGCAACAAGGATGATGCGATTAGCGACCGTGTCACTGATTGGCTTGGGGCCGCCTAAACCCAGGTCATGGGACCCCAGGACTATTGACATGCCTTCTGGGATTAGCCCTGCCACGCCCAGACCGGGATCCTTATCGAGGCCTCAGTGAACGTCCCATCCCCAGGACTGTTGCACCCCATACCAGTTCGCCAGAAATGAGCTAGTATCATTGTTCACCATGGCAGTCAATTTGTCCATCACAAACATGTTTTTCACTTTTTTCAGCCAGTCTTCCTTAGAGGGGGTTTCCGGGCTCTTCCATTTCTGCGTGAGGGCGACTCTACCTGCCCTCAGCATGGTTTCCCACATCCTTGGGTATCGGAATGAGTCTGTTTCCTCTGGGGGGAGACCCAGTAACATCGTCAAGGGGTGAAGCTGTAATAGCTCCTCCGTTACCTCAGCTATCCAGCCCCCCACCGACCTCCAGTAAGCCTGTACTTTTGGGCAGTTCCACCACATGTGGCTCCTGGAGCCCATCTGCCCGCATCCCCTCGGGCACCTTGGAGACATCCCCGGAAACATCTGACAGTTTTACAGGGTCCCTGTGCCACCCCTGCAGGAAAATTCTAGCCCATGCATCCTCTGAGATCTCATCACCCACCAGGTCATCCCAGAACTTGCGGAACTTCCTCCTGCCCGGAAGGTTGTAGGTATTCAAAATTTTGTATATACTCGATACTGCTCCTTTTCTCGAGGTCGCCGAGTCGAGGAGCTTCTCGAATGGGGTCAACTGCCTCCTCAGGTTCAGGCCCCATGCCTGGTCACAGAGGATGCCCTTAAGGCGAAGGTACTCAAAGATGGAGGGGGGGACTCTCGTCCGACAGCGTCCCTCAGATCCTCGTAGGATAGGAATTCGCCCTCCCCAAGCATCTGTCCAGCCCATTCCATTCTCATGTCTGACCAAGTCTGGGAGTGCCGGAACCCTTTGCTGTCCAGTTTTAGGGGATGTCCCCAAAGAGACGACATCGGGGACGGCCATGTGGTATAGTGTTCAGATGTCCCAGAGAACTCCCAGGGTCGGGTGTGTCCTTTGGTGTCTCGGGATCGTCTTGCGCGGAGCCCATAAGAGGTCCCGGACCTTGAAAGGATGGGCATCCATATCCTCCAAATATGACCAGTATGTTCTCAGGCCTTCTTTCATATGCTCCAGAAGGACGCGTAGATGGGCGGCACAGAAGTAAAGGTGAAAATCCGGCAACCCAAATCCCCCCCCTCCTCCCTCGGCAGAGTCAGGGTAGCTCTCCCTGTCCTTGGGGTTTTCCCCTGCCATATAAAGTCCTGGACCGCATTCTGCAGATCTTTTAAGGCTTGTGCTGGGACGTTGGTTGGGAGTGCTGTGAAAAGGTATAGGAGCCGCGGCAATATGTTCATCTTTACCGCTGTCATTCGCCCATACCAGGAGAGAATCATCCTGTTCCATCGCCTCAGATCCAATATGATCTCTGCCATCATAGGGTCATAATTCGTGGTGCCCAATTTCGATAGGTCTCTGGTGAGGAAAACCCCCAGGTACCGTATAGCGGTCTTACTCACTGAAATCCCATGAAACCTGTCCAGGGGGTCTAAATCTCGGTCCTTCGTTCTCATTGAGAGCTATAGGGATTTTGCTGAATTAATTTTCATGCCCGAGAAGCGCCCAAATTCAGCCAATAGGACCAGGAGAGGGGGGGGGGAGCGATGAGCCGGGGTCCACCAGGTAGGCCAAGATATTGTCTGCGAACAGGGAGAGCTTAAACTCGACCTCCCCCCTTCTAATTCCTTGGATGTCTGGGTGAGCTCTAATTGCTATGGCTAGTGCCTCCATCGTGAGGACATAAATCAGGGGGAGGGGTGGGGGGGGGGGAGCGGGCAGCCCTGCCTAGTCCCATGGGAGAGGGAGAATGACTCAGACAACATCCCGTTCACCTGCACCCTAGCCGTGGGGGCTCTGTAGAGGGCAGTTACCCAACACATGATGTGAGAACCGAAGCCCATTCTCTGGAGAAGTTGCATATATCGCCACTCGACCCTGTCGAAGGCTTTCTCAGAATCTAGGGAAAGGACGCATGCATTGAGCTCTGATGATTGGGCAAAGTGGACCAGGTCTATTGACTTGCGAATATTATCTGACCCTTGCCTTCCACTAATGAAGCCCACCTGGTCCCCATGGACTAGCTTTGGCATTATCCCCTCCATCCGCCTCCCCACCACTTTGGCCAGGATCTTAACGTCAATGTTTAACAATGATATGGGACGGTATGAGGAGCATTCCGTAAGGTCCTTCCCCATCTTAGGCAATACCGCAATTATTGCCCCCATCCAGGATGCCCCCCTCCAACACGGTATTGAAAACCCTCACCAGGTACAGGACTAAGGAAGAGCGAAATCTTTTGTAGAAATAGACTGAAAAGCCGTCCTCCCCTGAGGAGGTCCCCACCTTCATCCCGCCTATCACCTTGTCCTCCTCATCCTCAGTAATCGGGCCCTCCAACCCATCTGCCTCCTCCCTCGATAGGGCTGGGATCTGCATGGAGTTCAAGAAGTCCTATCTGGGAATCATCTCCATCATATTCTGACGAATAGAGGTTTTTGTAATATTGACGGAAGGCCTCTCCGATGTGGGGGTACTCGCAACCAAGTGACCCCTGGGCGTCTCTCACCTCTTTCACCCTTCTATTTCTCTGGACCTCCCTCAATTTCCAGGCTAGGATCCTGTCCGCTTTGTCCCCTTTCTCGTAGTATTTTTGTTTGACCATTTGGAGACTCCTCTCTGTTTTGTGAAGGAGTAAGTCTCTTAGCTGGAGCCGAAGGTCCTCTAGTGCGGACACCCGGTCGTGTTCTAGGGCTTGATCGGGGGAGCCCCCCGGCTGGAGGTGGGCTATGCTTTCTCCTAGGGCTTTCTCTTGGGCCTCTCTCTCCCTTTTTTCTGGGCCCCTAGTTTTTTGAGGACTCCCCGTAGGGTTGCCTTGAAGGCGTCCCATAGCATGTGCGTGGCTACCTCTCCGTTATCATTGAGCTCAAAGAACTCTGTTATGGCCTCCAAAACCTCTTGGGCCAGGACCTCATCTTTTAGTAAGGCGTCATTACATTTCCACCGCCCCCTGCATTCTCTACACCAACCCATCGTCAGGGTTACTCGGACCATGTCGTGGTCCGTCCAGGGGACTGGGTCTGTCCTGTAGCCTGCAACATATGGGCAGAGTATCTCCTCTACAAAAATGTAATCTATCCTCGAGAATGATTTGTGAATGGTCGAGTAGTAGGTAAAGGGGGAGACATCTGTTCTAGGGGACGGGATAGTACCCACCAGGCCGAGGTCTTCATTCACCCTCAGGAAGTTTTGCGCCATGGTGTCGTCAGAAGGTCTGAGGCCTTGGGGGCCTACTCACTTTCTATCTATGGTGGGGTCGAGGACCATGTTAAAGTCCCCCCCACCACCAACGGGCCTTGTCCGAACATCTTGATTATATCCCTTACTGCTTCCCAGAATTGTGCCTGACCCTCGTTCGGGCCATACACTACTGCCAAGGTTAGGGGGGAGTCCCGTAGGGAGCCCTGTACCATCAGGAAACGGCCCTCGGGGTCCTTCAGGATGGCCTCTTTCTCAAAGCCTACGTCCCTCGCTAGCACTATAGTCACCCCTCTCTTCTTTGCTCTGTGGGAAGCATAGATGACCTCCTCGATTCCCCCCCTCGTATTTTGGGTTCTTTCCCCCTTGCCCAGTGTGTTTCTTGCAAAAAAAAAGCAGGTCTAGCTTTGCCCTCCTGAACTCCCTGCAAATCAGGGACCTCTTTTTTGGGGTGTTCAGCCCCCGCACATTCAGGGTACCCACTGCCAGGGTCAGTTGGCCATCAGCCATAGTCTGTGCACCCCACTCTATTGGTCAGCACCCTCGCATCGTCACTCCCTTCTCACTCCCCTTGACTCACTATTTGGACGCTGTTTGAACGTTTCCCCAACTGCCCACCCAAACCACCCTTAACCAAACAAACCCCAACTAGGTATTGCACCCCCTCCCCCTCTCCGGCGTCCAGCCAGTTAGTTCCACCAATTCTGGCCGGACCACCAGCCTGCCCTCCTCGGCCAGGCGATCATTGCAAACCCCCTTGTTGTGAGCCCCCGCCCAGTCCTCCCCAGTGTCGTCTCCTCGGTTGCCACCAGTTTACTTGCTCTTTGAAGAGACTTCAATGTCGGTTTGGCTTCCCGAACTTCCAAAACCGACCAGCGAGCGATCCAATCGCTCCAATCATCTTCATATTCCCCATACTGACACTTTTGCCAGTGGGGATCCCAATGCGCTTATCCCTCAGAGTCGTTCCGTTCCCCCTCCTTTGCTGGAGATGGCGTGCTCATTTTCCTAAACTTTCGTGCACCAGTTTTCTTTCTTCTTCCACCCGACGGGCCCTGGCCGTTGGCTCGACCCAGAGCCGGCCCAGCCGGACCCCTCCGGGGTGTTGGGTTGTCACAATCCTGGATGGCTCCTTTAATATCCTCCTCTGTGACCAGCACCGTCCGCTGGCCCAGGTATTCGAAGACCGGAGAGAAGGGGTAGCCCCATCTGTACCGTACCCCCTTCTCTTTCAGCAGCTGGGTAAGAGGGCAACACATCCTACGTTTGGCCAAAGTGTATGCGGAGAGGTCCTGAAAAATAGAGATCTGTGAATTGTTGTACGTGATCTCCTGAGCCCTCCTGGCGACCTCCAGCACCCAAGTCTTCTCCGAGTAGTAGTGGAACTGAACCAGAATCGATGGGGGACCCCCAGCCCATCCTCCCTCTCTGTGAACCCGGTCAAAAGTGAGTTCAGTGGTCATCTCTTCCTCAAAGAGGAGGGCAATAATGTCTCGCACCATTCGGGTAATCTCTCTTTCAGTCTCTAAGGTTGTTTCTCCGTTCCCTATTTTTGAAATCATCCATTTGTCTCGCCCTCTCCTCCTCTCTCTTCTCCAAGGCCGATAACCTCATATTTGTCTCTACCTCTAGGGTAGCCGCTGATGATTGGTTGGATTCAACCTGAAGGAGCCTGTCCTCTACTTTTACCACCCGCTGGTCCATTTTTTCGAATTTTTGGGAAATGTCGGAGCGCATGTCTCTAATTTCTTGTAGGATTGAGGCAAAGCCCCTTTCCATAGCCGCCGTGGAATATCCGAGGCCTCCGGATGGGCCATGTTTCTATCGCGGGACGGTCTACTGTCGTGGGGACCAGTCTCCTGGTAGCGATATTTCTGCAGGGTCCTATGCCAGTTCATCAGGTTGTCTCACGGGTTCGCTGGTAGGTTTTCCTTAGTTCTGTGGGAGGTCCGGTCTTTTTTCACTGGCACGCCGGGATCACTTTGGTGGGGGCGCCCTCGAGGGAGGTGGGCGACAAGTGCGGGTTGTCCTCCTCACACTGCAGCGGGACCTCCCATTCCCTGCGGGGCCGCTGCCGGGCGGGCACACGCCCCGCTCGCTCCTGGCGGGGGCCTCGCACCCGGTGCGGATGACCCAGGGCCCTCGTCGTCTTCTCTTCACTCCGGGGGCGCGGAGTGTCTAGCGTGATGCGGGGTGGCAGACCGCAGCCCCGACCCGATACGGACGGTGATGGGGCCCTTCCGTGTACGTCCCACCAGCCTGCCGTGCGTTCCTCCCCCGGAGGCAGAGGAGGGAGGAGGAGGCTCTCCCCCGGGTGTTGCCCCGTGCACGCACAGGGATTACCCTCGGGCTGGGCCAAGGTGATGCGTGCCTCTCGGGGCTGGCGGGCGCAATGTTAAACAAGGGGGCGATTCCCAATCCCAGCGCCGCCACCCCTTCTTGTTCGGGGCCCGGATCGGGAGTTTGCGCTCTCGTTCTGACCGGGGATGTGTTTTCGGCGCCCCGCTCTGCCCACGCAAGTGCAGTATAGGGAGGCCGCCACCTCCACCCGTTGCTGCAGGGCCTATCTTCAAACGGAGGTGTTGTTCCAGACCATGGAGCATGTGGGGTATGTTTGGCCGTTGGTTCCTGCACTTCAGTCACCGCAGGGAAGAAGTCTGAAGGGCCGCTGCAAGGCGAGATGCAGGTGTCGGCACCTCTGTGTAGGGTGACGCCGGCAGGGTTATGAAGGGAGCCTGCGGCCGGGGACCCCGCTGTCCTGGGGTGTAACACTCACTGGCCGGCCCTCGCAGACGTGCAAAGGGAGCGCTTCCTCCTGCCGGGCAGGTCCCGGGGTGCAGTGCGAGGGACCAGCAATGTTGCGTACTGCGATCTTCTCCTGACGGGTAGTGCCGTCTCCGCTCATACGGGTGCAGTCTAGGGAGGCCGCCGCCTCTACCCGATATTGCAGGGCCGATCCTCGATGAGCCCAGAGCTCTCGCCCCGAGGGACACTCGCGTGGTGGCTGGGTGCCAGTCGGAGCGGGGGGCCTGGTCCCCTCTGCGCTGTCTTCCAGATATCGGAGGGCTGCGGCTCCTCCCGAAGCCGCTCAGGTCTCCTGTGGCTTCCGCGCCAAAAAGGCCGCGGTTCCGGATCTCCGGCTATCGGGGCTCCCCAAACTATGCTGTTTCACTCGGGGTGAGCCCCGAGGGATCACCGTTCGCCGGGACTCCTCTGTTCGCCGTGGGGGAGTTCTGGGGGAGCTCAAACCCCGTTGTGACCCAGCTTCGGCGGGAGGTCGGGAATCAGACAGCCATTGCCTGTGCGCCCCGTGGGGGCAGAGGGGGAAGAGCGAGGGTGATGAACCTACTATGCCTTGTGTGTATTCAGAACGTGCAAGTGCAGAAAGGAAGAGGGGTTAAGTGCTGGGGAGTACGAGCCCATGGGTGAACCATGGACAAAGTGCTAGAATGTTGAGTGCTACACGGCCTGGGCCGCGGGAGGTTTAAGTGCGACTCTCCAGAGCAGAGGGTGTGCAGATGCAAAGTGCTGTGGAAAGCTGGGAGGTGGGAACAATTTGTGTGGGAGGTGGTCAAGGCTCTGAAGATGCATAAGGACCAAGGACACCGATTCAGCAACTGTGAGATTAGCAGAGGAGAGAAGGAGGGAAGGAGGAGGAAAAGAGGAAAGTCTTCAGGAGCTTCTGGAATTTGAGAAGATACTGCTTAAGGTGCAGGGGGAGACTATTCCAGAGGAGGGACCCCGTAGAGGAAAGTGAGCGTCCACCTGCCCTCTGTTTAGCAAAACGCTTTAAACAGAAAGAGTAGGTGCAGGAGGAGCCAAGTGGTCTAGAGGGAGATTATTTAGTGAGATAAAGTTGAACGTAGTGTGGTCCCCGGGCCCAGACAGCCTTGTGGATGATGCAGAGGGATTTGAATTTAATCTGTGCAGCAACCGGGAGCCAGGGAAGACCTTTTAATGCAGGAGAGATGTGGTCCCTGGGTCCAAGGCCATGGAAAGTCTTGCTGCCCTATTCTGGATAAGCTGGAGGGGTCACAGAGTGGAAGAAGGAAGATTCAGGAGGAGGCTGTTACAGTAGCCAAGTCTAGAGAGAACAAGGGCTTGAGTCACATTGGGCCTCTGAGGGAAAGTGAGAAAAGGTACAATTCCTTTGAGAAGGGGGAGCTGATAGTTTGACTTCTTGGCAATTTCCCCGAGTGTGAGGGAGGAAGGAAAGAGGAGTCGTAGATGACTCCAAGGTTTCTGGCTTCAGTTGAAGGTGCAGGGGGAGCCCAAGGAGGAAGGCCAGAGTGAAGGGAAGAGGGAGGTAACAGGGGTCCAAATAGGAAGGATCTCAGTTTGGTGAGGCAGCGATCATAGGTGGCACGGCAGGACTGGATGGCAGAAAGTCAATCGGGGATGATGGAAGGTGCAAGAGGGTCAGCGGGGAGTCTGAAGAAGAGCTCTGTGTCATCTGCGTAACACTGGAAATTGGAGGAGAACGAGGAGATGAGGCATGCAAGGAGAGCAAGGTAGATGTTTAAGAGCCAGGGGGAGAGTATAGAGCCCTGAGGGACACCACAGGTGGAGATGGAAGTAGGAGAGGAGAAGAGGCCCAGGATGACTTGGGAAGAGCGGTGTGAGGAAAGAAGACAGCCAATCCAGTGCCCGTTCCGAGATACCAAGTGTACTATGAGTACTCTAGTCACTACGGTGAGTAACTTTAATTACTCATACGTTCCGTCCCCTTTTCTCCATAGTTGTGGGTGATTCCACTGAACAAGAACATAGGGTGAAACTGAAAACCTGCCTTATATCTAGGATTAAGCGTAAAGGTTCTTCAGAACCGCCTGACCAAACTCTGCATCGCGCCTGGAGCTGGTGTCCAGCAAGTAGTGCTTACAGAACGCCGACAGAGGGGCCCAAGTAGCCGCCTGGCTGATTGCATCCCAAGAAGCAAGTCTCTGAAACGTGAAGGCTGTGGCCTTAGCACCGACGCCTTAGCACTGACCGCATGAGCATGAATCCTCTCAAGAACAGGTTTGCCCATGGCCCTGTATGCCTCCAAAATGGATAGAACCATCCAATGGGCGATGGAAGTTTTGGAAGCCCGAGAGCCCCCAAAAGTCACAAACAATGGCTCAGACTTCCTGAAGGATTTCATCCGAGAGAGATACTACTAGAAGACCCTCTTGAGGTCCAAGGAATGTAGGACCCCCTCTGCCTCCGACTGTGGGTTCAGGAAGGACACGAGCAGGCAGATCTCTTGATTTAGATGAAACAGAGAGATCACCTTGGGCAAGTTGTTTTGGTGAGTGCGCAAGATGACCTTGTCGTTGGGAAACATGGTGAATGGCTTGCACATAGATGCCTGCAGCTCACTAACCCTGCACACAGAGGTGAGAGCCACCAATAAAACAGTCTTTACCAAGTGGATGTCAACATCGGCCATCGGCTCGAAAGGCTTGCTTTGCAAAACTGCAAGAACCACAATGAGGTCCCAGACCGGATGCAGCCTATGCACTGGAGGAAAAAGACTAGACAACCCCTTACGGTGGGTCTTAACCACTGGGTTGGCTGCCAAAAACTCATGCTTAGGAGAATCCTTGTAAGCCCCAAAAACTGCCAAATATGTCCAGCACTGTGAGAAACCAGAGGGTATTCTCCAAAGTAGACCTCCGGAATCCCTTATTCAGATAGCAAGGGAAGGGCTGGTGCTCTCAGATCCAACCCTGGGGGTGGACGAGCGAGGATCAGCTGGGTACGGGAGCCTGGGGTTTTGCTCAGGGGAATGCCCCAGGTGAGATGCAGTACTATACCGGAGAAAAGGATGAGGAAGACGAGGTCCTCGAGGCTTTTATGAGCTGTATCAACTCGACCTCTCTTCCACCCCATGAACCTCTTTTTGAGAATCCACCATCCCCTCTGTATCTGGTGAATCCATTAGACATCCTGTTGCACCTAGAAACCACATCCCCCAGAATCCCTGTTTCCCACCTGAATACTCCAAGTCATTCTTCTTCACATCCCTTTGATTATTCTTTCCTGAAACTCCACTATACTGCATTAACATACTACCATTCCCACAATCCCACCCCACCCTGTTCACAAAAAAAAACCGGGTCATTTTTGTTCATTCCACAAACCATACCAATCTCACTCTTCCAAATGTACCAAATCCCTAGGACGAGAACTATAATTCCATAGAACACCTTTTGCCCTTCTCAACCTGTAGGATACTTGGAAACTCTACCACCTTTCTTTTCCAACACAAACACCTTCCCATGCAGTGAAAAACAACAGACTAATACGAAAGTGGTTTACCTGACATGTCTCAAACCAAGGGTCAGGCAATTGACCCGAATCGCACACACCTGACGGCCCTTTCCTTTCCCCAAAGGGATAAAAGATGGAGCACGAGCGCATACGACGAGCAAGGCAGAACACACAACGTGAGAGCTAACTCAGCACAGCAGACCAAGAGGAGGAGGAGAAAGACGGTGCATACTGAGAGGGTGACAAGGAGAGAAGAGACCTTGCCCTTTCTAACCAAGGCCCATGAAACCTACGCAGATAGAATCATAAGACAGCGAACAATAGCCAGCGTGTGTTGCAGCAGATGTTAACAGTACACAAGGCCCTCCTCCACTGATTACCAAGCCGGGAGAGACGCTTGTGCCTGTGGTACCAACCTTGACGCCAAAGAGAAAGAAACCCAAGCGATTCATCACAGCCGGTGAGTAGAGGGGAGAGTTGAAAAGAAACCGAACTGTGTTGAATGAAAAGTAGCCATTGAACCTATTGATGAAAAAGGGGGAGGAACAGCAACAGAGGAGTCTGGCACAACGTGGTTGCTCACAAGGAAACTGATTACCCGATGGTAGAAACTACTGTAACCAGAAGGCCTTGGGAAGAGGCGAAAAGAGGTCAAAGTGGTCATACAGGGGTCTTGTAAAATCCTCTGTACCGTCTGTAAGGAAGGGTACCTCTGAGGAGGTGCAGCTGGCAGTTGGACTTTTTAGAGATGTCCGAAATGTGAGTCGAGAAGGAGAGAGAGAGTGGAGTCGAAAATGACCCCTGTTGGGGAGGGCGGCCAGTGAGAGAGTGGTTAAGCGGGAGCCGGACTCCCAATGCAAACAATCTCAGTCTTACTGGCGTTTAGGCAGAGGTTGTTTGCAGCACACCATGACTGAATTACGGACAGAATGTCAGATATGAGCGAGATAGAGGAGGTGACAGGGTAGCCTGACGGAGAGTTGCGTGTCATCCGCATAACACTTGAAGTTAGAGATGAAAGTGGCAATCACACGTGCCAGGGCAGCCATGTAGTCATTGAAGAACCAAGGGGATAAGTTGGAACCTTGGGGAACGCCACAGGTTGAAAGAGTGATAGTAGATAGAAAGGGCCCAAGTTCCACCTGCGATGGGTGTTCGGAAAGGAAGAAGGTTAACCACGCCAGAGCCTGACATGGGATTCCCAGGGTGTCATGGAGACGTGCAATCAGGATGTTGTGGTTTACTGTGTCAAAGGCATAGGAGAGGTCAAGAAGAATGAGGACAAAGGGAGTGTTCGTGTCAAGATTTGAGAGCAGGTTTTCACAGGTGTTCAGAAGCGCAGTCTCTGTGCCTCTGGATGCTCTAAAGCCAAACTGAAGGTCATGGAGGCAGCCAGCAGATTCAGTGTGGAGGGTGAGCTGAGAGATAGCCAGCTTCTCCAGGAGTTTGCCCAGGAAAGGGGTGATAGAGATGGGGCAATCGTTTGCCGGAATGGAGGGGTTGGCAGAGGGGTTCTTTATTTATTTGAACATTTATAGAGCGTGTGTAACCCAGAGGTATCTAGGCGCTTGAAAAGAATTTGGTTACATGCACGTGGTTCATCTTACAGAGGGTGTACAAGTTACAGAGAACATCTCGGACATACATTACATGGAATTACATTGCAAACATTTTCTGGTTTTTCATTAGTTGTGCAAGCAGTACATTTAGCTCATTCCAACAAGTTAGTGCGTAAAATGACTCAGCTAATTAAATTTGTTGCAATATTCTTTAAGGAGAGTTTTGCTTGAAGAGCAAGGTTTTTAGGTCTCTACGGAATGACTAAGGATGTGTCATTCCTCAAAAATGATGGCAGGGTATTCCACAATTTGACCGCGACCACTGGGAAGCTGGATCTGCCTATTTTCTGTTGCCTGAATCGCGGTGTGACGATTAGGTTGGAGTACGGGGATCATGTTGGTCTGATGGATTGGGCTTTAGAAATTTGAATACATAGGCAGGCTCTTCTTAAGCACAGAGTACACAAGGAAGTGCTTAAGAGAAGTTGGGGGAAACTGCAGTGGCAAAAGAGAGCTTGCAGAGATCAGCCAAGGGTGGAACGAGTGAGTCAATGTTGTCCTTAATGGTTTTGGAGGAGCAGGGGTCCACCTGTTTGGATGAGGCGTGATCAGGTGTGATGGGAGTGAAAGAAGAGAGGAGAAGTGGTGGAGGGGCCAAAGGAGGCTCAAGAGGTGTTGATGCATGATGTGGTGTGGAAGTGAGAGAGGAAAGGATGTCTTGGGCTTTGGCAGTGAAGTGTACAGCCCGGGCCGAGCAAAGGTCCTGGGTGGGTGTGATGGAAGAGGAGGCTGCAGCAGGATTGGCCAGTTCCTTACAGACTTTGAAAAGTTTGGCTGTGTTGTTTGATGCCGCGGCGATGCAGGCTTGAATAAAGACTCTTTTCTTGGTATGGATGCAGAGTCGATATTGCCTTTGATGGAGGCGGCAGGCCAGTTTGTCATAGGGAACGCCTGACGAATTCCATTTCCACTCAGCTGTCCTACACTTGCGTTTAAGGGCAGCCAGATCAGAGTCGAAGCAAGAGATGCACTTTCTGGAAGGCTTCAGTTGGACCCTCATGACAGGGGCAAGAATATCAAAGGTGTTAGAGATAGATTGATGTTAGCGAGGGCTGTGTCAGGGTGGGGAGTCAGCCACAGGAGTAGGAGGCAGAGAGTAGGTGAATGCAAAGGCAGTCGGCTGTCTCTATTTTCATGGATCTGGTGACATTGAATTCTGAGTGGCCGCACCGGGTGTGCCGATGCAAGAGGAGAGATTCAAATGTGAAGAGTGGTCTGTCCAAGAGAGAGGGGTAGTAAGAGGGATAGAGAGATGGATGTCAGAAGAGATGAGAGCATCCAAAGTGTGGCCCGCTCTGCGCATGGAGCCAGAGGGTAAGATGGAGAAGGAGAGAGAATCACTTAGGTTGCAGAAAGGTCCTGCGGAGTCAGGAGAGTCCAGGTGGATGTTGAGGTCACCCAGAAGGAGGAGGTGAGAGGAGGAGGAGAGTAGAGAGGGGGGCCAGGTCAGCCCATTCCGAGAGTAAGAGAGTGGACTGGCCTGGTGGTCGATAGAAAGTGGCCATAAGGAGAGAAGATTTAAAGTGAAAGCCTACATACTAGCCACTGAAAGGAGGAGTAGTCCTACTCCCCCTCCTGACCCCTTGGGCCTGGGCACAGAAGGATCTTGTATCCTTCAAGGGGGGGGGGGGATTGTGTCAAGGCTCCTGACAGAGCTGTCCTTGAACCATGTCTCCGTAATGGCGAGCACATCTAGATCCATGCGTTCAAGGAGGTTGCAGATTTCAGACAAGTGTTTGACAGCAGAGCGAGCGTTAAGTGTGGCAATATGGAGCAGCTTGCCATCTTTGAAGTTATTCTGCGGGGTGCGCAGGGGACAGTGGGCCCCCACTCTCTCCTGAGGATGGCAGAGGAGCCAAGGCCAACAAGGGAGCCAGAACAATGCGAGACTAGCCTTGATATGGAGTGGACCAGGCGAGTAATCGGAAATTCTTAAAGTTAGTAGGATTCTTTATCCTGTTGGTGCTGTCTACCCATGTGTTTGGTAGCTCCCAAGGCTGTAGAGAGCTTGAAACATACCACAAAGAAAAATTCCAACCCCTGTTTGACACAAGGAGTCTTTTATTTGTTGTATATTTGAGAATAAACTTTGCTCTTGTGCTTATTCAAAGAGAAAAAAACAAAAGTTGTTGCCCTCTACACGTGTTTCCCCACTTTCATTCAGTGGTTCCTCAGGAGGTAAGTTTAAAGGTCTAGTTTTTCAGCAATGATTTAAGTACTTCTTAATTTCAACTGAGGTGATAAGTTTCCTGGGTTGCTTGGTGAGTAGGTCTTAATTTAAGCAGAAGTGTTGCTTCTTGAATGGTCATGGGCAGTCCCTGGATTTCTCCTTGGATACGATTTCACTGGATTCTGATCGAAAACGGGAACTGCTCCCGACAAGGGAGCCGGGACAGTGGGGTAAGGCAAGGGCGCCTGTGCAGTGGAGGAGGAAGGCACAGTAGGCAAGGGAGCCTGTGCAGAGGATACGGAAGGCACTGTAGGTAAGGGTGCCTTGTCCAGAGGGAGAGGTAAGGTTTGAGAGGCGAGGTAGGAGCCTGTCAGAGAAGAAGGTTGGCTGAGGACCCTGCACCAGGATGGTTTCATTCAGATAGACATATGATCCGAGAAATGGTGAAGAGGTCAAGGAGGACCTCCCAGCGGGTACCACCATTAATGGGAGAAGAGGCGATAGGAGAGAGAAAGGCAACCATGTCCTGGGTCCATAGGTCGGGTGAGGTAACGATAAAGAGAATGTCTGTGAGAGTGTCTCTGGCGGAAGCCGTGACATAGGTGTCAGCAATCGGAAGGCCTGTTTTGGAGCCCAGTATGTCCTTCTTAAGTTTATTCCGGCCAGATTTAGTGATAGAGGGATAGGAAATAGAGCAGCAGTTTGAGAAGATAGGAGAGGTGGATAGTGTCATAGCTAGCTGAAATGGTGAGGACACTTACCAGGCTGATATACTGAAGCATAGGGGGGGTAGGGGGATGCAAGCAAAAATACAGGTGGTGGGGGACAGAGGGTACGAGAGGGGGCACCGAGGACAAGGTAGGATGTGCAGGGCGTTAGTGCAGGATGAGCTCAATGGCAAATGCTGAATGTACAAAACGTAGTAACGGGTGTGCACCTAGCAGAAATGATTTTCACACAAACAGGTATTTTCAATGCAGGGAGGAGGCACAGCTAAAAACGATTTTTCACACACACAGCTACCCATCTGACCTGGTTTTGAACACATCCAGTCCCCTGAACACAGAGACTTGGCTATGTGCCTGGGAGTAATCATCTTGAAGCGGTCTAGCGGTAAAGAGATTTAGAAATGACAGGTCCAGGACTACCCTGAGGCCAGCATGGTGGTTCTTGGGCACTGCAAAAATCCTGGATTAGTAACCGAAGCCCCTCTCTACAAGAGCGACCGGTTCCATCGCCTGTACCTCCCAGAGCAAAAGGACCTCCCGTAAAAAAGAGCCCAGGACCGATCTGACGAAGAGGAGAGGATGGTATAGGCAAAGGAAGAGGAAGACCGAAGCCTGAGGAGACTACGGATAGGATCCACGGGTTGCTGAAAAGACGCTTCCAGGTGTCCTGGAACAGGGCCAAATGGCCCCCCCACAGGCAAGCAGTGTTCCACAACCTTGACAACACTGCTTCTCGGCGTCAGAGGCAGGGGCAGAGGAATGTGAGTGGAAAAACCTGTGCAATGTCCTCTGCTGCTTCCTCCTGTTGTCGCTGGGCGACCTGTCCTGCCTCGGTGTACCACGGTCCCGAAACCCCTTGCAGCCGGAGAAAGCGCGGGGCTTGAACTTGGTCCTGCCCTGGGACCGAGGGAAGGATTTCTGACCTAGTTCTGTCAGGATGGTCAAGGACTTGGCGGTTTGAGTAGAGGTTTTCTTCTTTGTCAACTTCATCGTCGACAAATGAAAACGGTCCATGCCCTCAAAGGGCAGATCCAGGATCAGCTCCTGCAAGCCTGATGAAAACCTTGTGGGGTGCATCCATGCCGTCCTTTTCATCTCAACCCCAAGGCACAACCCTCTGCTGGCTGTGTCAATCTGGGAGACCGAAGACTCCATGAGGTCCAGCGCAATGGCCCGGGCATCTGCCAGACGGGCCTTAAAGGAGTCTTGCTTGTCCAAAGGGAGGTTGGGCAGAAATTCTACAAGCTCCTGCCACAGCTTCTGGTTAGCTGCAGCCAAAAGGGTGCTTGCGTTGGCTTGCCGCAGATGCAGTTCTCAGATGGAGTAACTGCACTTTCCCAAAGACTCAAGGACTTTGTCCTCCTTGGGGAAGCAACTGGATGTGGCTCCAGTGGAGGAAGACTATGGTTTAGAATACAACGAGTCCACAGCCACCACAGAGGAATGGTGCTGCGGGTGGGAGGCCAGGAGGATTGGCTCCCCGTCAGTCAGCCTAAACCTGCTGTCCAACCTCTTGTACATCTGGGGGTTGGCCCTGGGCGTCTCCCAGACCTTTAGCGCCACCTGCAGGACATCCTTCTGGAGAGGGATGACAGACCGGATTGTGGTGTGTTTCCCAGAGACGTCTGCTAACACACCAACTCCTGGGGGGGGCGGGGGGGAGTTCCTCGGGAACAGGGACCCTCAAGAACTCTGCCAGGCCCTGAAGGCGGTCATGAACGGCCTTAACGGATGCAGAAGGCTCATCATCCTGGGCGTCATTGTCATTATCGTTTCGCCCCCAGTCCCCTTTTCCACAATCGGGCCCGGGGACACAGGTACCGGTGAGGTTCCCCCCTCCCACGCCCCAGGTCCGGAGAGCAGACAGGTCCACTGGCTGTTGAGGGGGAGGCGTTGGTGGTACATGAGGTGGAGGGGTCAGAACGACCAGTAGGGCGTGAACTGGTGGAGGGACTTGCACCCGGAGCACAGGAGAAACAGGAGGCACCACCTGCAGGATGACCTCCATCGGTGTCCTTCAGGAGCCCCTTCATCAGAGGGGAACGCTTTGAGGAAGAGGATGCGCTTGAAGAAGCGGTCCTCACAAGCTCCCGGCTCACTAGGGGGTGGCCCTCTGAGGCTCTGGGCCGCCGCTCCTGATCAAAGCACTGAGGCGCCTGGTACGTGTTGCCGTATGGCTGTGATGGGTAGATGTACCTCTGAGGGGACCAAAAGCCTGCACCATAGGATGCTCTGACGCTTCCAGAGTTTAAGGGGGCTGGGATAATTCTGCAAAGCCCATTTGATGGGCGAAAGCACTGGTGGACCCTGAGCTGAATCCAAGATGGCAGCCTGCCTGGCAGGCTCTGCCACATGATGCTCCGCTATTTTGAACCTAGCGCCATGCCCTGGGAGGGAGGGCGTTGAGGCCCTGAGCAAGGAGAGGCCTCAGACACGAGAGGATACAGCTTGGGTCTTGCACCGGAAGCAGAGGCATTGCCTCAGCAATCACTCTGGTAAGTGTCGAGCCCTCCGCCGGACGGCCTGTAGTTATAATGCCCTGACTCAAGACCTCAGAGTGAGCTCTGGTAGGCTAGACCCCCTCTGCACCTTTGCTGGTCGCCATGCTGGATCTAACCGAGAACAGACTCTTGGAGGTGGCACTCGACGGTCCCTTACCCCCTGTGGTAGAAGAAGGACCAACTTGATTGCCCTTCCGAAGACAGCCTGGTAGGCCCCCTTAGTTTGAGAGCCGGGAGGCAGTACGGCCTCAGGTCTATCCCCAGAGTGCCTGGAAGAGCCCCTGGGTCTCCAGCTTGGGAGCTAGTAGCTTTAGAGGCCTTGGGCCTGCCAGAACCTGAATCCAAAGAACCACGATCCGTGCGAAGCCAGGGAAGGAATCGCTGCACTGTGGAGCAGTGCTGAACAGAGGGCCTACCTTGTCTTGACGCAAAGTCCTGGAGACAAAGTCCTTAAGGTGGTGCAGAGGAGAAGTGTGGAAGATCTCCCTCCATCTAGACAAACGATTCTTCAAATCCCTGTGACCGAGAGCGCTGCAGGCCGAACACGAGTCCCAGTGGTGGCCGGGCCCCAAACACTCAAGACAGAGTGCATGGGGGGTCTGAGGCCAGGAAAGAGCGGTTGCATGAGTCACATCTCCTGAATCCTCCTGCAGCCGGGGGAGGCGTGGTACCGAAGAGAAGTGAAATAAGAATTGAAAAAACAAATGGGGAGCAAGCAGAAAGCTAAAAAAGTCTCTGCACTGGGAGTCTGGTTCCAACACCGTCTGTGTGGAAAAAGGGACTGAGGTGAGGCGCCTGAGGGTGGGGCCTCAGCGGGGCGTTCCCACGCCTGAGGCAGCGCCCCTGCACGCTATCCTAAATTTAAGAGGAAGCTCAATTTTTCACTGCCAAAGGTTCCAGTACCGTCCCCATGTTGGGGGACGCCCACAAGGATGGAGGAAAGGGGATGGGTCATGGGAGTATAAATAGGTGACCAAATTAATTAGGACCCCTCTCACAGGCTAATTGGCAAGGTGTCAGACTGGACACTAAGGGCATAGCCTTCTTAATCTTTTAAGGTACAGAAAGATTTCAAAACTATGAAGGGCAAAGGAGGGGGTGGAGAGGGGTTCAGAATCGAACAACCCCTCCAATGATAAGCAAGCGAAGGGAAAAATATAACATATTCCAGAGATGAACTGAACCCATAATGCTTTTATTAGGTTTGCATAACCGCTGAATATTTGGGGTTCTTTTTAAACTAAGAAAAAGTTAGTTTATTCTAAAGTTGTCAGATAATGTACATTGTGTTTTGCACATGTAATCCAAGATAAAAGATTTTCTTTCTTTGTGAATGTGCTCATGCATGCAAATGATATGACAGTGCTAGTTTCTTGCTGATGAAATTGAACATATAAAGTGTCTTACTTTAGAACTGTGTTGTGGTTGTCCTTGCGTCTAGAGTTTGTCCTTTTTATTGCATATAGAGATAATTGGCCAATATGAATGAAAGGCACAGTCTGAAGCCTGAGGATGCCTAGCTAGGTTCCTGTGGTATATAAAGAAAGGAAGAGGCAGGCTAATTCTTCCTACAGACCTTCAACACAAAGGACCAGTTCACCCAGTTAAATGCCTTTTCTGCATCTAAAGTCATTATGATTGGTTTGTGTTCCTGCCATGTGGCTTTTTTAATCCGGTATAACATTTGCTTAAGATTATCTGGGTCTGGCAGGCATTTAGAAATCCAGATTGGTTAGGGTGAGCTAATTGGGCCACGACAGTTATCTATATTGAAATGTTTTCGTAAATAATTTTGCATCAGTGTTAAATGGAGTGATGGGGATGCAATTGGATGGATCCTTCCCAGGCTTTGGTATTAGTGAGATGTCTACTGCCATCAAGGTGGAAGTCACCTTACCGGCTTCATGGAAGGGATTAAAGAGATTGGTGAGAGTCGAGAAGTGAAGTCCTGAAAGCTTTGTAATAAGGCACCTGTGAAGTGGCCAGGTAGCCTTGTCTAGACTTGTCTAGCATAAGCCCTTGAATAGCCCCAGGGACCTCCTCCCTAGTGAAAGGGAATCTATGTATGATTTTCGATTGTTGGTTAGTGTGGGGGAGAGGCCCTTCATTCAAATATCTCTCCTGTACTGCTTTATGCTCTTCTCTCTCTTTATATACATTTGGATAGAATGCTGTGAATGCATCTACTTTAGCCCTCTCAGAGGGCTAATCCCAACCCCGATTGACGTTTTGCTTTAAATCCTGCTTGAATCTTCCAAGGTTTTCAAGATCAGTTTTAGTGATGCCATGCTGGGGTTCAAATTGTCATCACAGAGCAGCAGCCCTGGTTTTATGCTTCCAACTGGCAGGAATAGCTTTCTGTTTATTTTTCTTTTGTGGGCCCCTCCTTTCAAGCATGAATACATACCAACCAAGGCCAAAACTGTGCTGTCATTTGAGTTCCTCATACTGAAGCGTGCTGTCATTAGGGTTCCCCTCTAGGTAGTCGGGCAGAGCATCCACACATCTATAACACAGAGGGGACCTAGGCTGCTTGATATAACAAATGCAAATTGAGCCCTTTGAGCCCCCCAACCCCACCATCTCACAATGCAAGCTAGGCTGCTTTATAACGTGTTCAAAGTCGACCCCAGACCTCTTGGGATCTTGGCAAGCAAACAACTTCAATCACTGGGGCCCTGAAGGAGAGTAGCAGGAGAGGTTCTATGCCCCAGGATGTGGGGCACGGACCTGCATCATTTTGGGGAGAAATGCTGGGACAAGGGGCTTTGGGGTTTGCCAAATGCAAGAGGCAGGCAAGCATCCCCGAAGAGCATGTCCCCACACTGCTCTGTCATAGCCATGCCCCCATACACTGTGCATTTATTATCCTATTTCGCCATTTGATGGTGAGGGTAAAACTTCATTCAAGATGCCCTCAAAAGAGCACTACCCGGAAACAATTCTTACACTTAAAGTGTCACATTTCATACATTGTCTTTAAGCCGCATAACCGATCTTTAGGAAGCGCATAGCATATGTGCTACACTGTGTAAATGAGGAAAAGTGACAGAAGAACAAGTTACTTACCAACTGGTAACGTTCTTTCGATTGGATGTTCCTCCAACGTATTCCTCATCTTAGATGTATTCCATCCAGCTTTGCTACTCTTCGGAAATTGTTTCGGCAGAGGGCGCCGTGCGTCGATGTCGTCGAGTCGATGGTCCCTCGAAGGCCTCCGTCGAGGGTGACGTCATCGGGTGTATAAGTAGCACGTGCGGCACCCGTTGGCATCAGTTCTGTTTTTCCCCTTTTTATCTTTGATTTTGTACTGTGTAGATTGTGCCAGCAGACAGGTATCAGCCTTGCAAGATTTGAGTTGACAATAACCCGGAAAAATCTACACGGGGTAGGCTGGGAGGGCGATGAGGAATACGTTGGAGGAACATCCAATCGAAAGAACGTTACCAGTTGTTAAGTAACTTGTTCGAGTGGATTGTGTCCTCCAACGTATTCCTCATCTTAGATAGACTCCCAAAGCAGAATGTATAATTTCTCTGGAGGAGGGGTTAGATTTTTCAATGCCCTTAGATGGCGGAATAAAGCACTGCTTTTCCAAAACTCAGTTCCTTAGACTGGGAAGCATCCAGGCTATAGAATTTTGAAAAGGTGTGTAGTGAAGACAAAGTTGCTGCTTCACAAATGGACCTTATTGGAACACCTCTTTGAAGGGCTGTCGAAGAGGCGATGCCTCTGGTGGAATGAGCTCTTAACCCTTCTGGTGGGTCTTTTTGTGCTAATCTGTAGCATTCTGAAATGCAAAGCACAATCCAGCGTGAAATTGTTTGTTTTGTCACCGATTGACCCAGTTTCCTTCCTGTGTAACCTATAAACAGCTGGTTGTCCACTCTAAGTCTGGAAAGTCTAGAGATGTAAAAGTTTAAAGCTCTTTTTGGATCCAACCTGTGTAATCTTTCCTCCTCCTTAGTAGGATGAGGTGGAGGATAGAATGCGGGTAAAACAATTTTCCGACTTAAATGAAAATCAGATACTACTTTCGGTAAAAATGATGGTTTAACCCTCAACACAACTCTGTCCTTATGGAACACAGTATAGGGTGGCTCAGAAGACAGTGCCTGCAATTCGCTCACTCTTCTTGCAGATGTTAAAGCAACTAAGGAAGGCAGTTTTCCATGTTAGTAATCTTAATGGACACGTGTGCATAGGCTCAAAAGGAGCACACATTAAGAATTTTAGGACTAAATTGAGATCCCAAATCGGTACTTGAAATGGGTGAGGAGAAAAGACATTAGAGAGTCCTTTTAAGAATTGTATCATCAAATGAATTTTGAAGTAGAAGCATTCTTCCGACGAGCGCTTGAAAATGGAAAGCATCGCAAGGTAACCTTTTATTGTTCCAACATTCAGACCTCTATGTGCTAGGGTCAGAAGAAAAGATAGTACTTCCAGAATAGAACACAGAAAAGGATCAACATTCTTTTCTCTGCACCAGTTGCAAAACTTTTTCCAACAGCAACGGTATAGAGACTTTGTTGCTGGCCTTCTTGCCGAAAGCAACACCTCCATATCATCCAGAAGGTTCCAATCCCTGTATCTCAGCCTTTCAGATACCAAGCATGAAGGTTGAGCGTTTTGACCTCTGGATGGAGACCCTGATCCTCCATTTGAGAGAGAAGGTTCTCCCTCTGAGGAAGACGTACTGGAGGACAGATGGACATGTCTACAAGGTCCGGGTACCACGTTCTCCTGGCCCAATCTGGGGCAATTAGGATCAAGCGGCTCCCGAAGCGTCTCAGCCTCCTGATGACCTGCGGAGTGACAGGAATCGGAGGGAACGCATACAATAGTGGGAAATTCCACTCCACCATGAACGCGTCCCCCAGGGCTCCTCTCGGGCGAAATTCCCTTGAGCAATACCTTTCGCACTTTCGGTTGATACCGGTTGCAAATAGGTCTACTTGAGGGGTTCCCCAAAGGGCGAAGATCTCTTGAATGACTTCCTGAGCTAGTTCCCATTTGTGGGAAACCGTGCTCTGCCTGCTCAGAGCATCTGCTGTCATATTCTCCTCCCCGGCTAGATGAATTGCCGTTAGAGATTCATTCCTGAATTGCCCAATACCAGAGCTGCATTGCCTCTCTGCACAGAGGTAGTGACCCACACCTCCTCTTTTGTTTATATAATGCATGGCCACTGTGTTGTCCGTCATTATCAGGACATTCTTTCCCCTGACAGATGGCAGGAAAGCCTTCAGCGCTAGTCTGATTGCCCTCAGCCCTAAAAGGTTGATGTGTAGCTTGGACTACGATGGAGACCAACGACCGTTGATTGTCAAATCGTTGGCTTGAGCTCCCCACCCCATGAGTGAGGCGTTCGTCACTACTGTGATCTCCGGCCATGGTTGCCAAAAAGGTTCTCCTTTTAGGATGTTCTCTGTACAAGTCCACCATAGAAGATCTTGTCGAACCTTGTTCGGAATCTGGAGAAGATCCGTCATTTGACCCGAGAACTGGGACCACTGAGTCTTTAGAGCCCATTAAAGAGATCTCATCCTCAAGCGTGCCTCTGGCACCAGGAAGATGCAGGATGCCATGAGGCCGAGCAACCTTAAAAAGTCGTATGCCTGGTTGATTTTGGGCATTTTGGAATTTGGAAACCATCTGAAGAATGTCTTGAGCCCTCGACTTGGGAGGCGAGCTCTTTCCCCAAGGATGTGTCTAATACAGCTCCTATGTACTGAAGCTGTTGGGAAGGTGTCATTTGCGACTTCTTGAAATTTAGGGAGAAGCCCAGTCTGTGGAGGAAGTGGCAGGTGACTTTCAGATGATCCAGTGCTTGCTCGGCAGAACGTGCCCTGATCAACCAATCGTCCAGGTAGGGGTAGACATAAACCCCCCTCCCCCTCTCTCCTGAGGTGCGCTGCCACCACTACCATTAACTTGGTGAAGACCCTCGGGGCGGAAGTCAATCCGAATGGCAGGACTCGAAACGGATAGTGTGAGTCACCAACTACGAACCTCCGGTATTTTCTGTGCTTGAGATGAAACGGCACATGAAAATAAGTATCCTAAAGGTCCAATGACACCAACCAGTCCTGAAGTTGAAGGATCTGAGAAAGGGTAACCATCTTGAACTTGTCCTTCCTGAGGAACTTGTTCAAGTTTCTTAAGTCCAAGATGGGTCTCAGTCCTCTGTCCTGTTTGGCGATCAAAATATACGGGGAGTACCATCCCTTGTTCTTCTCCGCTGCAGGTACTGGTTCTATAGCACCTTTCTCCAGCAGGGTTAGACCTTCCTGCTGTAGGAGCTGGTCCGAAAACTTCAACGTGTGTCTCCCTGGTGGATTGCTTTGAGGTTGCGTTAGAAAAGGAAGGCAGTAGCCTTGGGCTATTATTTCTAGAGCCCAAACATCTGACGTAATGGCTCGCTATTCTTGCAGATGCTGTGACAGCCTGCCTCCTACAGGTGTTTTTGTGCTGCAAGTCCTCAAAGTGGTCTTGTGGCGGTTGTTGCAGCAGCTGATGGCAAAGAGGCTGCAGCTGTAGCTGGCTTTGCACGTTTTCCGCGTCCACTGCGAGTGGCCTTTCTCTGGCCCCTTTGACTGGCCATTCCTTTCGCCTTTCCACATGAGGAGTAGTAACGATAGGATCGTCCCCTCCACGATTGTCCTTGCGCACGAAAAGGCTGAGGTTGCCTAATAGCAGCTCCTAAAGATTTGGCATCTGCTTTTGAGGTCTGCAACCTCTCAAGGCTCTCATCAGCCTGGTTGCCAAAAAGGTGAGACCCGTCAAAAGGCATGTTCAGAAGGCGGTTCTGTACGTCCGGTGCAAAACCTGACTTCCGGAACCACGCAAATCTGCGCATTACCGTGCTAGTGCCCATGGACCTGCTTACACTATCCGCAGTGTCCAATCCAGATTGAAGGGATTCCTGCATGGCTTCCTTTCCATCTCTAGCAATGGCTAGGAACCCTTCCCTTTCTTCCTCTTCTGGTATGTGCTCTGCCGCCATTCTGATGCACTCCCACAGAGTATGAAATTTTTGCCAAGGCACATGTGGAGTTGGCAGATTTTAAAGCCATACTCCCAGCTGAAAATACCTTCCGTGCCCAGGCATCCACACGCTTATCGTCCCTCTCTGGAGGGATAGAAGGGTACGCAAGTTTGTTAGAAGCTGTGGCTGTCGGTATGACCAGACTCTCAGGAGTTGGAGGTTTGGACAGATAGCCGGGGTCGCTACTGGCCGGGCGGTATTTTGGAGGTGAGGGATTTATTTACCGGAGGAATAGAATCCAGAGTTTCCCAATTCTTGGGCACCCTATTTTGCAGGGCTACATGAAAGGGTAGTATTGGGTCTTCGGTGGGACCATGGTCCAATATATCTTAAATCATCCTGGATGAATTGGGCTGATGGTCTAGCCCATCCTAAGTAATCTACTACCTTCGTCATTAATCGACGGTATGATGGACTGGCATGCTCTCCTGGTTCTGGTCTGCCAAAGTCATTTTCAGGAGATGTGTCAATGTCACTTGCATTGTGTAATGATTCCACCAAGTCCCTCATTCTGCTTTCTTCTCAAATCAAGCATTCTGGGACATTTGGGGTCCCATTTTCTAGCCCAAAAGGTACATTCTCCTCATCAGATATCTCCTGTTCCTCAAAAATTGAGGTCAGGGACTTGAAAAACTCCTTCCTGGGGAGAGGCTTGAAAACCTTCTCTGGGAGAGGCTTGAAAACCTTCTCTGGGAGAGGAGGAGGAAGAGGTGTATTACAGGGCTCCGAGGATATTACAGGTCTTGTAACCTTATCTTTCCCTTTTTCTGGCTGCCGTGGCTTGGCTGGAGCCTTTGGCGCCGAGGGCTTCGGCATCAATGTCGACGTCGATAAGGGTGACGACAGGGTTTGCTTCGAGGGCGTCGAGGAGCTCTTCGAAGATTTTCCCTTCGAGGTGTGATGGATCTCAGACGGCGTCGGTGACCTCGAACGGTCGACTCAAGCGTTTTTCGCTCGGCATCCTGGAAGGTTCCCTATCCTTCCTTTTTCGATCACCCGGGCTCGAGGGCGCGCGAGTGTCGGAGCGATGACGCTCCTGGCTGGCTTCCGAAGAAGGCGCGGACCGAGGCTTTGCTTTCTCAAACACCTCCATCATTTTGACTCTGAATGCTTCCCTCTCTCCAGGAGACGAATGTTTCGTGGGGCATTTCATCCTTTTCGGAGATTTGTCCGACGACGAGGTGGAGGGAGACCTGTGGTGTCGTTTGTTCGATTTTTTTTGTCGAAGACGACGAGCGATGGGAATCGCTTAGGGACCTGGATCGATGCCTCTCACGTCGAGGAGATTCCTCCTCACGGGACCTCGACGCTAGAGGCTTTACGATCAGTTTTGCGACCTACCTGTAGTTTTCCTCTCCTTTCCCGCAAGGCCTTCCCCATCATCCCCTGACACTTTGTAGAGCCCTCCATGTCATGGCCTTCTCCGAGGTACCACAAACACTCTCGGTGCAGGTCCGTGATCGACATTTTTGAACCGCACGACTTGAACTTTTTGAAACCCGATTTCGGGGTCGTGGTCGGCGTAGATGACGAGGACATATTTCGTTATATTTATATTCTTCACAGAACTCGCGGCACGCCGAATCTCCGAAGCAACGTATACTGCAGAAAAACGGAACTGAGGCCAACGGACACTGCGCGTGCTACTTATACACCCGATGACGTCACCCTCGACGGAGGCCTTCGAGGGACCATCGACTCAACGACATCTACGCACAGCGCCCTCTGCCGAAAACATTTCCGAAGAGCAGCAAAGCTGGATGAAATTCATCTAAGATGAGGAAAACGTTGGAGGACACAACCCACTCGAAATAGCCTTTTTGGAGCAGACATGCAAATAATGCAAGTTCAAGGGAGGTTCTAATTATCTGGCATTTTAAAAGGGAAACCATGGTCAGGTAGGTCACTAACCGAAGTGGCTCTTGCACTTTCAGTCACCTTTTACTTAAACTCACAGTATGTCCTTGCTGCAGTGCAGCACATTTAAACATTCATTAAGGAGCAAAAATACATGTAGAAATACGGAGACTAGCACAAAGGTGTAGCCACGTATTTCTTTCTTCCATGAAATGTCTACTGGGTCATTGCGCTGCAGTCCTTTTCTCCCAGGCCAATTCAAGGAATATTAATGGGAGAGAGATGCTGGTGGGCCCAAGTAGAGAAAGGGGCGGGGGGGTGTGGGAGGAGGACTAGGAACTACCTATACAAGTATCCACATGCTGGATAACTACATACTGATGCATATAGTCAGTCATCCGCCAGCGTCAAAGGGAGATTTTAAAGCAAGAGAATTCAGATATGAAGATAGCAATCTATTTTTATTCCCATTTCAACACACATTTTTCAACAGGGCTTGACCAAAAAGAGCCTGTCATCTGATGTCAACTGTGAAGTAGGGACTACAAATCCACTGGTAGGAGCACACAATGAGTTTTGGTTCCTTCAGAGAGGGCATGGGCTTGTTCAGAAGTAGAAATATGCTTGCTGAGACAATGGCCACCGTAGGTCACAAAAAATTCCAGTCATAATATCAGATACCTTTTGTGCAGCCCAAACAGAATGTAGGAGCCCCGAAAACATTTAGGTTATACATGGTTGTCAGAGCTTTAGAAAAATCTTACACAAAAAATGAAATCTTAAAAACAAAGTTGCTCTCCTGATAAAACTCACAAAATGCCCCCTAGTCCTCCACTCGAATGTAAAAGCAACCAGAACAACTAACTTCCAGTTTACATTTACTGGCAGCCATGGGTCTGAAAGGCCTGAGTAAGGGAGAAGAACAAATAACTTACTGCTGGTAATGTTCTTTTGACTGGATGTTCCTCCCGCATATTCCTAATCTTTGATATTTTTCGCTATCCTGCTGGCAGCTCAGAAACTTTTCTGATTTCTCTTCAGAGGGCGCTGTGCTTCGTCATCGACCCGGTTTCCTTTGAAGCCCTCTATTCTCCTCGATGTTAACGCTGGTATAGAAGGCACACACCACACCCGTTGTTTCAGTTCGTGTTTTTCCTCTCACCAGAAAAGCAGTATTGAAGATGAAAAATTCTTGAGCGTTAACAGAGAAAGGTGTAAATCACAAACTCCATGACAGAGGGGGTGGATGGGAAGGGCGACGAGCAATACGTGGGAGGAACATCCAGTCGAAGGAACATTACCAGGTTTAAGTAAGGTGTTCTTCAAATGGATTGTGTTCTCCCACATATTCCTCATCTTTGATACTCTCCCATATCAGTGCTTTGCAGGCGGTGGGAAATAAGAGTTCAGTTTTGATGTCTGCTGTGTAAAACAGCCTTTCCAAATCTGGATTCTTAGCCTGAAAGGGAATCTAAACAGTAATGCTTTGCAAATGTATGCACAGAAGACCAGGTGGCAGCATTGCAGATGTCCTGCCTCAGTACCCCTCCGTGGAGGGCTGAAGTGGCTAAACCTCTAGTTCAGTGGGCCCTTAGACCTTTGGGAACCTCTGTCCCCGCCAAGTTATAACATTTAGATATACACAGTATAATCCACAGAGACAGCGTTTGCTTAGTAACCGCATGTCCCAGTCTGTGGACTGTGTAACCAAAAAAAGGTTGGTCGTGCAGTCTCATCTTAAAAACCCTATTAATATAAAAGCTCAAGGATCTTCTAGGGTGAAGTCTGTGCAACCTCTCCTCCTCCTTAGATGGATGAGGAGGAGGGTAGAAAGCCAGTAAAACAATGGTTTTATGTCAAATGAAATTTTGACAGTATATTTGGTAGAAAAGGACATACCCTCAAAACCGTCTTGTCTTTACGGCAGACCGTGAATGGTGGTTTAGAAGATAAGGCCTGAAGCTCGCTCACTCTGCAATGCAGAGGTAATGGCTGTTAAGAATACTGTTTTCAAAGACAACATCCTAAGTGGACAAGAATGTAATGGTTCAAAAGAGGAACCCTCTGGAAGCTTAAAACCAGCCGGACATCCTAAACCAGAACAATGAATGGAATCGTGGGGAAGATATTTGTGTTTAAAAACTGGATGACAATTGGAACCTTGAAGTGGTAACTTTGTTCTGGAGAGCACTTGAAAATGGACAGCGCAGCCAGATGGTCCTTGACCGTAGCAACCTGCAGCCACTGATGGGTTAGGTGTAGTAGAAAAGACCAAACCAATGGCGTGTCACAAGGAAATGGGTCAATTCCTTTATCTCTCCATCAGCTGTAAAATTTGTTCCAGTGGCAGATTTAGTTGCTGGCCTTCTAGCCGAAAGCAACACCTCCATGACGTCTTCCAGAAGGTCCAATTTGTGTACCTCCACCTCTCAAACCATGTGTGAAGGTTGAGAGCCTTGATCTCTGGATGAAGAATGCGACCTCCCTCTTGCGACAGGAGATCCTCCATTTATGGAAGACGAATTGGAGGGGAGATGGATATTTCTAAAAGTTCCAGATACCACATCCTCTTGGC
The DNA here is from genome assembly GCF_040938575.1 of Ambystoma mexicanum. Taxonomy (NCBI): domain Eukaryota; kingdom Metazoa; phylum Chordata; class Amphibia; order Caudata; family Ambystomatidae; genus Ambystoma; species Ambystoma mexicanum. The sequence goes on along the minus strand of NC_090927.1, from coordinate 1,049,590,061 downwards.
GCAGTCTGGGGCAATCAGGATCATCGATTTACATAATGTCCTCAACCTCCTGAGAACATGAAGAATGACCGGGACCGGTGGAAACTCGTACAGCAGTGGAAATTGCCAGTCCACTACGAACGAGTCCCCTGGAACTACTCTCTGAGGAAATTTCCTGAAGCAGAACAGGTTGCACTTCCTGTTGACACTGGATGCAAACAGATCCACTTGAGGGGTTCCACAAAGGGCAAGGATCTCTTGAAGGACTTCCTGAGCTAGCTCCCACTCGTGGGAGACGGTGCTCTGACTGCTCAGAGCGTCCACCGCCATGTTTTCCTCTCTGGCCAGATGAACTGCCAACAGAGATTCCTTCTTGCAGTGCCCAAAACCATAGCTGCATCGGCCTCTCTGCACAGTGGTAGTGACCCTACACCCCCTCTCATGTTGAGGTAATAGATGGCCACTGAGTTGTTCGTCATTAGCAGGACAAACTTTCCCCGTACAGAGGGCAGTAAGGCCCTCAGCTCTAAAAGGTTGATATGCAGTTTGGACTCCGACAGAGACCAACCTCCGCTGATTGTCAAGCCGTTGGTGTGACCACCTAGCCGGAGATGGAGGAGTCTAACTACTGTAATCTCCGGCAATGGTTCCCAAAAGGGTTCCCCCTTTAACACATTCTCCTTGATGGCCCACCAAGTGAGATGCTGCACGATACCGCTTGGTTTTCGTGCCAGATCCGTCATCCTGCCAGAGAAGTTTGACCACTGAATCCTGAGAACCCACTAAAGGGACCTCGTTATGAGGCATGCTTCAGGCACCAGAAAAATGCAGGATGCCATGAAACCAAGCAACCTCCGAAAGTCAAAGGAAGGAAGATTTGGGGCACTCTGAAATTTGTTCACCATCTGCGATATGTGGATAGCCCTTACCTTGGGCGGCAAAGCTTTCCCCGAGCAAGAGTCCAGGACTGCTCCAATGAATTGCAGCTTTTGGAAAGGTGTCATGCGGGACTTCTTGAAGTGGAGGGAGAAGCCCAGCCTGTGGAGAGCGGCAGGTGCTGCCTAGATGTTCAAGAGCCTGCTCGGATGATCGGGCTCTGATCAGTGAATCGTCCAGGTAGGGGTAGATGTAAATCTCCCCCCCTCCATAGATTCGTTGCCACCACCGTCATAAGCTTGGTGAAGACCCTCTGGCAGAGGTTAGCCTGAAAGGCAGTACTCAAAACTGATACCGAGACCTGCCAATGGCGAATCTCAGATATTTTCTGTGCTTGAGATGAATCGGCACATGAAAATAAGCATCATGGAGATCCAATGACACCATCCAATCCTGGAGCTGAAGGGCCTGGATCTGCAAAAGAGTGACCATCTTGAACTTGTCCTTCCTGAGGAACTTGTTCAAGCATCTCAAGTCCATGATGGGTCGCAACCCTCTGTCCTTTTTAGGGATCTGATAATAAGGAGAGTACCAGCCCCGATTTCATTCTGCTACAGGTACCTGTTCGATTGCATTCTTCTCCAACAGTGTCTGAACTTCCTGTAAAAGGAGCAGATTTGGTACTTTCAAGAACTGGCCCTGTGGGGTACAGTTAGGTGGTTTCGTCAGAAAGAGTAGGCAGTAGCCATGGGCAATGGTTTGCAGAGCCCAAGCATCTGCTGTAATGCTTCGCCATTCCTTCAGATGCTGGGTTAACCTGCCCCCCACCACAGACAAAGTGGTTTTGGGGCATTGGTCGGTGCAGAAGGCAAGGTAGTGGATGCTGTAGCAGCTCCTCTGCCCATATGACCTCGGCCGCCTCGTGGTCGCCGTCTGCCCCCTTTGCATCTACGATGTGGCCCACCCCAGGCACCAGAGACATAGCGATGAGGATCGGTTATGGACTTTTAGCCGCATACTCGGCACAACTCTTGGAGCCCGTTTTCAGGGTATGGGTCGACATTTTCAGATAAAACTTGCAAACTACGAGGCGAAGAACCATTTTGAGCAGATGTGCGGGAAAACAGAACTGAGGCAACAGGCGCAGTGCATGCCTTATATACCAGCGTCAATGTCACACCTGAGGAGGACGGAGGCCCGCGAAGGACACAGGGTCGACGACGACTCACAGCGCCCTCTGCTGAGAAAAGTTTCCAAGCTGCAATCAGGATATCGGAGTATATCAAAGATGAGGAATACGTGGGTGGTACAATCCATTAAAACTGACATTACCCATTCAGACCTGAATTGCTTTCCTAATATGCAGCAACAAATGCCAAAGACATTCAAAGACTCACTTTATAGTATTCTGTGCAAAACACATTCCTTCTCATAATGCTTTTAACTAATGGTAGCAGCCAAGTAAGATTTCCATGACTCAGCGGTCATTGGGCCAAGTAAGAAACATGTAACATTACATCATCCAAATATCAATATAGCAGATTGCCATGAGGCCATTGGTAAGATAAAAGCCCCTTGTGGAGAAATTGCTTTCAATGTGAATTAGAGGCTCGTTTGGAAAGCCCCCGATGGCCATGGTCTGGTCCCTCGATAAGGAGGGCGTCAATCAAAAAAATAGAGGGTAAGGGGGAGAACGAATGCTTGCTGCTGGAAAAGCAATACCTGCCCTCTACCAAGCCATCAGTGGCAGCCCTCCAGGCCAATCAAGATTTGAAGATAACCGATATTTCAAAAACAAAGCCATCATCAACATGAAAAATGAGGGTGTATTCCTAAATATTTCCACAATATTGACCAGAAAGAGAAGAGATGGGAAGGATTAAAGGCACTGCAGTCTAAAAGCAATGTTGACCCTAGAGTACAGAGAGGGTATCCCTGATCGTCTTAGAAGCATCTAGATCTCCACTGGCATTGCCACACCTCCTCAAAAGGAGGGAGACCACAGGTTTTAGAATTTCCACTAATGCTGTGTGTCTACTCTTTGAATATTATCTGTACTTCCCAGAAGACCGTAGACCCACAAATGGCATAGGGCGGCTATGGTCAGTTAACTGAACTCCCCATCCAGACCTGTAGGTGAAGGGGCTACCAGTTAATGTGCTGGTCCAGCCACTACCTGATGTGCCTCCCAGAGGGCGGATGAGGAGTCCTGTCGGCTTGCTGTCTGCCCAGAGGCACAGTATCTTAACTCCAGAGACAGTCCTTTATAATGATGCCCTTGAGGACTAAAACTCCCACAGCCATAGTATTGTCATAGATCCCACAGCACAGCGGAACAGAGCGATAAACATCTAATAATCTGCAGAGGACTGTGTGCGAACCCTTGGGCTTTGTGAACACCGTTACAATGACACTGTCAGTTTACTTGGAGAGAAACTGGCATAGAGGTGATTGTGGAGCATGTGCTACAACGCTTTTACTACGATACGCCAGATATCAGCCAGGAGAGATGGCAGAACAAAGGTGACCTGCTGAAAAGAATTCCAAGATGTGCTACACACAGCAGATGCCTTGGAGAGTCTGACCAGATGGGCACAAAATCACCTCCAAAATCTTTGGGGGAATTGAAGAGCCAGAGCCTGAGGCTTTCCACAAGCATCCTCTAAGGAGGAGAAGCAGAGAAACCAGACTTGTGGCATGAGGGTAACAATATTGAGTTGACTGAAACAGATTCTGAAGCAGGGGGTGAGGCAATACCCATTAGTCCTGAAGTGAAACAGCTTAGAACCAAGGGACTGCGAGAGACCTGGAGTGAAAGTTCAGAAACTCAAGGTCCTGAAGACCTCGCAGAGTTGAAGTATCAGATATTGGTGAGGAACTCAAGTATCCCACACAGAGAGAGCACTGTGGGCGAGTAAACAATTGTGGAAACCAGGAACTGAATGGAAGCCTGAACCTGAGAAGTCTGTAGCATGGGAAAGAACTTGAAAGGTGTGGTGAAAGCAGGTAGGTTGAAGAGGAATCCAGAGTGACTAAACCCTAGAAAAGCCTTCCTATTAGAAAGGTTTTAGTTTGTTATGTTATATTGAGGTAGGAAATTTGAGACTAGGATTTGTGAAATCGTTTGTTGGCTACACCATGAAACATTTTACGTTAGTTGCGTTAGATATAGCTTTGGGTAGCTGGGAGGCTTAGTATTTGTTAAGGTTGGGATTTGGGAACTGTTTTTGGCCATCTTGTTGGATTTTAAAGTTGTAGAATTGGGGGTCCTTGATTTGTAAGAATAGGTTGAGATCTTTATGATTTGGACATTAACCTACGAAGGCGTTTGACACCTAGAGGGGCCAACTTTGTGTTAACTCATCCTGACGTGGTTTGCTTGAGAAAGATCACGACAGCCTCCTCTGCATTTGTCTGTCTATCATAATAGTCCTATCCGGTCCTGAAAACGTGCATAACTTTTGTTCATTTCCCAACTCTACATTGTGAGCCTTTAAATGTGCTCCAAGACACTCTGGTTAAGGTCAGCGCTAAACAAAAATGAAAATAAATCAAGATAAAAATACTTATTCTTAGTAGACGTTTCCCTAGTCCATGTAGGCGTTTGGTCCAACCCCTTGCCAAGGGAAATTGTTTAATATCTGTTGAACCTCGATGGCTCTGTGTCAAGTGTGTCCTTGTCTGCCTTCCCACTGGCGTACCCCAGCCAAACACTGATTAGCTATATTTATCTTTGTTTCTATCACTTCAATCCTATTTAACTTCTAGGACTATCAGAGAAGATCATCGCAACCCTCAAGCCACTACATAGTGGTTTAGGGACAAGGTTTGAATTGTCTGACTTGCTGTTGGACCAAAACTAACACTGGTTAAGGAAAAGCTTTCAATAATTTTCTTTCAAGAAGATTCCCATTGTATAGAAGCTGCTGGCATGGTAGAAAGAGGAGGCAGTGGGATGGTTAAAAGGATAACTGAGAAGCTAGCTGAATAGCAAAGTCCAAAAGGAGCCAGAGGACTAGGTAGCGTGATCCCATTGCATCCTGGAAAGAGTACGATCTCACCAATCAGTCATTCAAGAAATTATATATGTAGGCCACTCCCAGAGGGGGTGGGGGATAGATACTGACACTATTCCCTTGGTGAAGACAGAGGGCAGAGTTCCGACTGTACTGACTGGGTGTTGGTATTGTGCCCTCAACAAATTCTGGAATTCTTTTGACCAGCTCCCAGATAGGTATGTGGAAACATACATCCGTAGAGGTGATGGCACACAACCTGTTCTCCTACCAGTGGGCGCAAAGACTGTCATAGTAAAACAATTTTGAATGTCTTGTACAACAGGAACACCCTGAACTAATGGAGGTCCAAGATGTTCAGAGGCTTTTAGTTGCCTTATGTCCACATAAATAAAATAAGAGTAGAAGCACAGGATCCGATCTTGCATGGCATTTGGCTCCATTAGGCCCACTCAAGTGATGACTGGATCTCCAATAGAAGCTCCAGAGATTGGATGCAAGCAGGGAGAAGAAAGAGGCAGACAAAGTATTAATTCCATAGCAAGGGGATAAGTAGGTCATGAAGGCATCATCTTTTCTGATCATCAGCTTGATCCTGCACTGGCATTGTTGTCCGGGGAACATGCACAAATATCTTACTGTGCAGTGGTGGGACCTGGTGGATTAACTGCCAGTGTTGCTACTGTGGAGGGTGGTGGAGGAATAGAAAGTGACACTGAAACTAGTAGCAAGGAAGCTGGTGAGAATGAGAGTTATGGAGGTGGGTAAATCATCGCACATAACTGGTTATTGAGCTCGCAGCTGGGTACTGGGGAAAAGTTGAGGTTAAAAAAGGGTTGGGGGGATGTTCCCGCTTGATTATGGTTACAGAAATATACTGAACGTTTAAATATTTACTAGAGCTATGTGGGCACAGTATATTCAAGACACACAAGTTAAAATCATGATACATGAGTTTTAATTATTTCAATATAAATTCCTTTGAAGAGAAGCCAAACAAGTCAAGTAGAGGATTTAATGTGGTGAAAACACTTTATACAACAGGGTCAATTTTCAATATTGTTATTATGTACAAAAGACAAAAACATTACAAGTACAATAACAATTCATATAAATATGAACAATTTTCTTGGATAAAGATGTATAACAATTTACATACTTGGAAAGAAAATATATTGAGATTAACTGCACTGACAATCACAAAACTGAAACCAGGTCAAAACTTACTTGTGTTCAAGGTAATTACAATCAATCAATACGGTTTTTAATACATGAACTCTTACTAGAAATAATAATAGTAAGCAATCATGTTTGTAAATGGTAGTGGTCGATGTGCACCTTTTGTCTGGTCACATAGGATTAATTTAACATTACATGTTTATCAGGTACAAAAAAGAAATTCCAAACCATGTTGAGGACTATCTGAGTTAGGGCAGTGGTGGCATGGGCAGCTGAGATCAAGTAAATGCTATGCATACTGATCAAATCAGGAATTGGGCTTGTGTTTTTGCTTGCAGGGTTCACCAAATATGAAGAGGATGGTTCCGCTGCTGGAGTAAATATGTGCAGTTATCTCCATCTGATTGGTTCAATCTTGACGCAGTGAAGATTAAGAAGAGCCTTCTTACTTACTCATAAGAGAGATTCACTTGTACTTGTGCTGGGCTCTGTTGGCAGGCCTGATGCATATACCTTTTTCGACTGACGTCTAGACTTGTGTCACACTTCTTGGTTTGAAAATGTAAAGGGTAGAGAGCAATGATTAACAATATCCTGAATTTGTTGCATGTAACATCAGGTCGGAAACCTAGACACCCAATGCTACAAGCTGCTTAAGTTGGCAAGAATTGTGATTCAAATTTTGCTGCAATAATTTACTAGCCATTTAAGAATGGCGCTTTTCCACTTTTGTTGCTATAGTACAACTGACAAGTTCACTATGGTGGAGTTCTAAGCAATATTTCCTAGGCGAGGGCTAGGTCATGTGCATATTTTGAATAAACCGCTACTTGGGCAGTCCCGCCCATGTGCCTATCCATATCATCATCACTTGTTTGTTCAAGGCTCCTTAAATGTTTTCGGGTATGCAATCTAATGTCATTAAGGCAAATAAGAACAAGCATGTATTGAAGTGCTTTGGACAGGGGACTACTCTGAGAAAATAATGTTTAGCCAAAAGAAGTAAACCGAGTTGAAATCAATTCACAATGTCTTCTATTTAGAATAGGTAAGGATTGTGCACAGAAGATTATTTGCTGCCTTTCAAGAGCCTCTCTCAAGGACAATGGTGCATTGTCTATCACCACAACGCTATAAATTATGTGTTTTACAGGATGCATGTCTAAAGGCTGGTTACAAAAGGACAAACATGCCGATTCCAGAACAAAAGGCTGCATTGCGCAGTTTCAGCCTTTTGTAACTACCCTTTCCAGTCCCTTTTAGGGGGTCCCACTCTGAACCACCCAACACTGCGTGGCACACTCTACCCCCTCTATACACTCTTGCCCCATCCCCCACTTACCTGCTGCATGCTCTGGCTGCCTCCTTCCTGCGGTCTAGATACTACTTCTGCAGAAACCCAACACACAGCACAACGACTTTTGTGCACAACCTTTTGTTCCTTGTGCTTCCGGGGATGCACCATCTAGACCGCAAACGGGTTTACATGGTCATGCAAAACAGCAGTTTGGCATCATCTATGTTTAGAAATGTGTGAATCGTAGCATGGTACTACATTCTAAGAGCAAAAAACACTTGTAGGTGCTTATTGGAAACTAGTAAAGACGCTGAAGGCAGGTCTGAGAGATGACCTATGTAGGCATTGTAAGGGAGGGGGGGGCTGTAACACATGCAGGTGATGTTGGCCTGCAATGTTCTCTTGACCTTTTGGCATGATGTTTTTGTTAGCCTTCTTCTTGTGTTACAACTACAACAACCAGAAAGCTGAACAGGATGGCTCTCATGCCATTAGCCTGAAGAAATTAAAAGAAATCATTCCTACTGAAGGGTTTGGTAATTGGGAGGAAACTGATTTTATGGACCTGAAAGAAATGCAAAAAGTATTTAAATATGAATTGAAGAAATGTGGGCTCACGCAGCTTTTGAGAGAAAGTCTTCTAGTTTAAAGATCAACCACACATTTATAAGTCTTAGGACTCTTTGGGGGGTGGGAGGGTTTGTACGTCTTGTGCCGCCCATTGTTTTTTATGTGTGTTTTCTTAGAAATTGTGTTAATTTCTTAGTAGATTGTGTACCTTCTTAAATATGCTTAAAATTGTTAACAAAACATTAACAAATGTTCATGTGAGGCTTATGTTGACAGACTTAAGCAATTAATATATACGGGCAGTGGAATTTGTGAGTGAGCCGCTGCACCCAATGAGCTCGATTTGTCCTTTTATACCCAGCACTCAGCAGCTGAGGACCACAGAACATATGAGGAATCTGACAAAATAGTGGCAGGTAGGGTAGGCAATGAGGATCCTGTGTTAGGAAGGACTAATCCATCAGAAGAACAAGTTACTTTCTTACCTGGTAACGTTCTTTCGATGGGATGGTCCGACGACGTATTCCATATCTATGACATGTAATCACCACAGCTGTGCTGCTTCGGAAACTTTTTTCGGCGTCTGCGTCCTGCGTCGATGACGTCGATGCGCCGAAGTCGAGGACCTCCTCCGACGTCCGACTTCATCCGTTGTGATAAGTAGGACACACGATGCCCGTAGCCTCAGTTGTAGTTTTTTCCCCCAGAACGTGAGACATTAGTCAACTGCCAGTCAGACACAAAGCCTTGCGAAACGTAAGCTGCAATCGCAAAAGAAATTCTGCAGCGGGGAAGGCAAGGCGGGAGCGATATGGAATACGTCGTCGGACCATCCCATCGAAAGAACGTTACCAGGTAAGAAAGTAACTTGTTCTTCGAGGGGATTGGGTCCTCCGACGTACACCATATCTATGACAGACTCCCAAAGCAGTACCAGAGCAAGGAGGAGGGAAAGAATTTAGAATCAAAATTTAGAATAGCCAATCAAATAGCAGTGCAAAGGACCGCCTTGCCAAAGGCCAGATCCTGTGCTCGGATGGCATCAAGGGAATAGTGACGTACAAATGTATGTACTGAAGCCCAGGTGGCTGCATCACAGATGTTGCGAATAGGAACACCCCTCTGCAGGGCAGTAGATGCAGCCATACCCCTGGTAGAATGGGCCCGCAAGCCAGCCGGTGGGTCCTTACCCGCCAAGCGGTAGCACTCCGAGATGGCCAAAATAATCCATCGAGACAAAGTCTGTTCCGTCACAGCTTGCCCTAAACGCTTTCCAGCGTAACCAATAAAGAGTTGATCGTCCACTCTGACCCGGGACATGCGCGAAACATAAAAACTTAAAGCTCTCCTAGGATCAAGCCTATGGAGCCTCTCCTCTTCCTTACCAGGATGCGGAGGAGGATAGAATGCCGGAAGAACAACCTTCTGGGCCAAATGAAATTCCGTCACTACCTTCGGAAGAAAAGAAGGACGAACTCTAAGGACAACCCTGTCCTTGTGAAATACAGTGAAGGGTGGCTTAACTGAAAGTGCCTGTAACTCACTCACTCTGCGAGCGGAAGTAACCGCAACTAAAAACACAGTTTTCAGAGTTAACAGCCTCAAAGGGCAAGAATGTAAAGGCTCAAACGGAGCACCCATAAGAAACTTAAGAACAAGGTTTAAATCCCAACCGGGCACCAGGAAAGGTGACGGAGGGAACACATTAGTGAGCCCTTTTAGAAACTGTGAAATTAAAGGGATTTTAAAGTAAGAACACTCTTCAGACGAGCGCTTAAAGATGGACAGCGCCGCCAGGTAACCTTTAATGGTACCCACTTGCAAGCCCCTGTGGGCCAAAGAAAGTAAAAAGGACAGAACCATGGGGACGTCACATGCCAAAGGATCCACATTCTGAACTCTGCACCAGTCGCAGAACTTACGCCAACGGCAACGGTACAGAGACTTTGTTGCTGGCCTTCGGGCCGAAAGCAACACCTCCATCACGTCTTCAGGGAGGTCCCAATCCTATACCTCAACCTTTCAGAAGCCAAGCGTGAAGGTTGAGGGATCTGACCTCTGGATGGAGAACCTGACCCCCCCCCCTCCCGTGAGAGCATATCATCTCGGTAGGGAAGACGACGCGGAGGGCAGATGGACAAGTCGAGAAGGTCCGGGTACCACGTCCTCCGAGCCCACGCCGGAGCAATGAGGATCATCCGGGAACCCAACTTCCGTAGCCTCTGCAGCACTTGCGGGATGACGGGGACTGGAGGAAAAGCGTACAGCAGCGGGAATGACCACTCCACCACAAACGCGTCTCCTAAGGCTTCTTTTGGAGAAAATTCCCGCGAGCAAAACCTTTCGCACTTCCGGTTGACACTGGAGGCGAAGAGATCCACTTGAGGGGTCTCCCAAAGGGCGAAGATCTCCAGGAGAATCTCCTGAGCCAACTCCCACTCGTGAGAGATCGTGCTCTGCCTGCTCAGAGCGTCCGCCGTCACGTATTCGTCTCCGGCCAGATGAACTGCCGAGATCGAAACTTCCTGCTGGATGGCCCAGAACTCGAGCTGCTTTGCCTCCCTGCACAGAGGAAGTGACCCTGCCCCCGCTTTTGTTGAGGTAGTGCATGGCCACTGTGTTGTCCGTCAGGATCAGGACACTTTTTCCTCGCACAGTCGGCAGAAAAGCCTTCAGGGCTAGCCTGACGGCCCTCAGCTCCAACAGATTGATATGGAGTCTGGACTCCGACGGAGACCAACGACTGCTGACTGTCAGCCCGTTGGCATGAGCTCCCCAACCCGTGAGGGATGCATCCGTCACGATCGTCACCTCTGGCCAGGGAAGCCAAAATGGAGCCCCCTTCATCAAGTTGCCTTCGACGGCCCACCACAGAAGGTCCCGGGCGACCGAGGGCGGCACCTGAACCGGGTCCGACATCCTGCCGGAGGACTGCGACCATTGCGTCTTGAGCGCCCACTGCAAAGATCTCATCCGCAGGCGAGCCTCTGGCACCAGAAGAATGCAGGATGCCATGAGGCCGAGCAACCTCAAGAACTCGAACGCTGGGAGCGTCTGGGCATGCTGAAACTTGTGCACCATCTGCTGAATGTGAAGAGCCCTCACCTGGGGAGGAAAACACTGCCCCAGGGAAGTGTCGAGCACTGCTCCGATGTACTGGAGCCGCTGTGTTGGCGTCAAATGGGACTTCTTTAAATTGAGGGAGAAGCCCAGCCTGTGAAGGGAGTGGCAGGTGACGGACAGATGATCCAGGACTTGCTCGGGAGAGCTCCCCCTGATCAACCAATCGTCCAGGTAGGGGTAGACGTGAATCCCCCCTTGCCTGAGATGCGCTGCCACCACCACCATGAGCTTGGTGAAAACCCTCGGGGCGGATGTCAATCCGAACGGCAGGACCCGAAACTGAAAGTGCGAGTCGCCAACCGCGAACCTCAGGTACTTCTTGTGCTTGGGATGGATCGGCACATGGAAGTAGCATCCTTGAGGTCGAGTGACACCAACCAGTCCTGAAGCTGAAGGGCCTGGAGGACTTGAGAGAGAGTAACCATCTTGAACTTGTCCTTCCTGAGGAGTTTGTTCAAACCGCGCAAGTCCATGATGGGTCTCAATCCCCCGTCTTTCTTCGAAATCAAAAAATAAGGGGAATACCATCCCTTGTTCCTCTCCGCTACAGGCACCAGTTCTATGGTGCCTTTCTCCAGCAGGGCTTGAATTTCCTGCGCAAGGAGCTGATCCGGACTCTGCAAAGAGAGGTTCCCCGGTGGATTGTCGCGAGGCCTGTGCCGAAAGGGAAGACAGTAGCCGTGGGCTATGATCTCCAGAACCCACACATCTGAAGTAATGGCTTGCCACTCTACAAGATGCTGCGCCAGCCTTCCCCCAACCGGCGAACCATCGGACATGGCCTCACGACTGAATGGGAGCGGCTGCGGCGTTACCTGAGGGCAAAGAGGCAATTACCTGAGGGCAAAGAGGCAATTGCCCGAGCGGCCTTGGCACCACGGGTACCCTGTCGTCCACCTCTGGTTCCCCTGCGTTGGCCTCTTTGACTGCCAGCTCCTCTCGCTTTACTGAAGGACGAGTAATAGCGAAAGGAACCACCCCTCCACTGCTGTCCCCTAGGACGAAAAGGCGGAGGCTGGCGAACTGCAGCGCCCAACGACTTTGCTGCAGCTTTCGAGGTCTGCAACCTCTCAAGGCTCTCGTCAGCCTTGCTGCCAAAAAGGTGTTCACCGTCAAAGGGCATGTTGAGGAGCCGAGACTGCACATCAGGAGCAAACCCCGACTTCCGCAACCACGCAAACCTGCGTATCACGGTGCTCGCCGCCATGGACCTACTGACGCATTCAGCTAAGTCCAAACCCGACTGAACGGACTCGCACATGGCATCCTTACCATCCTGGACCATAGCAAGGAAACCATCCCGTTCGTCCCCTTCGGGAATATATTCAGCCGCTAACGCAACACAGTTCCACAGAGTGTGCGTGAAACGAGACAAGGCACAAATGGAGTTGGCCGCCTGAAGCGCCATACCACCAGAAGAAAACACTCTTCGCCCAGCCATCAAAACGTTGGTCGTCCCTATCAGGAGGGATGGTAGGGTACGACGCCTGCTTTGCCGGGGCCGTGGCCGCCTGCACCACCAAACTCTCCGGAGTAGGGTGCCTGGTCAAGTAGCAGGGGTCGCTACTGGCTGGACGGTATTTTCGCGACAAGGATCTTCCCACCGCCGGGAGACTCTCCGGAGCAGTCCAAGCCGCCGCCACCCTTCTCTGTAAAGCCATATGGAACGGCAGTACTGGATCAGTTGGGGGACCAACATCAAGGATGTCCGTCAGATCATCCTGCACAAACTCCCCTGGGGAAGCAGACCATCCCAAGTACTCAGAAACCCTAGCCATAAGGTGCCGGTACGAGGAATCGGCATGAGAGCCAGGCTCAGGCCTACCAAACTCCACCTCCGGAGAGGTGTCCAGTCCACTGGCATCATGCAGTGACTGTCTCATCGTCAAACTGACTATGGCCCGAGACAATTTCATCTGGAACCTGACTAGGAACCAGGCCATCAGAATCCTCATCCGCCTCTGAAATATAGTCCAGGTGGCGAAAAGAAGGCATCCGAGAGTGCTTGCTCTTAACCAGAGCCTTCCTAGAGGGTTCTCCCGTGCCACCGGGTACCTCCGACACGAAAAGCGTCGAGCAAATCGGCGTCGAGCGAATCGGCGCCGGCGTCGAGCGAACCGGCATCGGTGCCGAGAGGATCGGCGTCGAGGAAATCGGCGTCGACGTCAGATGCAGCGCCTCCAGCATCGGCGGCGTCGACACAGCCCTCGAGGCCGAAGCCCCGAGCGCGTCCCTCGACGACCTGAGCGTCGACGACTTCCTCGGAGCCGGAGCCTCGAGAAAGCCTGTCGACGCCCTCGACGCCTCAGACGTCGATGTCTTCCTCGAAGACCTCACAGGTGCACACGGTCTCGAACGCGTCGAGGACCGGGACCTGGAACGGGTACGGCGAGAACAAGTCTTCTTATCCGAACGGGACCTCTCCTGTGACTCGTGCCGAACACTCTTGCGAGCGGTGTCTCTCGACCTCTCACGACCGACCCCACTCGGGGGCGCGGAAGGCATAGTACTCTGCGACTCAAGAATCGCCAGCATTTTCTTCCCAAAGGAAGCCCATTCCTCCGGCGTCGCACTGCTGGTGGGGTAAGCGACGTGCCGGGCAGAGTCCTCCGAAGAGGACCTGGAAGACGACCGGTGTCGGCGCTTCCGAGAACGCCTCGAAGAGGCTGAGGAGTGGCGAGACCGGCTCCTAGAAGGAGACCCACGAGACTTCCGACGAAGACGCGGAGAGTCACCCCTCGAATCATCCGTCGAAAGCCCCGCAGACTTCGACTTCCTGGGCTTGGACACCCGACCTACCGACAACTTCTTCTTACGTTCGCGTAAGGCTTTGGACGTGAGCGACTGGCAGTCGATACAGTCATCCGTGTCGTGGGCCTCCCCAAGGCACCAGAGGCAGGCGTCGTGCGAGTCCGTCACCGACATCTTGGACCCACACTCCCCGCACTTCTTGAAACCCGGACGCGGGGTCGAAGACGAAGTAGAAGACATCTTCACACGAAGGATTGTCACAAAACGAACAGGTTCGAAGAACCGAGAACAACAGAACTCTAAAGAGTCGAGGCGTGAACCGAGAATCACGAAGCAACACGTTCGCGGAAAAAACGGAACTGAGGCTACGGGCGTCGTGCGTCCTACTTATCACATCGGATGACGTCGGAGGAAGTCCTCGACGACGGCGCATCGACATCATCGACGCAGGACGCAGACGCCGAAAAAAGTTTCCGAAGCAGCACAGCTGTGGTGATTACATGTCATAGATATGGAATACGTCGGAGGACCCCAATCCCCTCGAAAGAACATTACTGAAAGCTTAGTGTATTCTTTACTCAGATTCTTCATCTTTGATGGGCTCCCACAGCAGTAAATATATCGGCGAGAAAAGAAAAGACACCACCACCAGAAAACTTGGCATCATGCAGAGCTTTCGATTCGCTGCAACAGCCATATAGATGAACAATTGAGTCTGCTGCTTCAGAAATGACTCATAGCGCGTCAGTGTGTTTGTGACAGAGTGGGAATTTAACCTTTGAAGTAGGTACACATCTATTCAGTTACTGACACTGGTCGTTCCAAACTACATTCACAGGGATGCCCATTGTTGCAGTCTGCAGCAGACGCTTCAAGCACCAGAGCAGCTAGGAGTCCTTTATAGGTCTTTTCCAAGCATAAGCAGTGTAGTCATATTTGTCAAGCTTTTTCCAGCATTGCTTCAATTCCCAGAAATATATATGACAAGGAAACTGTGATATTTATGTGGAAGGTGTGACTAAAAGCACCGCTATGCACCCAAGGAATGCAGTTGTAACGTGTATATCAGCTACAAACGTTTAGACAGCAGGCACTCAGATGATCATTACTCCCATCATGATCATTAACTTGAGGGGGGGGGGGGCATGCTCACTGCCCTTTGCAAGCACAGTTTCTCTCAGCCCTGTTTTCCTGGGATAATCTGCGACTAGGTTACATGCTTTCCTGCAAGATTTCCCTGGGCCCCCTGGTTACAGTGATGGCTGAACAGTCAAAGCCAACTCTTCAAAGAGGAGCAGGGTGGCTTCAAGCTACAGTGCAACAATATAATCTTAAATAAAGGAAGGCCCAAACAAAGATGTTAAGAAAATAATATTTGATCTGCTCTGAAGAGAAATACAATGTTATGCAGGTGACAAGTAAGGGCATTTTGTTGAAAAGTTATTTTTAGTGCTTAAAGTGTATGACCCATCCAGTTAGGGCTCACTAGTAATGTCCAAGGTCATAAGGGTCCTTCGAGTGTCACTTTCAACTGAAGATACTCCAGGGGCCTGTGCCTGTCCACCCGGGAGTGTCTATCATTGGAATGAATAGGTGAGATAGGCAAGCTTGTGATTGGCTAAGCAGAAAACTGGTCCTGATGCTATGGTAAACTACAGTGTTACGTATAGGTCCAATATTAAGAATTGGGCCAATCCCATCGGTCTGCTTTGGCAGTGAGTTAACAGTGTTTGGTCCTGACTGATGCCTGTGAAAACTGTGGACGTACACAAAGTCAAATGTCAATAGTGCTAGATCAGAATCAGGAGATGGACCGGGTAGCATTTTGGTTAAACAAACCTTTATTTAAAAAAAAAAAAAAAGGCCTAAAGTATTCCTAAGCTTTAGATTCACTATTCTATGCAATAAAGAAAAACATAAAAGGGTGCTCATCAGGATGTCGTAGAAAAAACAAGATAAAGTCCTCTGTCCAGAATCCTCTGCCAACCTGAGACCTGTTCCTACCACTACAAAAGAAAGTTATAAATACAACAAAGGTACATTTTAAGCCCTGACCCAAGCTGAAGTACGGTGGCCGGTTTCTGACCCCCACCCTGGTGTGTCCTTATCGGCTCCTCACCTGAGGCACATTCCAATGAAATGTACTGAGTGTTTGTTCAATCTTTCTCTCCTCAGCACAGTTCCTGCAAGTGTTCTAAATGTCTTGTCCTGTTCACCACTTGGGGAACCCTGGTTCCTATCCCCACTCTTGTTCTAATTGCTTTTGCTACCAACATTTTGGGTGTTCTCTCCACCTACGCAGTTTCTGCTCTTTACCCCAACCTTTGTGTCTTCCTCTCACCCCCCCCCTTGCCTTAGGGTCCGGTTTCTCACACCCTGCCTTGGAGTGTTGCTTCTCTCATCCCATATTGGGGTCTTGCCACTCTTCTCTGGTTCCACCATGTACCTCTGGTCTCCAGGCGGTGCTCCTCGGGAGGTTGGGCAAGTTCAGCTGACTCAGCACCGCTTCTGTTGCTTTGCCTGCAGTGTTCCACATTGGGTAGAGTATGCCCTCATTTTCTGCTGGCTACCAGCAGGACCTCTGCGTAAGCTCCTCAGTGTTTGTCCTCTGCTTCTCTGGCAACTTCCACTTTTTGACACCCTCCTGGGCCGGGCCCTTCCAGTTCATGCTCTGGCAGGGACAGTGTGTGTTCCGCAGGCTCGGCCGTAGCTGGTTTTGCCATGCCTGGCATTTGCGCCCCCTTTTCTTCTACACCTCCCAAAAGGAGGCCGCCTGCTCTCTGCTGCTCCACAGGCTTTTCTTCTCCGCCTCTTCTGATCTGATAGGTCCATTATCCTTCCTAGTGATAGTGGGAGAGACTATCCAGTGTTCTGTTCTCGACGAGGAATACAAAGGGTCCAAAACCACGCCAGCCATTCACACGAGAAGTTTCAGATCATCACACAGTGTATCTCATATATAGAACAAAGACATTAGGACCATGAGATAAGGGAGGAAAACTCAAATCCCTCCCTAGGGATTTCCTTTCCTCCAAGGTGGAGGCCACCCCCAGTTGTAACCAACTTTCCCTGTTCCCTAGAGGGTGTTAAGCTTAGTACACTCACCTCCTTAGTCCCTAAGGGGGTGGCTCCCCCTTGGGAATAGGGGACACATTCCCTGGATTCGTCACACAATCCTAGTCTCGAATAGATCTCTGACTGTTCCATAGGTAATACTGGTCGTCTGCAGGAAAGTTGGTCCACTGAGAAGCCATTGGAGGGGGAGTGTGATACTTTGTTTCTCAAGGATTTTTTGGCGGGGATGACTGGTGTAACACGTTTCTCTGTGTTCAGGAAGTCAGAGGCTGCAAACACTGCAACTATGAAATTGCACCACTCCTCGCAGGTCATGCGCATGACAAACTTAACTTCTTTCATGTTGCGGGTGAACTGGCAACAGTAGCACTGTACACTGTGCTTTTTAAAAAAAAAATCAATTACATTGGAAGGATTTCCTTTAAAGGTAAAACTCTTCTTTTCAGAATGGGATATTTGGGTCTGGCTAGGCCGAGTTATAGGCTTTCAGAAAATGGTGGGGAACTCAACATTTAGCCTGCAGAGTATTAAAGGATTCAAGTGAAGATACTTTGGATCTGGTGTGCAATGGTGGGCCAGTGAGGTGAGAGGGACTGAATCACAGACTTCATTGTGATGGGGCAATTTGCTTTTCCCCTGATCTGTATGACCAGGACAAGGTGACCAGGTGATCCTCCCCATACTTTCCCAAGTGCGACATCTACTGGCTTGGGGTGGCATAAGCCTTAAGGGTGGCATTCCTAGCAGACACCCGAGTGAGGCAGGGGACTGTCACATTCCTAAAATGGTTTTTCGCACGTAGATCAAATGGCAATTGAGACATGCTCAAACATTAATCTTGATGCAAGATGGAAAGCCTTTTTTTTAGTAAATAAGTCATAAAATAGGGATGTGCCACTCAATCAAGTAAATATAACTAAATATCAACAAACCATGCACTTAAAGTGTGAAATTTAATTTATTTCTCAATCTCATAATGAATGCCGTTGTGAATATGGACAACATTATGAATTTAATGTACTCACTTCAATCAAAATGTCTTTTAACTGCTGTATGCTTCTTTCTTTTTCTGCAAGTTCACCCTTCATTTGTTGCGTCGTTAAATTCTCTTGCTGAAGTTTTTCTTCTTTAGCCTGTGATAAAGTTTATTTGCCATCCGTTAAAGTTCTTAAATCAGACGTTATCACTTATTGCCTAAATAACAATAACAAAAAAGGGGCTTCTGCTTCCTTCATGTTTGTAAGACATTAAATCACGGTTAACAAAAATACTAGTCCACTTGCATTAGCAAGCAGATTTTATGAAGGGAGAGTACCATTTGCATGGTACCTGACCTTGCTGACAAGCATGGGGATGTTTAAAATGTGTTTGTGACATTTAGACAAATACATTTCACTGTGCATGGCTGGCCACTGGGTGGCAGTATTGCAGCAAATATGAAGCCTGCTTATGGTGACAGAAAGCAGTGGTAAATATTGTGTAACCCTTCATCATTGGGCGAGTGCATTTCTCTTAGGTCGAGTATGCAAACTAAAGCACTCACCATGCAGGTTTAGTGGGATTTTTAATAATTTGTGAGGCCTGATTAAATGCATTTTTCCAGAGCGCCATTTAATGAAAATGAAATTTCAACATGTTTACATAAACAAATGGTGTTTCACCATCAATCCGACCTTCCCCCTTGCCATGGCCATGTGCTTGAGGGGCTGGGCAATAGATTATACAATGCCGTGGGTATTACCAGTCTTCGTTGTATTTTATAATAATTGTGGTAAAATAACGAAAAACTAACATTTCAGTAAATTATCATCTAAGTGTTTGAGTGCTTGGGTACCTAGGTTGAATTCCCTGTCTGTACGCAGACAAATCGCATTGCAAATCGCAGACAAATGTGTCCCTTCACACCTGTGCTCAGGAGAAATCAAACTCTTGTCAGTGTTGATGGGCTCAGAACATACGATGTAAAACGACGTAATGGCAAATCCAAAGTGATCAGAACGAGAGCTGTACACACTGGCCAGCATATATTTGAGGTTTTGTAAAATGGCACACTTCTACAAACAAGACTCTTGAAAGCGTGAAGCAAGCAACTTACATTGACTAAGGACAATCCATAAACACTGTAGACCTAAAAACCAGACTGCAATCCACAAAACCATTGATCAACGACGTTGACTCATCCAACATCGAAGAAAGAAATGACACTAGATGATATTGCACGGGAAAACCGTTCATACCGTCGCTTAAGAAAACAACGGCTAGATAGTTCACACCTCACTTCAGAGCACAGAAGAAAAACAACACGAAACTGGAACAAGAATGGAGGAAAAATGACCATCACGATTACAAAAAAAAAAAAAAAAAAAAAAATCACATCACTATACAAAGCCAAAATCCTCAAAGCAAAAAAAGTATACTACAACAAACGTATCACAAAGATATGTTTAGCATCATAAATGCAAAAGGAAACCCGACAGCCTGCAATAACATAACCACACCCTCACAAAAACTATTCGAAAACCTTGTAAACCATTTTGAAAACAAAATCCACCATGTCATCAAAAATATGCAGACCAACACCACCCCTAACTAACTAAAGCCGGAACCAACCACAAGACTTCAACCACTTCTCATCAATCTCGACAGAAAAAGGTGCCACCCTAGCGAAAAAAAGCAACAGAGCAAGCTCACCAGCAGACCTTTGACCACCAGACATATACAAGACTATCCTCAAACAAAAAAAACACTGGTAGAATATTTTCTCAATCTCTTCAACCACTTACTGGCAACAGCAAAAGTACCATGAAGCTTCAAATCGGCATTCATCAAACCGCTCCTTAAAGGCCCCTCGCGAAACACAGAAGACCTTACCAACTACCGACCGATATCAAACATCCTGTACCTGACTAAGAGATCCTAAAAAGCTACATTTACGAACAAATTCTGGAACATGTAGAAAGCAATTTATTTATAGAGCATATGAGAAACCTGAAGGTGTCTCCCTAGCTAGTCCTCAGGGATCTGTCACCCAGGTGGCCAGGACACAGCCATTCCTATTGGATCCAGTTCCTCGGGGTGGACCAGTGAGGGATGATCACCTGGTTGGGGGTCCTTGGGGGATCACCTGGATGGAGGGTGCTTGGGAAGTGGGACACCGAAGGGTGAGACACAGTATCCCCCTTTCCTCAACACCTTTTCCCTCTCCTACCTAGGATATTCAGAAACACTGCCTCCCCTTTTCTGACATATACACTTTCACACACCACAGACAACGGACTAACACCAGAGTCGTTTACCTAACATGTCCCAATGCAAGGGTCAGGCATGGTCAGGCAATTGACCAGAATCACACACCTGACGGCCATTTCCCTTCCCAACAGGGATAAAAGGTGGAGCATGCAAGCACACTACGAGCAAAGCGGAAAGCACGACGAGACAGCTATCCAGGTGCAGCAATTCAAGAGGAGGCGAAAGGTGGCAAATATCGAGAGGCTGACAAAGAGACACAACCTTGCCCTTTCCAACGCAGACTTGTGAAACCTCCACATAAGGAGTCATAAGACCGTGGACAATTGCTCAAGTGTGTTGCAGCAGATGTCAACGGTACACAGAGCGTACCGACGCTGACAAATAGGACCGAGGGAGATGCCTGCTACCGTGGTACCGACCTTGACTCCAGATATGCTGAAAAGCCAAGCGGTTCCATCACAGCCGGTGAGTCGAGGGGAGAACCGATAAAAACCAAACTGTTGAATGAAAGCCACAAAGTAGCAACTTAAGGGAAGTTCAAAGAACTGTTAAGATAAAGGGGAGACCTGCTGCAGAGGGATCCGGTGCCACGTGGGTGCTTACTCAAGAGATTCTGGTGCATCCCAGGTTTGTTGAAACTGCTAATACCAGAAGGCCTTGGGAAGGCCGCAAAGCAACGGTCAAAGTGGTCATACAGAGGTCTTCCCAAATCCTTGTACAGTCGAAAGTCTTTGACCGACAGGTGATTGAGAAAGACATGATTGATAAAGTTGAGAACAATGAACCAGGTGGAGAGATGCCGACAGAAAAGGGCGAAGCCACAGTGTGTTGACAGAAGTGAACCCGACTGAGGGATGTCCACAGTGAACTGTTTAGCAAAAGATGACAAGAGTGAACCCGGCAGAGGGATGTCGACAGAAATGGGTGAAGCCTGAATTGTCTAAAAAGATATTAAGATTCATGAACCAAGGAAAAGCCATAGTGAACCTGAAAGCGGGAGGCTGAAAATTGAGAAGGGCCTGCGGCCGGAAGAGGGGGAACCAGGGGTGAGTCATTATCACCCTACTTTCTGTATAAAAAGGAACTTTTTGGTTTGTTATTTCCTGACCCTCGAAGGCAAGAGACTTTTTGCAAGAGAGAGACTTGGCCATCAAGGTTCTTGAAGGTTGAGCGAGTGGAATGGTCGTCTCATGCTGGGGAAGCCCGAGAAGTGTGCTGTGCTCAGAGGTTCCACCTTATCCGGTGCTCGTAAGGAGAAGAGACACCCCGGCTACTGCATCCTGACCCATTATTTGTCAACACTTCTTTCTTTCTTATGAATCCTATCCCACACTTTTTGTAATTAACGCAAGGATTGGCAATAGGTTTTTCTTAGTACAGGCCCTTTTATTTGACAACGCCACTAGGACTGCCTTATTTTTATTTAATAATCGAAGCTTAATCCCATCTTAGATTTAGGTTTAGATTAGGCGTTTATCTCACCCACTTTTGCAGTTTAATAGACAGTCTTGAACTGTGATCACTTGTGTCTGTCCTTACTGTTGCCACCATGCGTTCCTTACAAGCGCCAAAGCCCAAAAGGATCAGGGCGCTACATTAACATAGCAAGACTTTCTGGACAGGACAACAAAAAGACAAATTGGATACTAGACCAGGCACAAGTCCATTTCAGACCGATGAGGAATGGAAACCGCATTACTGTCTGCATGGGATGATCTAAAAACCAATGCCGACACCGTCCTCAGCACTAATACTACTACAGCTAGCAGCAGCCTTCGACACAGTCAACGACGAAGCCCCCATCAAAAGATTTGGACAAATAGGAGCTAGCAACATGGCTTTACTATGGTTAAAAAAACGTCCTGACAAAAAAAAAAAAACGCTGCTGCTAAGCCCCTTCAAGTCCACGCACAACCACCTGCGCAGTTCCACAAAACTCACTCTCGCCACTGCTCTTCATTATGTACATGACCACACCTCTCGTCAAAAGACATGGACTCCCCTGCTACAACTGCACAGATGACACACACATCTACAAAATCAAACTAGCAGAGAACAAGACCTAAGCCTGATTAATTGCCTCACGGAAATAAACTATTGGATGAGCACAAACCGCCTTAAATTCAACCCAGATAAAACAGAAATCATAATCACGTCCAACAGAAACCAACACCACATTCCATGGCCTACCGAAATGGGAAATCGACCAGAACCTTCCAAAGTGGTTAAAAACCTGTGAATATTAATGGACAATGACTGAACACTCGAACTGCTACACTCAAAGAGGATATTACCTTTCCTTACCTTCCCACATAGAACACTCACTGTCATCTTCTTTGTCATGTCAAGAATGGACTATGCCAACAGCATCTATCTTGGGATGCTGGACTACCTCACCAAAATTCTACAGAGACTCCTCTAAAAGCATTTCTTCAATGAAGTCACAATCAAATTATAGAACTCATTCAGTATTTTTAATCATGCCAAAGTCAAATGTACTTGACAGTTTTTAAACACAAATTTGACATTTTTTATGGACATACTCAGTTATTGGTGTGGTTAGTAAAGTGTCACCATAACTCTATAAATTAACACCAAAGTAGTCCAAAATGTCGTTTAGCCGACTCTATGGCCAAGAGTTTCTCACAATACAGGCTTTTTCAAGGCTGAAAATCATACATTATATAGTATCCAGTATAATAATCTCAGAGTAATTTGCAATTCCAATTACCCAGTACAAGCCTTATTGCCTCTGCTTGTAACAAAAGATTTGATGTATACCGTTAGTTGAACGAGTCAAAACGCTAATAGAATCCTCAATGACCAAGTTGTTTCCAGATACAAATTAAATTAATTAAAGTAATTGGACCGTGTTTGGCGTTCTATCAATAGACTTATGTATTTAAGGGAAGTTTCAGGAATGTGTTTCCCTGAGAAAGAAAGATCCTGTGTCATGTTCGGCAGCAATGTGATACTTCGATGTTAAGTTTTAGGGTTATGTTGACAATTTATTAAACACACCAATAACTATGAGTTTGTGCATAACAATTGTCAAATTTGTGTAACAATTGTCACATCCATTTGACGTTCGCATGATTAAAAATACGGAATCAGTACTGTAAATTTGATTGTGACTTAATTTAAGAAATGTTTTTGGAGGCTTCAATTTAGCTGCTATGCCACCTATTTTTCACCAAGAGAGAACACATCACACCAGCACCGAGAACCCTAATAATACTCAAAGCTGAAATTTGGTGGATCAGCATTCTGCTGCATCTCGGTAAAACTTGAAACTCACTACCGGGGGAAATTTGAACAACAGACAATCACCTAAAATGTTTACTCAATGAGCTAAACAAGAAACAGTCAAAGGGAAACAGCCAACACAACACAAGAAAAACACCCAAAACAACCGAAACCTAAAGAACCAAAACCTCGATACCCAATGAAATAAAGCACTTCAACACAAACTACTATAAGAGAATATGAATACTGCCAAACCAACACAACCATCGCATAGAAGGGAACAGACCACTCTCAACTAGTAACAACTTTGCTATACCCTAAATATTTGCCCCTCAAAGACCAAACAAAATACACACATGCTCCTCGACCCCAGCAGAAACCTGAAACCACCACAAACTGCACACACCAAATACCACCCAACACTGACCAACTTAAAACAAACCCAGCACAAAGTGATCAGTTTTTCTGAACTGAAGCTACCAGAGCAGCACAACAAAGCTCTCTTGTGCTTTCCCTCTAAACCCACTAACACACCCTCCCAAGTCCTCATTCCTTTTCAGATCATCCCGATTGCCTGGAGGCCATGAAAATGGCAGCAGAGAACAGTGTAAATCACAAAAACATAACAAATAGCACGTGTGTTCAGGCTGCTGCTCACATCACCTGTAGGACAAAACACTTGTGCTGGGGTAAGAAAGTGTCAATATAGTTCACATTGTGGGGTTTTCTTGGTTCCCCAAGTGCGATGTGCATCTGCGCTATGTGGCGAATGTATGGGAGGACAGGTCTAGGACCCCCTCCCCAGCATACCCCACCTACGTAATGCTCGTCGGCAGCCCTCCATGCACCTGTGCTCGGGAGGCAGGAGGGCTGCCGATCCATACGCAAGGCCAATCGACTTGTACTGTAACATACCATAGACACCATTTTGAAAGCTTGAAGACTCCATTTTAGATATAAGCGACCAAAAACCCCAATGAAACAGCCTACATGTGAGGGCTGCAGCTTGGCCCCCGCTCACTGCGCGCAGGGAGCCATGCACTCCCCACCTGCGCCTCCACCCCATGGCAGATCCGCTAAAGGCCCATTCTCACGAGCAACCAGACACAAACGAGTAGCCGAACAAACACTATCATTTACCTTCCACAGTACATCACTGTCCCCGGAGTGACCTGACTCGTGGTTTGAGTCTGGAAAACAACAAGAAACATCCCAATTGAACAGGCCTCGACCCGGCATCCAACCCCTTGAAATATATGGTGTCAACCTTCCTGTATGAACCCCTGCCCACATTCCCCAGATGAGGCGTTAACTACATACCAAAACCCACCGATTCACAGGGTTGTTTGTAAATTATAATACGGGTGGTGGGAAGGGATGAAGCTTATGTTAATAAAGCAAGAGTGACCTCAGTCCATTGCAAGATACCATGTGCCTTGAAGACTTAATGAAAGGGTTTGATAGAGTCCCACCTAATGCTAACTAATGATTGCTGCTAGTGTACAAAGGAAGGCGAAAAAGCATTACTAAGAATACTTGTGTGTAATACAGTGAAACACGTTTAAGTTGGTATAACCGAGAATGCAAATGCTCGATTGTCTATGAACGTATTGCTTCTATGCTCCTGAGTACACGATCCAACCTGACGCTACCTCACGTGTTATCCATCTGTTGCCTTATGAATTACCAATACGTGTGCAACTAATGTTATGTAATACATGTGCCACTGCCAGACTCTCGTAGCTATGTATGAAGAAGTAAATGAGTTTATAGATTATAGAAATATGTACTCATGCTAATGATGCTAATCTTACTAACTATTCCCCCGTATGATATATTATGCAGCCCAGGCACAGAGAATCACTTAGAGCCACAAGGCCATCACCCACCCCTCCCCCGCCAAGGCCCGCCAGGGCTTGCTGGTGCTCGAGCAGCACAGCCTCACCTCCCCTTATTCTGCTGGCCCTGCTTCAAGTATTCCCCTCCCCCATGTTCGAGGCCCCCATAGCCGGCCAAACAAATTATTTACAACCTGGTCATAAACCCCACCGCCTTGAGGGGCCAGAGGTGTGCCCCCGCTGATCCAGTAGTAATCTAGTTAACCCCAAGTTGAAGTGCTTCAAAGATAGGTATTCAACCCTGTACTAACATATCATAAAGCAATTCCTTACCACATCTAACAGAACGACAAGGCAGCTCATCCTGTGCCCTCTGACAAGACACCTAGACTTATGACACCCGGTCAACAGGTCAAAGGTAATAGTGCACTGATGTATTGGTGAAGCTTCACCTTGCATGTTGTTTCCCTGGTCTCCTATTATTTCTTAGAGTAACATGTTGTAGGATTTACAGGACCAATGGAATCGTCTAAAGGATGAGTGTTTGTGTGTGGCCACAATGGCAAAGTGTTAGTGCAGCCATCAATCATCGACACAGACCGCGCCTGACCTGGCAGCTCCACCCCGACGAGCCCAGCTGACCCGTCCACCTCACGTTGATGTCCACCAATCCTGGAGCGGCTCATCATTGTGCCATCTATAGCTTAGTCGACGCCACCCTATCCCCGAGACGATGTGCCCCCTTATATCTTACAGGATTTATGACGTGGTTTTGTAATAAATATGACTGTCTTTGCTATTGTCAGACAGAGGGCTCTCAGAGCTTGCAGAGTCCTTTGCATGCCCTATTTTGATTTTATAAACCCCTTTTTCATCACCCGCACTTGGTCTTGGACTCATTCCCTCCTGGGGTGTGTCCTTATTGCCTCTCATTGTGGGGAGGGTACTGCCTTTTGAGGGGACGCGTGCTTTCATTGGTGACCTTGAAGGCGTGATTTGTTTTTGCTGTCCCCTCTGGCGCGAAGTTCCGGGCGGCAGTGGAGAAGCACGATGCGCCCGCTCAAGAGAGCCGCCCGCCTACGGCAACTGGTACGCTTAGACATGCGCACGCAGTAGGCCAAAGGGTACGGGTCCCGTTACAAAAAACTCTTTAGTACCGCTCGCCGGAGCCGGGGGTGGCCATTGAGTGCGAGGCAGCGCCGCCTGGACGGACCCAGTCCGGAGAATCTCTAATCAAGATGGGCACGCAAGTGCGAGTGATCATAAAAGGAGAAGGGGAGGGGGTCAGAGTATACGAGGTCAGTTAAGGGGTACTTTCAACTTCTATTACCGTCTTCTTTTCCTTGCAAATGGCCATTAGGACAAAAGGTTAAATAAGGGAAGATAAAGACGGGAACCTAGCTCTGCAAGGTGTAGAAGGGGGCGCCGCGTAGTGCTATCTTCACTAGTACTGGGAATAAGTTGAACAGTGGAGAATAAAATAAAGGTGTCTGAGAATAGGGAGACACGGTGTATACATTAGAAATTTCTTTTTCTTCTTCTTTATTCTGGGTACTTCGATACTGGAAAAATAGTTATAATTCTTAAGGGGCAAAGAAGAAACATTGGGTGAAAATAGGAAGACCTTGTCAAAGAGAAAGTCCAGGGCAAGAAAAGGGGGAAATATTGTTGTGTTGTATGTTAAAAGTTTGTTAAATGTCGGTTCCATGTTATATGTGCTAAGCGCGCAGCGTTTTAGAGAATTGTATTATGCAAGAAATGATGTTAAATTAGTGATGAGAAATATTTCTATGGTGTGGTCATTGTAAGTGTGACCCAGTAAGGTTTCAAGATAATATTGCCAACAAAAAAAACAAAACAAAAAAAACAAACCAAGAACTGTTAGAGATAATAGACACACACGTACACCAGACACACTGAGTTACAAGCGACACAGGAAGGTGAGCAACCAAATTACAGTATGGGGGCGGAAACACCCCTGGCCCACATTTGCAAAAATGTACATGGTTATGCAGAACGTATAAAAAAAGTTGACCAGTGGGTCACGGAATTACAAGGAGAGGGACTATCCCAGGTATGGCCACAAGGGGGATCATTTGTTAAAAGTGTCTTGGATATGGTAGCCACGTGCATATTCATAAAATATTCATAAAATACTAGGGAAAACAGTTTCATAATAGGAGATATTAGATCTGTGGAGGCTCTTTGAAGAAGTGCCCCCACTCAAAAAGAAATAGATAGCACCTGACCTGCCCACCACCACTAACATTTCCCTAGCAGCATATGAGAATGAAGGCGAAAGTACGGGGAAAGAAGGGTCAATAGAGGTAACACGATTGTACCCCCTCCTAAACTAACCAGTGCCAGCAGAAGGGTATAGCGATCCCACATATGTACCCACCACTGCCCCTACAACCACCCCATGACCAACTGCACCTCCACCATATGAGTGCCCGAGACTATGTGGACAGGTAAGTACCCCAGGAGTAGATAATGAAAAGTTAACAGAAGACCGCCAGAGATGAGTTATGTAGGTATGTGAGCAGAGTGGAACAAGCGTCGCAAGAACAGAACACACACGTAGGGCGCAGACACTCAACAGGTCGTCGGAAGAAGGGTGGAAATACTATTTAGAATTCAGGAAGAACCAACTCGAATAATAGAATTGGGACCACAAGAACTGGAAGAAAACACAGGTGAGGAGGGAATGGCCACTGAGGGGATGGAAGAGCTGTGGTGTGATATCGAGGATGAAGAACAGGAAAGTGGAAGGTTGGGTGTGGCGACAGGAGGGAGATCAGGAAGAGTAGATGAGACACCCCTGGGAAGAACCATGGAAGAAGAATGGACGGGGAGGCTAAGGAATAGAATGGGAAGGATGGCCACGTTAGGGAGGAAAGGATTGAAGGTGAGTACAGGCAAAATGAAAAAGAGCAAACTACAACTCCCATTGATACATAGGGGAGGTGGGAGGCCAAATTACCTACCATGGGCCCAGATGGACAAAGCCAATTTGTTGAAGTCTTTGCCCCGCTATCTGGAGCGGCAAGTAAGTGTATATATGCATTTCAGAAGTATACCGCGGGAGTGCCATTAGCGGTAGGTGATGTAAAAAGCTTACTGGTGTCGGCAGTAGGTGACCAAGCAGAGGGGGGGCAAAAGCTGGTTTCCCAGGAGTAACATTGGATTGTGATCGCCATGATGGAGCGTCTTAACACAGTGCGTGCAAGAGTATGGGATGCATTGAGAGAAACATTTCCAGACACACCAGATTTACAGTCAGTAATGCAATGCACCATGAATGATGGGGAGGATGCTATGGATTTCATTTTTCGGGTGCAGGAGATATGGAGATCCGAGACGGGTACGGCCTGGGACCAGTCAACATCCCTATTTTACTTTATAATAAAGAGAGGGCTCCCAAAAGAAGTTCAGAAAGCACTCGACAAAATAGCAGGACTCGAAGCAAAGGGGTGGCCAGAAATTCAAAGCATAATAGTTCACCACTGCAAAAGAATAAAGGAAAGGGAGAAAGAAATTGCACAAAAAAGTTTGGCAGATGAGGAAAAGTTAGTACAAACGAAACTGGTGAAGGTCGCCGCAGCTGTAGCAGCACTCCTCCAAGACAGGGAGAGGGAGGAGGAGGGGGGACTGGTAGTGATACAGGGGGGGATGGCAGCAAATAGGGCAGGCACAGTGGAATGGACAGGAGCAGTACGGAGGACCGCAGTGGCAAGTTTGGGCCCCCCGCGGAGAACGAGGTGGGTACAGAGGACGCAGAGGGGGTGGTCAAGGGTATGGGGGAAATGGCGGGTATGGAGGGCAAGGTCCTAGAGGGGGACAAGGGAACTGTTGGAATTGTGGTAAGTGGGGACATTTCTCACGGGAATGCAGAAACAGACAAAATAACATGTACCCAGAGGATCAACACTATGGCCATCCTCACCCGGGAAGCCCATACCGATTACCCATGGGAAGGGCACAAGGGCAACTAGAGCAAGAATATGTAGAGCAGCGAAGGGAACACCCTCAATGTACAACAGCACCCACAAAGCCGCAAGCATATACCATACACACACAGGGCAACCCTTTCGCTACAACAGCTAACGGCGCGCCTGCACCGTACGGTGGAGTGGCAGTGGTATCTACGACCTTGTTATATATTAGCGGGTGGGACAAACACCATTGAGACAGTTTTGAGGTTCAAACAGTTTATTTTTTTATAACGGAATTTCTTCGTCTGTCTAGTCCCCCTTTTCACCTTGGTGTACGGGAAAAGGAATTGTGTCCTTCTCAGAGTAATCCTCTTGAATGGGCAAGACAGCGTTGGTCTATTTGTCGTGAACTCACCAGCAGACAGTCTTAAAAAAAACTCGGGAGTGATGAGAATTCAGTCTTTAGTGTGACTCCCTCTCGCTCCTCCTCTATGCATTCAGTTCTTTACATATTCAAAGGGATTAAGCCTCCATGAGTTAGTTTCACTCCCCTATTCCTTCAATTGTATCACATATCTTTGTGCGTTCAGTCTATAGGGGTTAGCGCAGCTCTTTGTTCTCCCCCCTCTTCGGCTTCACTTACTTGTCTTCACATGCT
This sequence comes from Ambystoma mexicanum, assembly GCF_040938575.1. Taxonomy (NCBI): domain Eukaryota; kingdom Metazoa; phylum Chordata; class Amphibia; order Caudata; family Ambystomatidae; genus Ambystoma; species Ambystoma mexicanum. The sequence goes on along the minus strand of NC_090927.1, from coordinate 1,049,560,269 downwards.
GCCGATCAGCTGTGATGTCTATTTCCGCTCGCTATTGCCTTCGGCTCAGCCCTCGACTCCGTTCTTCAGCGGCGGCGCTTCTGTGCGAGTCGCTTCCCAGGCCCCGCCTTTGATCAGGCCTCGATCAGCTGCTCGGGTGCGCGTAACAACGCGTCCTCTGGCCTTCGGCACTCCAGCGACGAGCCCCTCCACCTCAAACTCCTCCCACTCGTCGGAGGGGGCTAGGAAGAGGCGCGGATCAGCGCTGCGATCCCTCAAACGCTTGACGGCCGACTCCGATGACAATCACGTTACTTTGCTTACGATACGAGTTCGGTCCTCCTCCTCATGGTACTCCGGCAACGGGCAGACTGCCTCAACGTCTCTCCTGGCACAGCCGGTGCAGCTCCATAAGGCACAACAGGTGCCGCCAGTCACTTACGCACAACAGGTGCAATTCTAGACTTCGTGGCAAGTCTTTTTACTTTTTAGTATGCCCATTCGTAGGCAAACTCCTCCTCCGCATTCAGCCCCTAGTTGAAAAACCGAAACAAAACAATCAACCGTCAGTATTAGAGAAACTGACCTTACCTCGCCTCCCCTCATTTCATTGGATTACAGTCCCTGTCACTCTAGTGTACACATCTTTGTGACATCATCCAGACATTCTATGCTTGCTGCTGTGATACTGGTCCATCCCGGAGCTCCCTTCATTACAGACCCCTCATTCCGGGCTCTTTCGTTTGGGAAGAGCAGGAATTCTGGATAAGAAATCGGCTTGTGCCATCTTCCGTCCAGGGCAATGAATAGTTTTGAAAGAATATGGTTGCAGGGACAAGAACCACCTTAAAACTCTAGGATTCGTATCCTTGTTCCTAGAGAGCCAAACCACGGGAGCATGATCTGTGACTAGAGTAAAGGGTCTTCCCAGCAAATAGTATCTCAAAGCTTTTACTGCCCATTTTACTGCCAAACTCTTTCTCGATAGTCGCATATCCCAGCTCATGAGGCAACAGCTTCCGACTTATAAATAGAATGGGTCTTTCCTTCTCTCCGTTATTCTGGAATAGAACAGCTCCTATTCCATAACCTGAGGCATCGGTATGTAAAAAAAAAGGCATCTCAATATCAGGACATTGTAGTATTGCCTCATTTGAGAGGGCATTCTTAAGTCCATTAAACGCTCTCTCTGTTTCCTCAGATTTCCAATTTATTTGGTTGACAGACTTTTTCAACAGATCAGTTAAGGGGGCTGCAATAGTTGAGAAATGTGGGATAAAACGTCTGTAGTAGCCCACAGACCCTAGGAACGCTCTCACTTGTCTAGCGTTGGCAGGAAATGGTAAACGTTGTATTGCTTCTAATTTCTCTTGCTGCGGTTTAATTACTTTTTTTCTTTCCAATATGTTTATTGATTTTGACACAGTTGACTCATAGATAAACAATGTGGTATGCATAACTCAAGAACAACATTGTATAACTTCCCCAAACCTCCCCTCCCTCCCCCCTCCCCCTTTCAACCGAGACCACCGAAAAGTCCTCAATCTTCTTTAGGATCTCGTGCCGGGCCGGGACTGTCCGTTTTATCCGAGGCACCGTCCTGCGCCTCTGGGTGGAGTAGTGGCACCGTAAGCGCCACCCAACTGAGCAAATCAGCGCTGGAGTCGAGGCGCTGCACGTGAATCGCCATTTCCCACGCTGCTGTCTCAGCAGCTATCCATCTCCTGAGGTCGCCCCACCAAAGGGCCTCGGTCGGACCTCTGGCGCTCTTCCATTTCATAGCTATGCGCCTCTTCGCAGTGATGTAGATCAAGTCAGTGAGTCTATTCAGGGGCCTATTCTTGCTGCTTCGCTTGTATTGCCCCAATATGCAGGCTGCCGGCTCGCGTATTTCTACCTCGATCCCCGCAGTCGCCACCCTCTCCTTCACCTGGGCCCAGAACCTCTGGATCGTCGGACAGCCCCAAAACATGTGGGTCATGCCTGCCCTTGGCTCGTGGCATTTTGGGCATGTCTGGGTTGTAGCGCCTTTGAACTTAGATATAGCTTCGGGCGTAAGGTAGGCCCTATTGGTGAATTACAGCTGGATGAGTTGGAGACGGGCATTCCTGGAAATCTTTCTATGGTAATGGGTTATTTTCTCCCATGCTTTGTCTTCAAATTCCAGGCCCATTTCGCTTTCCCACTTCCCTTTGCATTTTAGTTCATTCTTGGTCGAGCCCTGCAGAAGGGCCTCATATATTCTGGAGATTTTGTGGCCGCCTTCAGCAGTGTCCAGTATTGACTCAACGATTTCATTTTCTATGATTTGGACGGTAGTCTCTGGCCACCTAATCTTCAGGGCCTCATCACTGCTCTGTGGAGCAAGAACTGGCCTGTGGGCAGGCCTGTGGATTCACTGAGGTCCGTGAATGTCATAAGTTCCTGGTCGTGAACAAGGTCCCCAAGTACTGCCACCCCATAGGGTTCCCACTGGGTGCGTGTTTCTGTGTGTCCCCATGAGGATTTAGCCATGACTGCCGCAATGGGGATCTGCGGGGAGTACGGGTCTGGCGGTCCCACTGTTCTGCAGGCTCTCTTCCAGAGCTGGGTTCCAAGCTTAATCAGGTAGGGACACTGTTTTAACGCCCCCTGTTCCACCCACAGCAGGTCTCGGAGTAGCAGTCGAGGTAGGGCAGGTTGAAGTAGTCGGGTGTCTGTGGTGGCTTCGTCAGCCATCCAATGCGTTACATGTCTCAGTTGGCTGGCCAGGTAGTACAGTTCGAAATTGGGGATTTTCAATCCCCCTTTTTCATAGGGCCTTTGGAGAGTGTCGAGCGCCACCCTGTGCCTGCCACCCTGCCACAGAACCCTCTACAGAGTTTGTTCAGCTCCCTGAAAAAGGCGGGGGGGATGCAAAAGGGGATGTTGGCGAAGCAATGCAGTAGGCGGGGGAGTGCCACCATTTTGAGGAGACCTGCCCGCCCAGCGACAGAGAGAGGGAGCTTACCCCAAAAGACCATGGACTTAGCAAGTGCATCCTTTGCCCTGACTGTGTTGAGAATGTGTTTGGTACTCGGGTTACGGTGAATGGTAACGCCCAGGTATCTAAAGGATGTCCCCTGCCACTGAAGATCCAGGGGGGGCAGGGATCTGTGCTCCTCGCTAAATAGTGCAGCAAGGGGATAGAGACAAGACTTGTCCTTATTAATCTGAATGCCTGTGAGTTTGTGGAAACAATCTAAAGTCTCCAGAATGTGGGGCAGTAGGTGCTCAGGGTCATGTAGGTACAGCAGCATGTCATCTGCGTACATGGAGATAAGATGTGTCACTCCGTCCAACACGATGCCTCCGTCTCCGTATTCCTAGCGGAGATATGCGGCAATCGGTACTGCAGCAATAATATATAGCATGGGGGAGAGAGGGCATCCCTGCCGTGTGCCTCTGTAGAGGGGCCATTTGTCTGAGTAAGTCTTGTTAGTACGCACCCTGGCTGTGGGGTTAGTGTAGATCAATTGGGTCCATCTAAGGAAGGCAGGTCCAATCCCCATCTTAGCCATAGTGGCATATAACCATTCCCATCTCACCGAGTCGAAGGCCTTGGTAGCGTCCAGTGACGCTACAGCGTATTTCTGGGGCTCTCGCTCGGTGCTATATATAATATGGTGTAATCTACGCAGGTTTTCGGTAATGGAGCGCCCTGGCACGTAACCGGTCTGGTCCTGGTGAATCAGCACAGGAATCACTCTGCGTAATCTGTTAGCGAGGAGTGCCGTCAGTATTTTACTATCTACATTTAACATAGAAAGTGGCCTATATGACCCACAGTCCGTCCCATCCCTCCCGGGTTTCAGCAAGGGGATAATAACTGCCTCTCTCATGGAGTCTGGGAGCATGCCTTGTTCATAGGCTTCGTTATATACCTGCGCTAGCAGTGGGGCAAGGGCCCCCTCGTGCGTCTTATAGAATTCCCCGGGAAGGCCGTCCGTGCCCGGCGCCTTTCCAGAGGGTAGTGTTCTAATTATTGCCACCACTTCCTCAGGGGTGATCGGATCATCTAGTGCTTCGGCCATCTGTGTATCTAGTTTGGGTAGCCTTATGCAGTCCAGGGCATCCTCGATCCCGGAGTCGGGCGGAGGCAGGGTCGGGGAGTAAAGGTCTCGATAGAACTCGGAAAAGACAGAGTTAATCTCTGCCTGGGTGTGCGCAGTCGTACCATCAGGTCTGCGTACGTGGCAAATGGGGGTCCTGGGGGTTTCTCGCCTGTACAGCCACGCTAAGAGTTTCCCAGGTTTATCTCCCAGGGCATGAGTCCTTTCCGTGTGCTTAGCATAACTTAATTTCCCAAGGGTCTCCCAGTGCGACAGACAGGCTTGTCGTAATTTGGTTATTTCCTTGCTGCGGTTTAATTAAACCCTGTCCCACCACATAACGAAGGTATTTTGTATAAAAGTTTGCTAGATGAGATTTCTTGGGGTTAATGTGTAAGCCAGCATTTCGTAAAGTACTCAAAACAGCTTCTAGATGACTAAGATGACTTTGCCAATTCTGACTGTATACAATGGCATCTAAATATGCTCCAACGTAACCTTCATTGCCTTTAATTAGGAAATTAATCAATCGTTGAAAGGTTGCTGGCGCCCCATGAAGGCCAAATGGTAACACAGTAAACTGGTATAGGCCAGTGGGTGCGGCAAAGGCCGTTTTCGCCTTATCCGCTGGATTCAGTGGAATTTGCCAATATCCTTTGGTCAAATCTATCGTGGTTAAGAACTTCGCCTTCCCTAGCCTCTCCAACAGTTCCTCGATCCGTGGCATGGGGTACGCATCAAATTTTGATATTTCATTAAGCTTCCTAAAGTCCATACAAAATCTTGATGTACCATCCGGTTTAGGAACGAGGACCATAGGAGAACACCATTCGCTGTAAGAAGGCTCAATCACCCCCAATTTAAGCATCTCCTGTACTTCTTGATTTACAGCCTGAACTCTAGCCTCGGGAATCCTGTATGGTCGAAGTCGCACCTTCTCTCCTGGAGCTGTTTGTATATGATGACAGGTTAACTTCGTTCTTCCAGGTATTGATGAAAAGACCTCTGCGTAATGCCCTGTTCATTCGGAAAGCTCCTTTTTCTGGCTTGCACTCAAATCTGGATTGATATTCAACGCTTCCTTCCCAACCTTCTCCCCCGTGGGTACGGAACCTTCTTCTGTTCCCTCCACATTTATCATTGCAATCATCGGTACAGGCTCTATCCACTTCAACATATTGATGTGGTATGTCTGTAATTGAATCTTCCTTCCTGGCTGACAAACTCTATATGTTACTGGGCCGAGTACCTCCTCGATGATATATGGTCCTCTCCAGGAAGCAAGCATCTTGTTCTCAGAAGTAGGTAGGAGAACAAGTACCTGGTCCCCTACTTGGAAGCTTCTCATACGTATTCTCTGATTGTAATAATGTTCTTGGTTGACTTGAGCTTGTAGGAGATGACTTTGTGCTACCGCTTGCAGCTTCTCCACCCTCTCTCTTAACTGCATGGCATACTCAGTAAGCGTGATTTCCGGGTTGGGTTGTTCTTCCCAAGTTTCTTTTAGTCTATCAAGAAGTGTTCTGACTGGTCTGCCAAATAACAGCTCGAATGGGGCAAACCCTGTGGAAGACTGTGGGGTATTTCGTAAGGTCATCGGGATCCAAGGTATCAGCCTATCCCAATTTAGCTCTCCAGGTATCATGGTCTTCCTTAGCATTTGTTTTATGGTCTGGTTGTACCTTTCTACCAGCCCATCTGTTTGTGGGTGATCTACTGCTGTTTTAATCTGGTTTATATGAAGAGTCTCACATACTTGCTTTAACACTGTAGACATAAAATTGGTACCTCTGTCGATTATGATTTCCTTGGGAATACCGACCCTCGCAATAAAGGGCACCAGGACATCACATATTTGTTGTGCATTAGTAGTGCGTAGGGGAAAAGCTTCGGGATATCGGGTAGCATAGTCCACAATCACTAATAAATACTTATGACCCCTGCTCGTCGGGTGTAGTGGTCCGACTATATCCATCCCGATCCTATGAAAGGGTTGCAAAATTAGGGGCATAGTTTGCAGAGGTACTTTCTTGATATTAGCCCTGTTCTTCTTTTGACATTCCGGGCATTGCTGACAGAATCGTGCCACCTGACCATACACTACTGGCCAAAAGAACCTAGCTAGGATCTTTTGAGTGGTCTTCTCCACTCCGTGATGACCTTCACCTATTTGCATATGTGCGACTTCCAACACCGACCTAGTATATTTGCTGGGGACTAGGAGTTGTCGAATGGGTTCGTCATCATGTCCATTGATAATCCGGTAATACAACCCTTGATCTTTTATGAAGTAGGGACCTTTCTCGTCCTGTTTTTCTCCGACTGAAGCTCTCGCATGTCGCAATAAAGGGTCCATTTCTTGGGCTACTCAGAAACTGTCACCTTGCTCTTCAATCCTCCAATCGACAGCAACCGGACACACATTCTTTGCAATCCATACGTTCTTCTCCTTCCGTTTCTCTAAGCGGCTCTTCCTAGCTCTATTTGAGGTTGGTTCGAGCTCTTGGTCATGAAGGGGTGCCTCTTTTAACCATCCCTGTTCAATTTTTTTGATAATGCGTGATAAGTCCGGCACATCTGATCCGACCAGTAGGGGCTCCGGGAGCACCGGAATCACAGCTGCTCGTACCCCCATCTCCTACCCCGCAATCTTTAACTGTATTTTTTTTGATTGGGTAACTCTTGACATCACCATGCACACAGCAAATCGGAACAGTCTCATTCGTTTCGGGCACACCACCTACCAGCTCCGGGTTGACGGCGGTCTGCATGCTGCCAGAATCAATCAGAGCCCTGGTCGGACGCCCTTCTCCTTCGGCATCACAGACATAAGGGTACGCTGGTTTCACCCCGGCGTTTTCCTCAACCTGACTGTTCTCCTCGAGTGTCTCAAGTACCCCTACATCCATCGGCTCCGACTTGATCCTCTTCGGACACAACCGAGCTAGGTGCCCCCATTCTGCACACTCAAAACATTGTGGACCTCAAGTGTTAAGAATAGGAGGTCTAGACATAGACGTCGATGTGAAGCCTTCGCTGGGAGGACGTAGCTTTTGATTCTCCCAGTCTGGTTTTCTGATCATTGAGTTCGGCCATCTTGAGTTGTTAGAGGGTCTAGGGCCACTTCCTGACGAACTGGATACCCCCTTCTGAGTAGCTGGATACGATAACAGCTTTCCCTGGCTGGCCTTTTGATAAGCGGAGGCGATATTCACTGCCTCGACCAGGGTGGGTCTATGATGTTGCCGGACCCATCGCTGTATCGGGAGGGGAAGCGCCTCTAGGAATTGCTCCAACACTATTCTTTCTGACATCTCGTGGACTGTAGATGTTGCCGTCTGCAACCATTTGTCTCCCAATTCCTTCACCCTATAGTATAGTTGCCTGGGTGTTTCTTCCGGCAGTAATCGGACCTCCCGAAATTTGATTCTGTATGCTTCCTCGTCATGACCAAGCCTCTCCAGAACAGCACGCTTCATATCCCCATACAAGGTGTCTCCACCCGGGTTTGCTGCCTGGTTCGCACTCTGCATCTCCCCCACCATTAGTGGAGCGATGTAATGGCCCCATCTTTCTGCAGGCCAGTGAGCGTTCCGAGCGACTCTCTCGAAGTTTACGAAAAAGTGCCCTGGATCTTCTCCCGGTGTGTACTTTTGTAGTACGGATGTAGGTACTTGTGGATGGTTTCTCATGCTTGTCGTCTCTATCAATTGTGCTTGATGTAGTTGTATGGCCTGTTGGAATGATTGTCGATCAGCCTACGCCTGTTGCGCCTGTAATTGAAGAGCCTGTTGGAGTAACTGTTGGCCTTCGGCAAGGGACTTTATTAGCTCCTCCATGGTGTTCTAGTTTATCCCACCGCTGCCACCAAATGTTATATATTAGCGGGTGGGACAAACACCATTGAGACAGTTTTGAGGTTCAGTCTTTATTTATTTTTTTATAACGGAATTTCTTCGTCTGTCTAGTCCCCCTTTTCACCTTGGTGTACGAGAAAAGGAATTGTGTCCTTCTCAGAGTAATCCTCTTGAATGGGCAAGACAGCGTTGGTCTATTTGTCGTGAACTCACCAGCAGACAGTCTTAAAAAAAACTCGGGAGTGACGAGAATTCAGTCTTTAGTGCGACTCCCTCTCTCTCCTCCTCTATGCATTCAGTTCTTTACATATTCAAAGGGATTAAGCCTCCATGAGTTAGTTTCACTCCCCTATTCCTTCAATTGTATCACATATCTTTGTGCGTTCAGTCTATAGGCGTTAGCGCAGCTCTTTGTTCTCCCCCTCTTCGGCTTCACTCACTTGTCTTAACACGCTGCCGATCAGCTGTGATGTCTATTTCCGCTCGCTATTGCCTTCGCCTCAGCCCTCGACTGCCTTCTTCAGCGGCGGCGCTTCTGTGCCAGTCGCTTCCCAGGCCCCGCATTTGATCAGGCCTCGATCAGCTGTTCGGGTGCGCGTAACAAAGCGTCCTCTGGCCTTCGGCACTCCAGCGACGAGCCCCTCCACCTCAAACTCCTCCCACTCGTCAGAGGGGGCTAGGGAGAGGCACGGATCAGCGCTGCGATCCATCAGACGCTCGTCGGCCGACTCCGATGACAATCGCGTAACTTTGCTTACGATACGAGTTCGGTCCTCCTCCTCATGCTACTCCGCCAACGGGCAGACGGCCTCAACATCTCTCCTGGCACAACCGGTGCAGCTCCATAAGGCACAACAGGTGCCGCCAGTCACTTATGCACAACAGGTGCAATTCTAGACTTCGTGGCAAGTCTTTGTCTTTTTACTTTTTAGTATGCCCATTCGTAGGCAACCCTCCTCCTCCGCATTCAGCCCCTAGTTGAAAAACCAAAACAAAACAATCAACCGTCAGTATTAGAGAAACTGACCTTACCTCCCCTCCCCTCATTTCATTGGATTACAGTCCCTGTCACTCTAGTGTACACATCATCTTTGTGACATCATCCAGACATTCTATGCTTGCTGCTGTGATACTGGTCCATCCCGGAGTTCCCTTCATTACAGACCTACAATGCAGCAGAGGAACCATTGATAGGGGCGCAGATAGGGAATAAACAGTTCATATTTATGGTGGACGCGGGAGCTGAAAAATCATGTTTAGGTGAAGGCCGGTTTCCGCTATCTAATCGTAAATTGGAGACGCAGGGATTCTCTGGGGTTGTTGTCGAAGTTCCTTACACAGAAGATTTGGATGTCACCGTGGGGGGCAAGACAGTGAGGGCACCTCTACTGTACTACAAACAGTCCCCGATTAACTTACTGGGAAGGGATCTCCTCAGTAAGCTTAATATGACTATCACCTTTACGGAGAGAGGGATAGTCTGTTCAACTCCAGGGATCTGTCCTATGCGCATAATGCTGGTGGTACATGCAAGAGCAACAGCACCAGAAGTGCGTGGCATACCGGTAGATCCTGATATGTTCATTCAAGGGCTAAAAAAATTGGCACTGGTGGTCCCAGAGTTGAAAAGGCTAGAATGGAAGTGTCCGCGGAGTTCATCTTCCGACCAGTAGCCCGCCCAGAGATTGTGTCCGGGACAGTGATGTCCTTAGATTTGCATGCAGCTCAGATTGCCATACATGGCTGTGAGTGGCGCACGGTATTGTGCATCAATGCAGACATTGCATTGCGAGATCTATCAGATGAAGACCTTTTCTCAGACTCAGAAAGTGATAGTGAGATAATTATGGAGATAGCCATACCTTGTGTTATCATGATACAGGAAAGTCAAGTGCCTGTACAACTAATGGCAGTGGTAGGAGCCCCTCCCTCCTTTTTTGATGAGGACATGAAATCAGTGCCCAGTAATCTGTGGACCGCAGGCCCCCATGACGTGGGACTATTGCATGGGGTCACACCAGTTAAAATAAAACTCAAACCTGGAGCCATTTTACAAAGGGTAAAACAGTACCCCCTGTCCCGAGAAGCAGAGGAAGGAATAAAAGAGACAATCAGTGCGTTATTAGCCCAAGGAATAATAGTGCCCTCAAATTCGCCATGTAATACTTGCATTTACCTGATCAAGAAAGCTATCGGAGGGGCATGGAGGATGATCCAAGACCTATGCCCACTCAATGACGTCATTCAAAAAGAATTCCCTTTGGTCCCTAACCCGGCATCCATCCTGTGCAGCATCCCAAAAAATGCACCAAATTTCACAGTTGTGGATTTGAAAAATGCTTTCTTCTCAATACCACTTGCAGAAGAGTGCAGATACCTAACAGAATTTACGTTGGGGGGGAAAGATACGAGCATTGCAGTTTACCCCGGGGTACTATGAAAGCCCCAGTATATTCAACCGCATCCTACATGAGGACCTAGGGAACATGACAGCAGAGAGCATGATTATTCAATACGTAGATAATCTACTCATCTGTGCAAAAAATGAGGAAGAAGGCAGAAAAGACTCCATTGCTCTCTTGACATTGCTGGCCCATAAAGGCTACAAGGTCGACAGAGGAAAACTACAGTACTGCCGAGAGGTGTTGTATTTGCGACAACTAATCTCACAAGATGGCAAGAAAATAATACCAGACAGAGTAGCTGCCATCACAGCACTAAGACGGCCAAACAGTGAAAGAAATGCAAACATTTCTCGGCATGTGTAATTATTGCCGAGCATGGATATTAGATTATGCAGCATACACGAGACCATTATTGCAGGCGCTTAAGGAGGCCCAATGAGACAATACAGAAATACAATGGTCTGCAGAACTGGGTGACGCATTCACGTCACTCAAGGAATTGATCTCGAGCGCACCCATGCTCGCAAACCCAGATTACGAACGCAATTTTACATATTCTCCCACTGAAAGGGGATCCTCATGACAGCAGTACTGACACAAAAAACGTCATTGGGACACAAGCCTCTTGCCTACTATAGAGGCACACTAGACGCAGTAATGCAGGGACACTTCGCTTGTGAGCAATCTCTCACAGCCGCAGCGTTCGCCATTGAAAAAAGTGCAACAATAGTGATGGGATGTTCCGTGACATTATTTGTGGAACACTCCCTGTTTGCTATCTTGGAAAGATCGAAAAGCACACTCACAACACAAAGAGCCACTGCCTATGAAATAACACTATCCAGTGCAAACATACACGTAGTTAGGTGTAAAACAGTAAATCCTACAAGATTCATTTCAGAACCATGTACATTAGAAGACATGCAGGCACACGACTGTGCAACATACAAGGAGGAGGGAGGAAAAAGCACTGTGGTGAGCGAAAATGCACTAAATGAAGGAGGTTTTCTTCGCAGACAGTTTAGCACTAATAAACCCAGACACAGGAGAAAAACACGTGGGGTAGCCGTTGTGAGGATGGAAGAAGGCGAGTATGAAGTGATAGTACAACAGCGCCTGCCAGCCCATTATTCAGCTCAAGCAGCAGAACTCCTAGCACTCATTGAAGCATTAAATGCAGCGAAAGGGTATGCAGTTACCATCTACATAGACTCAGCTTACATGACCACTACAGTACATGGAGGATTAGCAAGGTGGGGGCGGAGAGGGTTCCACAGAGCAGATGGGTCTCCGGTACAACATGCAGAACTCCTAAAGGAACTCATTGAAGCTTTGAAAGAGCCCACCATGGTAGCCATCGTGAAGTGTCAGGCCCATACTACTAACACAGATTTTATCTCTTTGGGAAACGCAGCAGCAGACGCTGCAGCCAAGGAAGCCTCTTATCTAGTGAAGCAATGAATAGGTGAGTACTTAATGCACCAACGCATAGAGGAAGAACTCCCAGATGGTTACAACACTATGCCTGTGTCACAAATACTAGAGTTAAAGGAAGGAGCCGGTGAAGAAGAGAAAGTGCTGTGGGAAAAGAGGATGTAGCCAGTCAGCAACAGATCTTTTATGGTGTAAAAAAAACACAGGGAACGTGGTAATGCCGGTCAAGCTGTTAGAAATAGCATTCCAACAACTGCACTTCCCAGCAGACAATGCGAAACATATTGCCGCAGACATAAGAGGACTGGTTTGTGCCAGGGCTACAGGAACATATAACAAAGTTGGCAATGGAGTGTACAACATGTCAAATATACAATTCAGGAATGACCCTAAGGACACTGCGAGGAACAATACCCAAACCTGTAGGGTCCTTCAGAGAACTGCATATTGACTATGCAGACATGGGAGAAAGGTGCAATGGTGCACGGTACATGATAGTGGTAGTTTGTCCATTTTCCAGATGGGTCGAAGCAGGGCCCTGTGCACGTCCAGATGCCAAGTTCTTAGTGAGGGAAGTATTCCCACGCTGTGGAATTTGCGACGTGATTCGCTCGGATAATGGCACTCATTTTGTCAATGATCTCTTCAAAGTAGTTACAGCTCTGTTAGGAATTAAACAAACTATGCTCGATTTATCACCCACAAAGCAATGGCGTGGTCGAGAAAATCAACGGCCTGTGTTTCTCCCTTAAAAGAAACTGGGTGCATTTTCTGCCTCTGGCCTTGTTTGAGCCGAGAAATCAGCCCAGCAAGGACCACCATCTGTCACCGCACGAGATAGTGACTGGAAGGCGCATGCACACAGCACACTCTCCCCTCCATAGACACTCAGATGCCCATAAAAGCGCCACAATATTGGGAGAAGAATTTAATAACTATCTGACAAAACTCACCAGAGCAGCTCGCATGATATCAAGACAGCTTGCACCACCATTTACACGAGAAGAAGGAAATGAGGCAGTTAAATTTGTAGAAGAAAACCCACAAGGCCAGTTAATGCAGGGGAGATGATATATGTGAGGAGCTTCGTACTTAGGTGGTATGCCCCAAGATTTCATGGCCCATATGAGGTAGTGTATTGCACACCAACAGCTGTAAAAGTAAAGGGCCTGAGATATTGGATACATTTGACAGACGTACGTGAAGCCTATGATAGTGTCAGGGAGGAGCAAGAGGAAGAAGTACAAAGCACAGCAGACTTGTCACACTAGGAAAAAAAAAGAGAAAGAACAAGAAATATCTATGTTATACATGGGTACAGGAGAATTTATGATTAAAAGAAAATGTATTGAAGTAAAATTGTGTCTATAAGAGATAAAAATGTAAATAAGGTTGATCTCTCTCTCTCTCTCTCTGTACTTTTATGTTTTAACATATAGTGTGTAACCATGACAATGAACGGGCAGCCCACAATGAACATTAGGGCAGTTACAGATGTAAATAATACATTTGACTTACGTAGATATTCGTATGAATGTGGCCCGTTTGTGTGTGCTGTTCTATTTTTTGCTATGATTTTTGGTCTTGTTTTTGGCATTCATCTCTCGAGATGAATGAGGGGGAGGGAATGGAACCAGACTGGTTAAGGAGGGGGCCCATCTAATATGGGATGATTTCAGCTCATATGGGGCTATGATACCAGACCCTACTACCAATGTACAACCTCCAAATGGCACCAGCAACAGATCGATCACAAGCCCAGAAACGCCCTCAAATGTCTCAGAATATAATGTTTATGGTTTAAGTGATCGTAACCCCTCTGTCATATCATGGTTGTACGACACTACTGCCACAGTGCCCGCACCAGAAGTTACCCTAACTGCAGAAACTAGACCACCTGCACGTAGTAAGGAAGAGAATGTCGAAATGGCAGAAAGGTTTCTGGCTTTATATGATGAATGGGAAAAGGGAGGAGCAGGGAAGGGGGGGGTGATGTCACACACGGCAAGAGAAGCGAAAAGCTACCTTAAAAGCAGTAGAAGGAGGGAGGTGGGGAGGAAAAAATGACGAATATTATCGCCTGTGCCTAGACACAATAGAAGAACCTAGGCATCCACATCAGTCAAATAAATGGTATGCAGACATGAGCTCCACTGCAAAACAGACAACCAACGAGAGTTATGTCTGTTCCCAGATTCCCCACGCCTCAGGTACACCTAAAGTCCTGCTGCCTAAAGAACTGCCTCTTGCTGATGCCCAGTGTCTCCTTCATCTCACTGTGCAGAATTAAGAACACCTTCCAGACACACAATGTCTCTTGAAATGCTACAAAAAACGATTCAAGAGCTAAAGGAGTGATATGTTTAAAAGAACCGTTTTTCGTGATCAAAGGGACATTGTTTTCGGACAAAAAGTGGAAAGATGAAGTAATATTGTGTAACACTGAAGCGCTACGAGGGTTGTCGGGAGAAAAGCTGCAATGGATCGAGAAAACCTGTACACCAGTTTGGAAGGAACATATCACAAAATTAACCTGGGTAACCGCCATAGGAAAACAGTTTAAATTGCAAAAAGAAATCTCACACGAACTGTGCTTCCATGGCGAAGGAAAAAACATCATGGGGGCAAATAAGAACTGCAATCGGACACTCATTATCCCAGACATGAAGAAAGGAACAGCAGCACTCATGGACACTTACTGGGTCTGCGGCAAACAGGCGTACTTGCACCTCCCGCAATCCCGGAGAGGCACATGTTCTCTGGCAACGTTGCATTCAGCTTTGATGATAATCCCAGAGAGCCACATTAGTGGAGGAAAAGGAGTGCCAGTTGTCTATCGTGAACAAAATACACAGCTGACAGAAGAACCACAACTGTATGCCCTGTCCCCAGGCAATGTGCAAGATGTGTTGTCAAGGGGGCGGAGATCATCCAATTATATATCCAAAGCCTCTTCAGACCTGTTGGCACAGATTCCAGACAAATACCGGCTGTTCAATTCCGCAGAAACATTCTTTGCCTCCCTTATCCCGAGCATACAAGCGCAAGCAAATGCAAAATGGCTCCAGATCCCGCGCTGGGAGCGGATCCAACTGGCCAATGACAGTGAAGAAGGGTTTAACGTGATCAAGGTGGAGCCAAGGGCCCTACGGTTAATGACCATGAAGAACAGGTATGTCTTAGACCTGTTAACGGCGATGGATGGAGGTGTTTGCCAAAAAATTGGGAGTGCATGTTGCACATTTGTACCTTCTGAAGATGCAGACAATGGGACATTATCGCATGTTATCGCAGCAGTGCACAACCGGAGGGAATGAATCAAAGACTAAGGTGGAGGAGACGCCAGCACCTGGTTCGACAATCTTTTTTCCTGGGTACCATCATGGCTAGGACTGACTGTCAAAATGCTGATGCCCATCGTGGTATTTTTACTCCTGATTTTTTGCGTGTGCCAGCTGGGTCTTCGAAGCTGTACAAGTGCAGTGCCAAATGGCGCAATGATGGTGACAATGGGCAACACTACAGGAGTGGCACAGATCATGCAAGAAGCACAAGTACAAACAGGTGAGGACCCATAACCCAAGAATAGAATGGTGCATTATACTACGATGGGGACATAGTAGATAAGTTATATCATACCACAATTAAGGAGCCCCAAGAATGAGAATGGTATACAGAGGTATGGGTGGACTTGGAAGGAAATGGGGGATGTATATATATGACCTGCACACCAGATGAGTATGCTAGGAGGGGGAGAGCCTCCGGGGGGTGTGTAGAGCCTGGATGCCAATAAAAGGTACGCCAGCATGGGATGAGGCTGTAGCGAATGAGAAAGAGCGCCAGAGGTTGGGCGAGTTACAGTATTCGTAACTTAAGTAGCGAAAGGGGGGAAATGTATGGGAGGACAGGTCTATAGGACCCCCTCCCCGGCATACCCCACCTACGTGAGGCTTGTGGCTCGTCGGCGGCCCTGCATGCACCTGTGCTCGGGTGGCAGGAGGGCTGCCGATCGATACGCAAGGCCAATCGACTTGTACAGTAACATACCATAGACACCATTTTGAAAGCTTCAAGACTCCATTTTAGATATAAGCAACCAAAAACCCCAATGAAAAAGCCTGCCTGCGAGGGCTGCAGCTTGGCCCCCGCTCACTGCGCACAGGAAGCCATGCACTCCCCCTGCGCCTCCACCCCATGGCAGATCTGCTAAAGGCCCGTTCTCACGAGCAACCAGACATGAACGAGTATCCGAACAAACACTATCATTTACCTTCCACAGTACATCACTGTCCCCGGAGTGACCCGACTCGTGGTTTGAGTCTGGAAAATAACAAGAACCATCCCAATTGAACAGGCCTTGACCCGGCATCTAACCCCCAACAGTTGAAATATATGGTGTCAATAACCTTCCTGTATGAACCCCTGCCCACATTTCCCAGATGAGGTGTTGACTGCATATCAAAACCCACTGATTTACAGGGTTGCTTGTAAATTATAATACGGGTGGTGGGAAGGGATGAAGCTTACAATGTTAATAAAGCAAGAGTGACCTCAGTCCATTGCAAGATACCATGTGCCTTGAAGACTTAATGAAAGGGCTTGATAGAGCCCCACCTAATGCTAACTGATGATTGCTGCTAGTGTACAAAGGAAGGCGAAAAAGCATTACTAAAAATACTTGTGTGTAATACAGTGAAACACGTTTAAGTTGGTATAACCGAGAATGCAAATGCACGATTGTCTATGAACCTATTGCGTCTATGCTCCAGAGTACACGATCCAACCTGACGCTACCTCACGTGTTATCTATCTGTTGCCTTATGAATTACCAATACGTGTGCAACTAATGTTATGTAATACATGTGCCACTGCCAGACTCTCGTAGCTACGTATGAAGTAGTAAATGAGTTTATAGATGATAGAAATATGTACTCATCCTAATGATGCTAACCTTACTAACTATTCCTCCGTATGATATATTATGCAGACCAGGCACAGAGAATCACTTAGAGCCACAAGGCCATCTCCCCCTTCTCCCGCCAACGCCCGCAAGGGCTTGCTGGTGCTCGAGCAGCACAGCCTGACCTCCCCTTATTCTGCTGGTCCCGCTTCAAGTATTCACCTCCCCCATGTTCGAGGCCGCCATAGCCGGCCAAACAAATTATTTACAACCTGGTCGTAAACCTCACCGCCTTAAGGGGCCAGAGGAGTGCCCTCGCTGATCCAGTAATACTCTAGTTGACCCCAAGTTAATGGGCTTCGAAGATAGGTATTCAACCCTGTACTAACATATCATAAAGCAATTCCTTACCACATCTAACAGAACAACAAGGCAGCTCACCTTGTGCTCTCTGACAAGACACCCAGACTTATGGCACCCGGTCAACAGGTCAAAGGTAGTAGTGCACTGATGTATTGGTCAAGCTTCACATTGCATGTTGTTTCTCCGGTCTCCTATTTCTTAGAGTAACATGTTGTAGGATATAAAGGGCAACTGGAATTGTCTAAAGGATGAGTGTGTGTGTGTGGCCACAAGGGCAAAGTGTTAGTGCAGCCATCAATCATCGACACAGACCGTGCCTGGCCTGGCAGCTCCACCCCGACGGGCCCAGCTGACCCGTCCACCAATCCTGGAGTGGCTCATCATTGTGCCATCTATAGCTTAGTCGACGCCACCCAATCCCCGAGACGATGTGCCCCCTATACCTTACAGAATTTAACGTGCTTTTGTAATAAATATGACTGTCTTTGCTATTGTCAGACAGAGCACTCTCAGAGCTTGCAGAGTCTTTTGCATGCCCCATTTTGATTATATAAACCCCTTTTTCATCACCTGCACTTGTCTTGGTCTCATTCCCTTCTGGGGTGTGTCCTTATTGCCTCTCATTGTGGGGAGGGTACTGCCTTTTGGGGGACGCGTGCTTTCATGAACCAGAAGAAGGAATCGGACTCGAGGTGACATATTGAATGGTGTTTATTAAAATAAAAAAAGGAAAATGCATATTGGTCCCTACTGCTAAGAGGGATTTCCATACCTACCAAACGAAGGGTGCTCGTCCGTCCAAATCAAAATAGTCCTCAGTCCAAACCTATTTTTTTATCTGACCCTACCAGTATAGAAAAACAAAATATGCCAGACCATTACCCTCTCAATGCAGGCTTGCCTGGTCAATGTTCGAAAGGTCTCTTTCTCCTTAGGAGATAATTTGTGGCGTAAAAACAGTTCAGAAAATAAATGGTTCCATGTTTACATGAAGGAATTGTTCCCTTTTTCCTAGTCCACCACTTTAGCCACTTTCTTCTCCTTGGTTTGCCATCTTGAGTAAATTGGTCGAACCCTCCAGGTTCCTGCCTCTGTATGGTTTCCCAAATATCTCTTATTTCTCTAGGCCTCTGTGCCCCTCTGGCCTTCTAGATTCTTTAAGCCATGTACCTGTTTCAATGTTTCATGCCATTCTTCAGTGCACACGTTTCTAGAGCTCCCGTACCCCAGGTTTTAGTTTCTCTTTCTTCAATTCCACTCGCCTCCCTCTGCCTTGGCAACCCTGGCACCTTCTATGCCTTTGGGTGCGCTCCAGTGTGTTGGCATTCAAGCAGAGATGTTGTTGCTCGCCCCCCTCATCAGTGTCGTAGGCATGTGAGCATCTGCTCTCTGCTCCGGTTCAACGCTGCACTCTCAGCGGTTTGCGTGTTCCAAGCATAGGATTGATTTCTCTGCTCGGTCCCAGTCTTGGTATTGCTTCTTAGGTCCCAGACAGCTGCAGCATGGTCACACCACCAGCTAAGACAGTCCTTTTGTCCCAGTCTCTCCCTGGGCTGTATCGCCTCTCCCAGCGCCTGTCTTGGGCATCTCTGCTTCTACCCGGCCTCTCTTCATGCTACTGTTGGCTCTGCGGTGTAGCGTGGCTCTGCCCCTCCACGATGTCTGCACACCTTTCACCTTTGTGTAGGATTATTTCCTCCTCATCCCAATGTTCCTCATCCCTTGATTTCCACTACTGACTTTCAAAAGGGGCGTATCGTTCCTATTTGGCGGTTGAGTTCCAGCATTACCTGAAGCCAAAGAGATATAAGCAATGTCACTATTTGTTGGATGTAAAACCGAAGTACCATCAGTCTTTTCTATCACCATGTAAGCAGACAGTGTATTATTCTTAGGGAGTTCCTTGTAGGAATGGGAGTCCTTGTCCCCTAGAAGGGAGTCAGTCCCAGTGAGGTCCCACTCCTAAACCCTTAGGCAGGGTTTTGATTAGTGGGCTCACCTCCATAGCCTCAAAGGGGGTGGCTCCCCCTTGGGAAGAAGGGACAAATTGTTCAAATTCATCACAGCTGTCACCTTGTGTCTTGTCTTCATCTTCTGCTGTGTTCCACTGTCCTTGAGTGACTGTTCTCATCATGTGTATATCCTGTGTTTTGCTGTTTATCGATAGTTTGCCCGCATGTGTCTGCTGAGTGAATATCCTGGATTCTATGTTGATTAGTTTGTGGAAGGTTTTAATTGTTTTAATGAGTATGGATGAGTTTTCTGGAGCACCCTAGTGACTTAATTTACAACAAAGAGTAGAATCCTGGATCCCATCTTTATAAACTAAATGAAAACTTTCAAAAGGTGAACACATGAAAGAACACTGACAAATGAAAAAAGCCGAGATGAAAAGAAGTACAGACAGAGGTAGGGGAAGCATGAATATGAAGTAAGACATGGAGTAGAGCTTTGGACAGGTAACATGGACCATGCTGCAAGAAGGGAAAAATGACAGAGCAAACTAAAAGCAGACTTGAGACGAGGCAACCTCTAGAAGTTCGTAACAAGGGTGTTAAGAGACAACAATGCTGCACTAACTCGGGCAAAGGAAGCAGGCACAGCAAGCAAATTAGATTTCAACAACAATTATAGTAGGATGTTTTCTAACAGAACTGACAACTGAATCTTTGCATCTGTGTGGTGCAGAAAAGTGTCTCCAGGGTTAAGTAAAGGGAAAATAACTAATTTAAAAGCACACACTCTCCAGAGTGAGTCAGGAACTCTAAATTGAATGGGGACATTTTCATTGCATAGTGGCAAAGGAAAGGGTTTCATCCTCTGTTGAGAAGAGTGTTATTAAAAGTGTGTGTGTTAGAAAATTGCTAGAAATCAAAGTGTGCAGAGAGGTCCGAAATAAAGAGCACTGCGCATGTCTATTCTTTTGTTCAATAGGAAAGTGCTACATTTTATACCAATTGGACGCCATACAAAGTATATTTTAAAGCACAATTGAAGATACTTGTTGCTTATAAGCAATCCATGGCGAGTCATACCCACAAGTGAGCTCAAATGATGGTGCCTCACAATACAAGATCAGTTGTGTGCAGTTTCCTACACTGAAAAGGGATTGAAATGGGCAGCCAGCCCTTAAGAGCTTTGGGTATATTGTAACATGGCAGCATCAAAGCTTATTGGCTGCTGAGTGGCCAGGAGTGTCATCAAATAAATAAAGGCAGAATGAGGTTTGGTTTCCCTTAGCCTTTTAAATGACTCATGGAAACAGGAGTTTCCAAGCAAAATACTACAGCTAACAAGCTGTCCAGTAAAAGTAGATTACCAACTCTCCTGGTAAGTGCTCACTTTTTCTTGCTGACATTTGAAAAACCATGGGTTAGTAATACAAAGGAGCACAATGTAATAATAGGATGGACTGTCGCTATACTTATGATATTAAGCCAAAACACACCTATGCCATTATGGATTATTAAAAGCATGAAGGCTCTAACAAATTTTTAGCCAGACTCAATAATAAAGGGCGTTACCCTGCCATGAGAACAAATAAGTATGTTCCTAGAAAATTACCAGTAGAACAAGATCAGTTTGGAGCAGGTAAAGAAACTGATGTAATCATTTCAAAAGTCTCCAATAAATACTGGATTGGGCATATGCCCTTGTTTATAATTTGGGACAGACCAGATGTGCCCAATTCTATGATCAAGTTTTATTACCCAGATTGTGAATTCACCTATCATAATTGTAGATGAGAACTCATGTCTGAATGGCCCAGGTGAAGAATGGATCCTTCTCCACCCTCCACGGAACAGCTGAGCCTCATACACTCCTATTACTTGAAAAAGGTGTGTACATGCTTACACTGACAATGAGGAGTATGGTGCCTGGGCGTAAGTGGATCAGTTGTCATAGTCCATGAAAGTGTGGCACATTGGTATAAAGGATCGAGACGAACAAGTTACTTACCAACTGTAACGTTCTTTCGACTGGATGTTCCTCCCACGTATTCCTCATCTTGTGATAATTCGTTATCGCCAGCTTCGAAAAAAAAAATTCGGCAGAGGGCGCCGTGCTCGAGGCTGTGGCGTGGACTGTCCCACGACGGGCTCCGTACTGTGTCGACGTCACCGATGGTATAAGTAGCTCGAGCCGCACCCGTTGGCTTCGGTTCTGTTTTTTCAAGGAAATACTCGTGGAACATCCGGGTGTATGCTGTGACCGATCGGCCCATCGTGAGAGGAAATTGTAAGAAAAAACAAACTGTACTGCGGGGTAGGCTGGGAGGGCCGATAAGGAATACGTGGGAGGAACATCCAGTTGAAAGAACTTTACAGTTGGTAAGTAACTTGTTCTTCGAATGGATTGTGTCCTCCCACGTATTGTGATATACTCCCATAGCAGTGAGCAATTTGGAGGTGTGAGTGCTAGTTTTTTGTTTTCAGGGACAGTGAAGTACCGCTCTGCCAAATAGCCATTCATTGGAGGAGGAGGCATCTAAGCAGTAATGCTTAATAAAAGTATGCATTGATGCCCATGTTGCAGCCAAGCAAATGTCTTTTGCAGGAACTCCCCTCTTCAAAGCTGCAGAAGTAGCCATTTTCCTAGTGGAGTGTGCACGCAGGCCATCTGGTGGGTCTTTTCCTGCTAATCTGTAGCATTCCAATATAGCTAGAATGATCCAGCAGGATATAGTTTGTTTTGTCACTGCTAACCCCAATTTGCGACCTGTGTAACCCACAAAGAGTTGGTCGTCTTGACGCAATTTTGTCATTCTTGAAATGTAAAAGCTGAGGGCCCTCTTGGAGTCCAGTCTATGCAATATCTCCTCTTTTCCCAAATGAGGGGGATAGAATGTTGATAAAACAATTGTCTGACAAATGGAAGTCGGAAACTACTTTCGGTAAGAAAGATGGTTTAACTTTCAGAACTACCTTGTCCTTGTAAAATGTGGCATATGGAGGTTTACATGAGAGCCTGTAGTTCACTAACCCTGCGGGCTGATGTGAATGCCACAAGAAGAACAGTCTTTAGTGTTAAAAGCCTCAATGGACAGGAGTGCAGAGGCTCAAATGGTATACATGTGAGGAATTTAAGAACTAAATTCAAATCCCAAGTTGGAACATGAAATGGTATTGGTGAATATACATTTGTAAGTCCTTTCAGGAACTGTATTATTAATGGTATTTTAAAGAAAGAAACCTATTCCGATGAGCGGTTAAAAATGGACAGCACAGCAAGATATCCTTTGATTTTCCTGATCTGGAGCCCCAGATTGGCCAGATGTAATAGAAATGAAAAGCACCATTGGTGTGCTACACTGAAAAGGGTCCACATCCCTATCTTTGCACCAGTTACTGAACTTATTCCAACAACACCGGTACAAGGATTTTGTTGCTGGCCTCCTGGCCGAAAGCAAAATCTCCATTACGTCATCCGGAAGATCCCAATCCTTGTATCTCAACCATGCATGAAGGTTACTTGAGGAATCACGGGGACTGGAGGAGACGCGCACAGCAGGGGAAAATCCCAATCCACTACGAATGCGTCTCCTAGAGCTCCTCTCGGGGGAAATTCCCTTGAGCAATACTGATCGCACTTTCGGTTTACCGTGGTTGCGAACAGATCCACTTGAGGGGTTCCCCAAAGGGCGATCTCCAGAAAGACTTCCTGAGCCAACTCCCATTCGTGGGAGACTGTGCTCTGCATGCTCAGAGCGTCAGCCGCCGTGTTCTGCTCTCCGGCTAGGTGAACTGCTGATAGAGAGATTCCTTCTTGTATTGCCCAGAACCAGAGTTGCATTGCCTCTCTGCACAGAGGTAGTGATCCTACGCCTCCTCTTTTGTTGAGGTAGTACATGGCCACTGTGTTATCCGTCATTATCAGGACATTCTTTCCCTGTACAGAGGGCAGGAAGGCCTTCAGCGCTAGTCTGATTGCCCTCAGCTCCAATAGGTTGATGTGTAGTTTGGACTCCGATGGAGACCAACGTCCGCTGATTGTCAGATCGTTGGTGTGAGCTCCCTACCCCGTCAGTGAGGTGTCCGTCACTACTGTTCTCTCCGGCCATGGTTGCCAAAAAGATTCTCCCTTGAGGATGTTGTCGTTGGAAGCCCACCATGATAGATCCTGAGAAACTGCACTCGGAACTTGCCGAAGATCTGACATATTCCCTGAGAATTGGGAGCACTGAGTTCTGGGGGCCCATTGGAGGGATCTCATTCTCAGTCTGGCCTCTGGCACCAGAAAAATGCAGGATGCCATGAAACCGAGCAACCACAGAAAATGGAAGGCCGGTAGATGCTGGGCTTTCTGGAATTTTGTTACCATCTGCTGGATGTGGAGAGCTCTCACCTCGGGTGGCGAAGCTTTGCCTGAGGAAGTGTCCAAGACTGCTCTGATAAACTGGAGTTGTTGGGATGGTTTCATTTGGGACTTCTTGAAATTGAGGGAGAAGCCCAGGTTGTGGAGGAAGTGGCAGGTGATCGACATATGTTCCTGAGCTTGTTCTGGAGAACGTGCTCTGATCAGCCAGTCGTCCAGGAAGGGGTAGACATGAACCCCCCCCCCTCTCCTGAGACTCGCTGCCACTACCGCCATCAGCTTGGTGAAAACCCTTGGAGCGGAGGTCAGCCCGAATGGCAGAACTCGAAACTGATAGCGAGAACCGCCAACTGCGAACCTCAGGTATTTTCTGTGCTTGGGATGGATTGACACATGAAAATAAGCATCCTGAAGGTCCAATGATACCAACCAGTCTTGGAATTGGAGAGCCTGAAGGATCTGAGAAAGGGTTACCATCTTCAACTTGTCGTTTCTGAGGAACTTGTTCAATCTTCTTAAGTCCAAGATGGGTCTCAGTCCTCCGTCCTTCTTCGGGATGAGAAAATAAGGGGAGTACCAACCCTTGTTCCTCTCCGCTACAGGTATATGTTCTATTGCAGCTTGCTCTAGCAGGGTTATAATTTCCTGCAAAAGGAGCTGGTCTGGTAGAGCTGGCTCCCGGTGGATGATCGTGAGGTCTTTTTAGGAAGGGAAGGCAGTAACCTTGGGCTACTGTTTCCAGTGCCCAAGCATCTGAAGTAATGCCTCGCCATTCTTTCAGATGCTGAGAGATTCTGCCTCCCACTGGTGATTTGTATGATAAGACCTCAGAGATTTGGAGGCGGCTGAGGGCATAGATGCCGTTCCTGAAGATGGCTTTGTAGTCTTTCCTCGTCCACCACGAGTGACATTCCTTTTGCCCCTTTGAAAAGCCTGTCCTCTTCCTCTACCAACAGAGGAGTAGTATCGAAAAGGACGACCCCTCCAGGAAAATGAGAGCGAATAGGGTTTCTGAGGCTGTCGCATGGAGTCAATAAGGGATTTAGCTGCCGCTTTCGAGGCCTGTAGTTTTTCTAGGCTCTCATCAGCCTAACTACCAAACAGCCTCGAGCCATCAAAGGGCACGTTAGAAGTCTGGGCTGAACATCTGGTGCAAACGCCGACTTTATCAACCACGCAAATCTGCGTAGCACTGTGCTTGATGCCATGGACCTGCTAATACTATCAGCAGTATCCAGTCCAGACTGGAGACATTCCCCAATTGCCTCCTTCCATCATTGACTATATTCAGGAAGCCTTCCCTTTCCTCGCCTTCCGGAATATGTTCAGCCGCCGCCGAAATGCATTCCCACAGGGTATGTGAACCTGGCCAGGGTACAGGTGACATTGGTCGATTTCAAGGCCATGCTACCCAAAGTAAACACTTTACGAGCCCAAGCATCAACCTTTTTATCCTCCCTGTCCAGAGGTATGGTTGGGTATGCTGTCTGCCTGGAAGTAGTAGCGGCCTGAGTAACCAAACTTTCTGGCATAGGGTGTCTATTCAGGTATTCTGGATCAGAAGTAGAAGTTCTGTACTTCTTTGGAAGATTGCCGTCTAGTGCATCAATGCTATCAGGTTTTTCCCAGTTCCTTTGAACTGTCCTTTGGAGCGCCCTATGGAAAGGGAGAACTGGATCTTTCCGGGGTCCTCGGACTATAATGTCCGTCATATCGTCTTGCTCAAAAGTAGGGGAGGCTCTTCCCCAACCCATATATTCAATCACCCTACTCATCAGACTCCTGTACCCTGAGTCTGCATGTTCTGCAGGATCAGGTGCAGCAAACTCCAATTCAGGTGATGTGTCAACACCACTAGCAGAATTCAGAGTTTCACATAGGTCTCATTTTTGTTTCAGGGTTTATAAATTCCTCTGGAACTTGTTTAGTGCCATATTTTACTCCAAAAGGAGTGACATCTTCAACCTCTGAGCCATATTCTTCAAAAATTGAAGACATGGACCTAAAAAAAATCTGATTTGGGTAAAGGTGTAAACCTTCTCTCTTCCTCTTGATTTTTCATCAAAGGAATAGGTGTTTTCTTCAAAGGGGTCGAAGGAACCTTCGACACACTAAGCCTTCGATAAAGGCATTGAGGATAATATAGGCTTCGTTGTCGAAGCTGTCGGCGCCCATGAAGGTGCACTCGACTTTGACAACTTCTGCCTTTTATGAGGGATCGGAGAAACACTCGATCCTCGAGGATCTCTCGACGATTTGTCAACTCAAGTTTTATGGGTACTACTGGGTTTTATGGCCGTAGTTCCCGATTTGTCAACTCGAGTTTTATGGGTACTACTGGGTTTTATGGCCGTAGTTCCCGATTTGTCAACTCGAGTTTTATGGGTACTACTGGGTTTTATGGCCGTAGTTCCCGACTTCCCTGTGTTGTCCTGTGGAGCGACCGGGGTCTGGCTTTTCTGAGGTTTCTTTGAGGGGGTCGAGGCCACGTTCTAAAAGACCTGCATCATTTTTCTTCTAAAGCTCTCCCATTTTGAAGGGGAATCCGATATTGTTGGACATCAAACCAATTCCGTCGATGTATCGGATGATGACGATGGAGATCTAGGTGTTACGTTCACCTGGTAGCCACAGGGACACCATCCAGCCGGGTTACTCGCTGGTATGCTTCTCAGTTTTGCCCAGATGTGGTCTGCGGGGAAGGTTCTGCCTGAAAATACAGGAGGACTGTGTTCAAGACTGGCCGACTGGGGTAAGTATCCTCCCTCCACCCCTGTATGATTTCAGCCCCTCAGGGGCCCTCTCCTCACCTTGTGGTAGAGTTAGGCGTGCTCTCCGCCCTGTCTTCTTTGCAGGGGCGCGTTATCTTTCGTGGGCGTGTGCGGTCCAGTTACTTCACTGAAGCCGGCCCATTTGATATCGTTCAAATAGGTCTTATTGCTGTTTAGTATTGTTGCTATCCTGCATGCCTCCCTTTGTTTAATAATATCTCTTTTTCTCCCTTAGGTATGTGGAGCTTCAGCGCGGCGAACTGGCTTGGTTGAGCCCTGCTGGTAAATGATGGCGCTTTAAGAGCGTTATGATGCGGTAAGCGCTATGCGCAGCGCTGCGATGGCTTGCCTTGCTAACCTGTTTTGTCTTCTTTCCTTGCAGGTCGCAGTGTTCTTCAGCTCGTGTGGAATTTCCGGAGTGGTGCCAGCCGAGAGGCGACCAGCCAGGTAAGCCTTTTGAGCAGGTCGTAATTTGCAATGTCTTCTGCTTTCTTAATGTTGCCTCCATCTTCCTCTTTCAGGTCGTGCAGTCCGGGAGGCGTGCAGATCCAAGGAAAGCTGTTCTCAGGAGCTGCGAGTAACTAAAGATGAAGACTGCAGGTAAGATGCTGCTGCTAATGATGTTCCTTTTGTCTCAATTCAGGTTCTGCTTCTCCGAGGTTCGGGGGTTAAGCTGGACACGGTGAGTGTCACGTTGCAATCTGCAAAGTAACGCAAAGCGTGTTGTCTTGCTCGGGTGTGGTTTAAATAGCCCCAACAAAATAGTCCAGGTAAAGTAGTCCCTAGGCTACCACACCCAAAACACTAGACCGCATAGCTTGGTTCCGAGGAACCAAGCTATGTGGATGCCTCATGTTGGCTGACAACACAAAGTAGTTCCCAAGCACATTGTTTTTCATGGTGTATGAGCCAGGCACCATAGACGCCAGGACTGCCCCAAGAGGGTTTTGGAAGAGGATGCCAGGCTCTAAAGGCCCGAGTCCTGACTCCACCTGGCCAATGGGTTTGCCAGAGGGGGTTTTGGGCGAGGGTCGTGACACGGTCTACTTTTTAGCTTTTTAGAAGAAGACGAAGAAGATCGTCTCGACCTACTACGTGATCGGGACCACTTCGAATGTTTTTTATGACGTTCTGACTCTTTTGAATCAGACGATTTCTTATGTTTTTTTGACAAGGCTTTCGAAGGGCCCTTCGACGCCTCCCGCCCCACCGCTAACTTACTTTTCCTCTCACAGAGGGCCTTCTCCGTCATTTCCTGACAGGAGCCACAGTCGCTGGTTCGATGGTCTGAACACAGACACGGTGAGGATCAGTAATAGACATCTTCGACCCGCAGTAGATGCACGCAGTTTTGGGAGTCGAAGCAGTTGATGAAGATGTTTTCTTGACAGAAAATCTCAAAGCACGCCGTTCACGAGAGCAAAGCAATCGGAAAAACTGAACTGAAGCCAACGGGCGCGGCTCGAGCTACTTATACCATCGGTGACGTTGACACGGTATGGAGCCTGTCGAGGGACAGTAGACGCCACGGCCTCGAGCACAGCGCGCTCTGCTGAAAATTTTCTTTCCGAAGCAGCGAAGCTGGCGATAACGAATTATCACAAGATGAGGAATACGTGGGAGGACACAATCCATTCGAAACAAGACCTTCTTGCTCTATCTGCAATTAACGATTACCATTCATGAAAGTAATATGAGCACAGTGTGATACTTAAACAAGAGCATTAGAAAGTGATGGGATGTGGTTTGCAATAATTGGTAGTGCACAGCTCTCACGTTTCCCGTGGCCATGCGTGAGAAGACCATCCAGCCCTATTTTTATTTTGGATCACGGGACGATACAAGGCATGCATTTTGCCTGAATTTCAAAAGGAAAAGAAAAAATTACAAGCCCCAGAAAACAGGACTGGAAGACCTTCTGATGCGCATGGTCAAGGTAAACGTGAGTGCTATGGTAGCTAAGTGCAATCCCTGTCACCTAGGACCCTTCCAGCATCTTCATGCTTCACCTTCCTGAATCCACACCAAATCTGCTTCCCCTCTTTAGATCAGAAGCTGGTGAGCATTTCAATAGATGCCTAGTGTGAGGAGTCTGAAATGCGAGACAGACACAAAGGTATAGTTTTCTCAAGATTTGCCATTTTATTAAATAGAAAGGGGTGAGATAAATGACCGTCTTTCCCTAACCTAACAAAGATGTCCCTGCCTAGCAAACTAAAACTAAAGAAAAAAAAAAGAGGTCGGGTCAAAAAGGTCTCCGGCCCTCAGACTAATGCACACAAAATAAATTATACAAGGAATGTTTGGCTATCTTCAGATCAACAAAACAATATACCAATTCAAAGGTTTTAAAGAGTACTCCTTGTGGCCAGGGTTGGACTCCCTTCCCTTAGATCAATTCAGGAATACCCTGAGTAAAGTTCTGATGCAATAAAGTTCTGTTCAGTGCAAAACAAAGTATTTTCCATTCACTGCGTCATTCAATTTAGCAAAGTAAATCTCTTTTTTACAAATGCTTGTTCATAAATCAAAACAACTGTAGTTCTCCACAGTCGCCTGCTTGGTAAAGGAAATGTCTCTCCCTCAAAACACAAGTTCATAAACCAAGGTAATTGTTCTCATCAAAATGCCAATTATTAGCACATCATACTTTTTCTTCAAAGAAAACACTTGTCTAGATAGCACAGCAACTATATTTGGTAATGCAGCAGTTCATCAAAATGTATTAAAGTAAAATAATTCCTTCCAAGATACCTTTTACCACAAACACAGTCATTCCAATCATGTTCTTTCCTGGCATACTCGCCTGCCAGGACTAACTACTATTAGTTCCTTTCCTGGTTTACTCGCCTGCCAGCATGAACACTCCTACACCTATAATTGTGTTCAGTGGCAATGTTGTTCCAAGATTTTCCACACAAGTGTATCGGGGGTTGCCTCATAAAACTCACCAACAATTACAAAAGTAGTCAAAAAGGACTGTACACCGGTGCAAGTAGTAATGCAGTTTTATTCAGGGCCCCATATGCAGCTGGGAGAGCAAATTCAAACAGATCGCGGAACAGAACTGCATGAAAAGGCGCTGTCAAAGAAACGCCCCTAAGGTTAGAACTTTTATACAATGCAAGTAATTAGTATTCAGAATCGTGCTACATTTAAAAAAATCTCACACAAATCTGATTGGACTTCGCACTTTGAACCCTTACAGAAAAGCATATATTGCGATCAATAATTGAGCCCACAAACCTTCCTCATTTAAACCATGTGACTGATGTCACATGGTTTAAATGAGGGCCCCCAATCCACCCCCAACTCCCACAACACAAAGTTAAGTAATTGAAACATTTGAAACTACCAGCAGAACTTTAATCAACTGCCCTGGTCGTATCATCCGGATTCTGAGAACAGCTTTCCACCATGACACCATCATAGCCTTGAACCACGGACACACTGCTTTACAGATGTTGCATATTGGGGACACACTAACCAGTTTCACAGGGAAATTGTTGTACGGGGCAATTTGGAACCGCTGTGGCTCTCTTCAGCTCCATTCGAAAATTGTATTTCATAAATGATTTTGAATTATAAAGTGGTCATGTATTAGCTATTCGTTGACGGAACCTGCGAGCTCTAATCTGTGACCGTGAAAAATAACATGCATCTCGCAACGCTGGCCTGGGATTGCAGACTCTGCACTAAATCACCAGCTACAGCGGCCTTTGCCACGCACAAAATGCTAACACATGTTTAAAGCAAAAGCAAGCTTTTAGGGCCTATTTACTGCGTTTCGTTCTACCACTACATTTGATTATACTTACCTGTGTCCCTGTATTTATGAATTCGTTTTATTAAGGATTTTAGTAAACAGAACAGAAGGAGCCCCCTATTTTACAGTGCTACTCTCAAAGCTGATAAGTGGGTTTCTTTATACCACGTTGAACTTGCATCTTTATTACACAAGTATCCTATGTGAGGAGGTCTGAAAAACAACTGCTTCTCTTTATAGTCTCTTGACTCTCTACAATGTGGGTTACAGATCTCCCCAACTGGCCATTCCATAAAAGGGAAGCTGCGTCCTTGTTGCTTCTGGATTACGCTTATGTAGCATTTTGGCTGCTGGCAATGTAGGTTACAGGTTTTCCACACTTGTTGTCCCATAGGAGAGTTGCACCCCTGCTCCTTTGCATTATTCTTCTGCAACCTTTTGGCTTCCGGTAATGCGCGTTACAGGTATCCACTAATTTGTGTGCCATATAAGTAGAGTTGAAACCCTGCTGCCTTTGTTTTTCTTCACTTGTTTGTTATTCAAAATCATTTCAGCTAATTGTCTTATCGGGGAACCCCGGAGGTCACCTGGCCTCTCAGGCCAACTCATGGGTCTTCTCTTGCATCTCCGTTTGGCTTGCTGGCACTGCAGTGGATCTTCCAGAGTCTGTCTGCACTGTTGCCAGCTCTGGTATGACTGCCACAGTAAGCGCAGTTCTTCGATGGAGCTTTGACAGCTTTGTGGGGTCTACGCTTCGTTATCTGAGCGGTTCACGGCATGTTGGGAGCTTGTCTCCCACACGGTATAGCTTTCCCCAATAGGACTTTCAGCTGTGCTCTCTCTGCTCAGCCACACTCCTTCTCCCGAGTCAGCCTCAACTGGTGTTTTTCCTGCTTCCACAGTGTGTCCCGCATTTACACCTGCGGTTGCATCTGCTACTCCATCAGCATCTCCTACCTTCAGCTGCAACTCATTTCAGAATTTAAATGAAATGAAGCACCTGCTCAGGTGCTTCATTTCACAACCACTAGACTGCTCATTATGTTTAATGGTCATTTTAATCTATCAACTCAGAGCCCCTCTTGCGCGTCCCAGTACCACAGGCATTATGGGCTCTGAAGTCCATAGTGGTTTTGGTCTTTTTGATATTTATTTAATTTTAACTGATTTGTGAAGTGAGAGCTGCCAAGTTTACGGTAGGTTGTAAAAAGGTTTTGCGATTTATTCTTGGGATTAGGACCTTCATAGAAGGTAGAATTATTACAATTAGAGGTTGTCAGCAATCTCCTCCCATTTGATCCTCCCTCATGTTACCACCCGCAGGGCTAGGATGAAGTAGTTGCTGCCCTTCCTTCTGGCCACATGGGAGGAGACTTTAGGCTGAGGTTTAGTGATGACTCTGCAGGATTCATCAAACTACTCAGACCGTAAACCGAGGTCCTAACAATAAGCAAGCAATCTAAAAGCATTTTTAAATCTGCAATTTCGATCGTATAATAGTCAAAATGGTTTCCACTTTCGTTCATCCAGCCATCTGCGAGGGTCTCAGTTGGCGGAGGACTAGAAGGGATGCCATTTCCCGCCTAGGTGAATGCTACCAAACTATTTCGTAGCCACCGACTATGGCTGATATTGGCAGCATGATCATCTGATCTTTTCTCAAATGCCCCTTAGCTTTTCTGATGGATCTGCCTCTGTGGTGTGTTCAAGTATGAAAATGTAATTGATGCACTGGCCTAGTAGCCGCTTGCATGAGCCGACTCAGAATATAGAGCTAAATATAGCAAGATGAATCGTAACAGAGTTCTAACGGCTACAAGTCATTTATTTTAGACGTTCCTTTTATTGGAAACCTGTGCTAATTTCAAAGCACGCATACACACTGCAATCAGCATACCTGGGACATGACCTTTTGGTTCAGCGATGCCGTAGGTGAACAACCGGCCTGGACAATATTTTCGGGAATGCCACTCGCTCCTGAGCCAAAAGCACAACAGTTTAGCCCATGGGACACCACACATCCCTGGAATGCAACTACACCAAGAGATGCAAACCCTGTTGTGATAACACACAAATAGATTAAAAGGGTGATGCTGGCAGAGGCATCACAGAACACTAATGCACAGACCTCTGGGAATTGCGACCTAACAACCGTGGCTCGGAGACTAACACTTTCCAGCATTGTAGAGGCAGTAAACAAACCAGAAAGATCACTGCAAAACAAATTGCTGCCTTCGCTGCACTGTTAACTGCACATCTGAAGAAGGGATGAAAAGCAACAGACTAGTTCTCATTCCGTCTACAGAACGTATTCCATACAGCCATTTATCATATTTCTTTTCTGGAATTTTGTTCAAAAAAGAATTGGGGCATCAACATATTTAAGACATCTTTTCAATCTGCTCATCTGGTCACTGTGGAGGAAAAGGGACGGGACATAGAAGTAAAGTGAATCTCCCCCCTACCACAGAAATGGAAAATGAAAAAACAGTAGCTAGAAGTAGACTTGGAAACAAGAGTCTGGAAACCTAAAACTTTGACTGAAGTTATAGATGGAGCCATTCATATTAAATTTGAATTTTTCGCACTTTCCAGGTTTGATCACAGCTTTACGCAACTATAACTGAGATTTTGTTGCACTGGGACATTTCCGCAAGAAGAGATTGCTCAAATGCGTTTGTGCTTTTTCTTGGTAAGACACCTGTACTATATGCATTTCAGTTTTCTTATTCAGCGCAAGTTTACCTTGCTTCAGCTATTTCCAAGGCCTCTTTGTTCAGAATTGGTCAGTAACATTAACTACTTAAATGACTGAGCTTGGAGTCCCCATTGTAAAACAGTTGATCATTTCAGTTCAAAAGCGAGATTTGAAAGGATGGCGTGTCAATGCAAGCTTGCAAAGAATTAACCCATCCTTCAAATTACAGACATTACATTTCAGGTGCTGGCAGATTCGGTTCAAACTCGCAAATCCTGAAACTCCTGAAACTCCCTGATTAGACCAGGCTCTTCAATTGATTTGTGCCCTAGCTCGGGCAGGACATCTGTTGCTGGCTTTTCCTCAGAAGATCAATCTTTCTCATGCAGGTCAGGTACTGTTAGCTCGTATAGGGTGAAGACAAGCACAACCTTAGAAGCTACTAGATCCCTCCTCTGAACATAATGCTCCGTCAGAGTTCTGGAAAAGAATGACTTTGCAGTTTTGGGTGCCGGTGCCCACGCTGCTGGAGTCAGGGTGCATCTTCCACATCAGCACCCGATGACGCAGGGATTTGATCCACGCAACTATCCATTGCTGCTAAGGAAACAGACACTGCATTCTCCATTTCAGCACAATGATTTGTATGCTATAAAAAAAACATCATCCAGCCCACAAGGCAGAAAGCAATTTATCAAGTAGGGAAGTAACAACAGAAAATACCTATATCATTTTCTTGCTAGCTTTTATCCAAGCACAGGCATTCTAAAGTGAACATTAAAGCGACAGGGAATAGAAAAAGTTAAAGGGGTGGGAATCTGAAGGGGAGATGTCCAGTTGTCAGCATATTGTTAATATAGACTACCAACTCGTTGCATGCAGGTAAACTAAAGAATAACTGGTCTACCGGATATCTAAAGGTAAGAGGAGTTTCTTACCCATACACATATTCTTTCAGTCTTCATAGAGAAAGCGGTCAGATACCAGAATACTCTTCAACCTCAGTGCACTCTGGAAATGGGGACACTTAATGAAGGGCTGGCATCATGCAACAAAGCTGACTGTTCCACTGGCCTCAAGCCCTACAGCTTAACCTCAGACAAAGGGAATAGGATGGGAGACATACTACAAGGTTGGCAGTTTCTTGACGCCAAACATCTCATGAGTCCACGAACGTTCTGCAGTAGGCCTTGGGTCTTCAAATAAAAAGGGGCATATCAACAAAGCCCATTTCAGCAATAGACAGGGCGGTCGCTATTGAGGCACAATACGATGTAGAACTGAAGAAAGTGTATCCATGTAGCAGAAAGTTTCATTGTTTAAAAACGACCAAAACGCCAACCAAGGTGTCAAAAGATATGATTCTTACCGTAATTTCCCTCGTCATTGCTTCAATTTGTCTCTGTTGATTGTCTATAACCTGTAAAAAGAAGCAGATCACAATGATTATGCAGTTTCTACTTCCATTTAGGTTTCTAAAGGCAAAGCATTTCTGGCATAGTGCAACGTTCCTAATAGGACGCATATGTGAGTACATGATGCAATGAAAAGTGTAAAGCAGTCTTTGCCCAGAACGTGCTACTAGTAGAGACGAGACACATACACAACCATAAAAACAGATGTCATGAAGCAATAAAACATAGTAGAGTGATCAGGAAACCGTCACAAAGAAACAAAAAAACGCTTACCTGTAACTATAGCTCTCCAGCATTGGTATTTTTCATGTATTCACATGACTTCAATACCCCTCGTCGACAGGCTGGCAATCCTCGGTTCCACTTTCACATTCGGAAAAAAAGAAAAACATAGCACTATGTGCAACCGACCCATAATATTTTGACACATATGCCCTTTAGCCATGAGGAGAAGCCCTACGCCACACACCAGCAGGCAATGTTCAGATTCTGGAAGCACACAATGCCAGTACACACAGTGGAGCCTCAGAAAGGGGTAGGTGGGCAGGTGACACATTAATCTATGAAAGATACCAATGCTACAGAACTATAGTTGCAAGGAAGTAACATTTTCCTTGCCAGCATTGAATAGATTGACATGCTTTGAATAGTTTAAGAAGCAGTATCAAGCCACATGGCATGCTGAAGAGGGACAGAAAAGTAAGGAGGGCTCTGAGAATCCCTTTATTTAGCAATTCCAGGCAATGCTACTTAGTGACAGTGTGGGGAATTGGTCACGTAGCAGATCTGGAAATGTTATTAAGTGGCAGCCTGCCATCATCGCCCCAATGGTGGTGTTCGCTGTGACTTTGGAACCTGTATGCCGGTCGGATTTCTTGTGACAAAATGTAATGGTGGATAATATACATCTGGACAGGCATTGCTTGGAAATTGCTGCTGCTTTGTTGCAAGGACAGATGCCCAAAAACAGTCGATTAGATTTGCATAAGTCCATAGACTTTTCAATATAGTAGTCTAGGGCCATTTGACTATCCTGTAAGCAAAGAATCCTATCTGAACAGAATGCATACAAACATTTTTGGAAGGCGCAATTCATTAAGAGGGCGGGTTGTCAAAAAGGGCTTTTGGCAGACGGTTTGGACAGTATGCAACCTTGATAAAGCAGGTTAAAATCTGTCTCGCCAACTCTTCTTGCTGAAGTAATGGCTACTAGGAAAGCCTCCTACAAAGTTGTGCATTTAATCTCAGTCTTATGCCCGAGTCAAAATGAATGTCCCATGAGTTTTGTCAGTGTTGAGGTCCCAGTAAGGAGGCATCTTTAGAACTTGTGGAAATATGCTGCGGCCGATCCAAGAAACAAATGGCAGTGTGACACAGAATGTTTCAAGGAGTTACTTTAACTTTCTCAGGACGGGCTTTGGGTAAATGTCTATATTCTTTCAGATCAAACAAAGCTAATGGTATCAGGATGGGGTAAAATATAAGGTTTCAGGTTTCATTATCCAATAAGGATATAGGCTGGGGCAGCGATAAACACAAATGGGCGGAAGGGTTTAACTACAACAGAAAAGGGACTACCACCTTGGGACTGATCTTGCTCAACAGTAAGAGAATGGGGTAAACAAAGCGTTATTCTCATGGTGGGGAAACTGTTCTCCACCAGGATCTCTAAAGTACAACAGAGGGGGACGGGGGGGGGGGGGGGAGAGGGGGATACAGCGCTCAGTCACATTTCCACCAGAACTCCTTCACACAGAGGTATGTCACCCTGCTGAATATTTATGTTCCACGCCAGGCAGATAAGTGCCAGGAACATTGGTTCCTGATCTAGTTCCAGGCAGAAGTTCTGCCTTTTTTCTAGCCCCCCCCTCCCACCTCCTTGTATCTTCTCTTTGGGGTTAGAGCAGCGGCCAGAACTCTGCACTGCTTGAGAGGCACTTGTGCTTCTCTCCGTTGATGCCCTCCATTCTTAAGGTAGGCTCTGGGACCTGGATTATCATCTTGCGTTCGAGGGTGAAAGTCTGTAGTTTCTACTTTTCCCTCAGCACCGGCTCCAGGGTAGATCGAGCAAAGTTTCTGCTGGTTGGCTAGACTGCCAGGGCAGCTCTCCCAATGCTCATTTGTACAAGAGGTTTCTATTCTCTGGGAAATCACTCATATTGGGATACGGTGGGTGCAAGTAACGTATGCATGGCTGCTGCATTGGTTTTATTCCCATAGCTAAAGCCTGTAGTTTAGACTTCAGGCTTTGTCCATTCTTCTGTTCCCATGTAGTCATTAAATATTATCCTACTAGAAGCATGCTCCAAAGACAGACGCTCTAGCAGCACCAAGGTATCTAGGAGACTTAACATAAGACTTCCATGACCAGCAGTACATGCCTTGCTTCATACAGAAGGTATTCCCCAGGGTTGTTCCACTCATACTCTAAACTTACGATCACTCGCAGCAACGGCATGGGATGCATGGAAGTCCCCCGAGTACTCACACTCCTTTACTGGCGATGTAGGGAGGGAGGCTTTGCGATAAACAATGATCGAACTGAGCAAGCAGAGTTGGCATAATCCTCAAACCAATGGGCAGGTGCCAAGGACTAGCAACCCCATCTCACCAGCTTTGCACTGTGCACGCTCTGAACTCTGGCAGAGATGATACTCAGAAAACGGCATAAAAGGGAGCCATCCAAAATGTCTCACTGCTTTGCTACTGCATTTGTAGATGGATGTACGCGTATCATGCTCATGGGACTTTTTCTTCATCTACAGTTCCCCTACTTCAGAGGTCCTATCAAATACCCCTAAATTCCAGGAAAATCTTTGAAAGACATTCTCACTTGTTTTCCAGAACTTTTTGGATCCTGATCCAACCCGCACAGCTTCTTTGTTCTTCCTTAATAAAGTATGCGTAAAAGGATATCTTGTTTTGGCTGTTTCCTATCAAATTCAAACACATAGAACACATTGCGAAGCCCAATTGAAGTCAACATGGATGAACAAGAGGCCAGACCATGTAGGGTTGCCTTGAACTTGTTCGAAAGTAGAAGACAGAAACTGAAAAGGTTGCTCAGAGAATATGCAATTACAGTAACAGCTGAACAAATGCAAACCCAGGTGATACTGGGTGCTGCACTACAATGTGCAATGACATCATTGCGTCAACAAGCCAGACGAAAAATCGAATTTTGTAGTTTTATGGGAAAAAAGTGTACACAACACACCTCTGGCCTCCATGCTCCTTCACCCTTCGCTCAGTCTTCAAGATCCTTCTCCCAACTTCTGCCAAACTTCAGTCGCAAACTACACCAACTTCCTTCCCTGAAACTCCCACCCTGACTGGGGACCTGGGTTTATATAGGTTGGTGACCCCTACCCATGGGCTGGACTAGAGTCTGCATCTGTCTCCAACCTAAAAAAGTGTAGTCTGCGGCATGTAGCCCACAGTTGTATGTTAGCCACATCTTGCATCTAGATAGATTATACTAGTCACCCATCTAGGCTGTCATAGACAGCCATATGACACATCCAAGTAGATTGTGTTCGCTATATTTCGCATATTGTGTTAGTCAGCCACAGCTCTCATTTAGGCCCATCCTGTGGGTCAGACACATCCCACATTTAGGCAAATTGTTATAGGTACCCATAATGTGCATGTGGGTGAATTGTACACGGTCTACTGCTGTGCCCTCATTATAGGCGCTTTCTCCCTCTATCCAGGTGTCCCAAATCTAGATGTTAGTGCATTTATTGCTGTGCTCCCATTCTGGGCGCTTTCACTAACTATTCAGGCGTCTCACATCTGGCTGCTAGCCCTCTGCTGCCATGCTCTCAAATTTGGGTGGCTCCTCCCAAAATTAAGGTATCTCACATCTAGCCACCTAGAACCTGCTCTCATTGTCCCAAATTTGGGGGTTTCCTCCCAATGTTTAGATATCCCACACTGAGCGGCTCATCTTCTGCCGTTGCTGCCTCTAAGTTAGGTGTGTCTGCCAAATATGAAGATATCTTTCATCTAGACAGTTGCTGCCGACAGCCATTGTCTAAAATCTGGGCATTTCACCCGCTCTCAGGTATCGCACATCTAGATGCCTGTTTTCTACTGCTGCTCCCACCGATTTAGGCGTTTCTCCCACTACTGAGATGTCGCACATCTAGCTGCCCGTTTTCTGCTTCCACTGTCTCAAACCTGAGCGTTTTCTCACACTATTCAGGTGTCACATCTAGCTGCCTGTTTACTGCCACAGCTGCCTCAGATTTGGGCTTTTCTACCAATACCTCACATCTAGTTGCCCGTTACTTGTTGCAGTTGTCTCGAATTTGGGTGTTTCCTTCTATTGGTAAGGTATCTCACATCTAGTCACTTACTACTGCCCGCCATAGTCTTACATTTAGGCATTTCTCCCACTATTCAGGTGTCTCGCATCTAGCTGTTGACTGCCCGCTGCTGTGATCTCGGGTTTGGGCGCTTCTCAGACTGGTCGGGTATCTCTTATCTAGCTGTAGAAACTGCATTGTCTTAGACTTGGGTTCGCGCTCTCGGCCCAGGTACCTCAGACCTAAGCACTCTCTACCTGCTGCTATTGACTAAGACCTGAACCTTTCTCACCTGCTGTAGTTCTCCCTCACACAACCATGAATGGCATTTCGAAACTGACAAGGCCACCACGACAACCGAGACCACCTCTCCGCCCTCACAACTCTGATCCACCTGCACCACACTCACCCAGAGAATTACTCCTGCACACAGCCACTCGCCACATGCATCCCAACCCACAAAAGGAACCCTCTGGCAAATCAAAAAGCACCCCACGCCTAAGGGGAAATGTGTGACATTTACAGGGAAAAAGTCAGCGACCTCGACCAAACCAGGGAACGTGGAGTGCTCATACAGTGATCAGATGGGGTTAAGGGGCAGGGGGAAAGTTGTTGAATGTTTAAAATGTTGAATAAAAACTTAAGTTAATTTTTTTTTAAAAGCACTCTACCCACCCAACCTCCATCACATTAGCACCTTCATTCACAAACCCTCCCTGCACACCACAACACCCCTTTATATCCAACCCCTGTACTTGCACCTCACACTGACACACCACACCCCTCCACTTCACTCCTCACCACACCCCCTCAAACTCTAAGACCAGAGGAGCTGCCTGGCACACCAAGATTCGCTCCTGCCCTACCGTGCGCCCTTCAACTTCTGCACAACCTCCCCTCACGCCCATTCTCTCCCTCCAGACAACCCGCGAGAATGACCCATACTCCCCACTTCTGCACACCGTGCAACATCCAACTCTCAAGCAAGAAGAGCTCTCTGGTTCTCCAAACACGACCACCACGCCACTACCACATAAACTGTGCCACCTTGCATGAATTCCCCTTCCAGATAAGTCCTCCTGCCCCCATCCCTCTTTGCATTAGCCAGCTCCCCAAGGACCCCTGAACACCGCACCATATCAAACACTTATACGGGAGGAGCTCTGCTTCGCACCAATAACCCTGACCCACTGCCGGTACGCATACCCTCCCTCCCTTCCACCTATGATACCAGCCCACGCCCAGCCCCTCTCCCAAGAAAACCTGTCGTTACCCAGACAGCCTTAAACGACTCGCACCACCCCCACCTCTATCTAGTCTGGCCCAGCATCCTCATCACCTGCTAAGTCCACACACACCCCCACATACCTCCCGCCCCTCCTCTGCATCCACTCAACCTACATCAACAGACCACCCTCTTCCGGCCCTTTCCCTTCTCTCAGCATTGAACACCTTTCTCATTCCAGAACTATTGCTTCATCCCCTTCCCCTTAGACCGCCCCCCTACCCTCTCTCAAACACCTATTACACTCAAACGCACGAAAATTCGGAACAGAGACCAGCTCTGACCATCGACTCTTCATGCCGTGCTATCTCTACCCCAGCTGTCAGGACCACCATGATAGCCACACCCAGACTCTCCCTATTTCAACACGACCTCTTGCCTACCACATCTACACCTCTACCTCCCGCTGGACACAAACCCCACTCAACATCAAGCCGGACTACACCCAACCACCAATTCCCCTCCTTTCCTCTCAATGAAGCC
Source organism: Ambystoma mexicanum (assembly GCF_040938575.1). Lineage (NCBI taxonomy): Eukaryota > Metazoa > Chordata > Amphibia > Caudata > Ambystomatidae > Ambystoma > Ambystoma mexicanum. The sequence continues at coordinate 1,049,520,218 of NC_090927.1, read as the reverse complement.
GACCACCGCCCATTCACTCTTCTCGCTCGCAATCCACCTTACTCATTCCCCGTCCCCACAAATGGAATCCCCGAACCACCACCACCTCTCCAGTCACTCAGACGGTTCTAGCCCCCAACATCCACACTGGTCCCCCCGCCTGGCCCCCTGTGGTCGACACCTGCCCACCGGTCACTCAGTCCTTCCTAGTCCATCCGGCCATCAGGGGAACTATTGCCATGTCCCATCAAGTCACCTGCCTCCTATTCAATGCCTGCTCCGTGGCCAAAAACGGACAACATTTTTGACCTCCTATCCTCTGACAATCTTGATCTCATCTTCATCACTGAAGCATGGCTCTCAGGCATTTTCAAACTAATCGCGCACAAGGCTTTCCCTCCCTCCTGACTACTCGCTCATCCCCCACAACAGACCTTCCAGAGGAGGCGGAGTATGCATCCTACACAAACCTCACATCTCCATCTCCATCTCCATCTCACTCACCGAAAACCAGCACTACACAGCTAACTGTAAATCCCTTCTAGTCAACCTCTCTCTGTTGCCACTCTCTCACAGAGTGTCCTACTCATCTACATGCCACCTGTATAAGACAGACATTTTGCCAACAGTCTCTGCGACTCACTAGCTACCACTCTGGTTAACCACCCAGCACTCACCCCACTGGGGGACTTTAACATCTGGTCCATGACCCAACCCGGGGTCGACAGTCTAGAGGCACTAAACCTTTCCCAGCATACCACGGGTCCCACCCACATTGGAGGTCACACCTTTGATGCGATCTTCAGCTCCTCCTTCGTTTCAGTGTCCAAGCCCCTCATCTGGACAGACCACACAGCCATATCTTTCTCTTTCTGCATACTGCTCCACTTACCAAGGCCTGCCCTATCCCACAACATGATCACAAATGCTAGAACACGGTCAAGGTACTACCTGACCTGGCTGAAGCCCTGCTGCGCACACTCCCAGCCACAGATAGACCCTTACTTATCGATAACTTTGACTCATGGCTTAATGACTCGCTCATCCCTCTCACCCCATACTGCCCCGCTGCCACCAACCTCCAAATGGATCACCAACCACCTTAAGGTTTTCAAGACCAATAATTGTTCCCTCAAGCGCAAATGGCGAGCATCCAAAACCCCTCATAGCAAGTCATTGTTTGCCCACCATCACGTAACCACAAATCTGAGATCCGAAAAAGACAAAAAAAAGCCTACTACCATAAAAGAATCCTGGACTGCCGCAGCAAAGAGCTCCACAGGATCATCACAGAATTTGTGAAGCCCTCCTGCACCACTACCCCGACCATGCAAACGCTCTGCAATTCCCTCTCCCAACACTTCCACAACACAGCACTGTACTGTACAGGACGGCCACCCTTAATGCCAAACTTTCCAACCTCACCCTCTGCCCAACACACCTCTCCTCGAGATTCCGCCCCTGCCCCCCTTAATGCCATCTTTCAACTCTTTCAATCCTGTCTCAAGCGAGGAGTTCCTCAAACTACTTTCCAACAGCAGACCTTCGGGTCCCCCCCTTGACCCTTGTCCCACCCCTCTCCTCTCCTCAAAGAAATATTCACCTCCACCTGTGCAGGAGAACAGGCGAGGTCCATACTCAATGACTAAATCACCTATGGCCTTTTCCCAGAACCGTTCAAAGTAGCGCATGTCAAGCCCCTTCTAAAGAAAGCATGCCTCGACCCCTTCCAGCCAATCAACTACAGGCCCATCTCCAACACCCGATTCTTGGCGAAACTCATTGACCACTCTGCATACTCTCACCTCAACGTTTTCGTCAAATCCAACAACCTCTTAGACACTGCGCAATGAGGCTCTGGTCATGGCACGGAACAGAAACCACACATCTCGATCTGGAATGACCTCAAAGTCTCAGCAGACCTTGAAGGATGCGCAGCACTGGTTCTCCTTGACCTCTCAGCAGCTTTGGACACCATTAACGACTCAATACTCCTCGATTGTCTCCACACTTCCTAGGAATCCGAGAACACTCAACTGGTTTGCCTCTTTCCTCAACAGAAAACAAATCCCTTTTCTCCCCTCTTTCCTCTCCACCGCTCGCCCTGTGAACACCGGACTACCCGAAGGCGCCTGCCTCTTACCTCCCCTATTCAACCTCTCCATGACCCCTCTGCCAGGGATCATCCGCTCGCACAACCTCACCTGCTACAACTATGCTGACACCCAAATTATCCTGAGAATCCCCAAAAGCAGCTCAAATCCACAACCTGCATGTCTTAAGGATATAGACCTATGGATGACAAATCACCTCCTTCTGAACCCAGGGAAATCAGATCATGGTGTGCCGCAATACCGCTCTACTCCTGCAACCACTCCCATGGCCCCGCTCCCTCGGCATGCCTCCCCTACTTCCACCACAGTCAAAAACCTTGGCTGCACAATTGACTCGGGCCGAACCCTGTCCCACCAGATCAATAATGTATCCAAATCCTGTCACTGCTACCTTAGGCTTTGGAGACGCATCTTCCCTTACCTCACCTATCCCGACAGACTGGCTGAAATTATGTACATTGTCATGTCCAGACTATGCGAACTCCATCTACTTGGGTGCACCGCCCACCAACTTAAACTCCAAAGCATCCAAAATAAGGGTGCGGGGGACACCCTTTGTCCGTCTGAGCATTGAAAACAGCTGATCCACACGCTCCGGCAGGCCTGCATGTCTTCTGCTTTGGCTCATAAAGAAGGTAAGCCTGTACGTGGCTTCACACATGGGCACGCATCGTCCCCTGCATTTCCCATAACACTGATGTTTTTCAAAATGTGCATTGGGCATTTATCTGCTGCATTTTATACTTTGCAAATATCACCTGCAATATCACCTGCAAATAACAAACACACACAGTTGTGTTTGTGGCACTCTGCACAAAGTTGTCTTTTTCCTCATTCGGCATGCAGGCAGATCTGTGTGCATTATGGGGCTCTTTCCCCTGTATTGGGCCCATCCAGTCTAGGGCCCCGCCTCTTCCTGTTAGTGCCTGGCCGGGCCTCCGGGCCACACTCTTACAACTACAGCCTAAGAGGCTCCATCATGTTGGGCACTCCATCCACACACCTCTGGACAGTGAAATTCCCACTCTTGTCATCACGTGAATACTGACTGTTGCTTAGTGGCTGCTTCGTCTCTACTCTACTCTCTCCCTCTGCCTCTCCAGTCATTCCCATTGCAGATATCCCTGTACTACGGTGAAACTTCACTCTGCCTTCACTCCCTGAGTTACATTTCCACTGTCCCCATATCTGTATTGCTGTGCTGCAATTCCTGTGTCATCCCAGAGTAGATTGCTACTTCCATCCTACCCACTCAGCCCCATTTGTCCTTTGAGAGCCTAGTATGCAAATTTATCAACTCTCCTACTACATTGACTATTGCTACCATCTACTGGCCCCTAGGCACCACTTCTCTATTCCTCTAAGTGGGTGGCTTCTGTTCCTCTCTACCATCTCCAACCTGCTACTACTGCGTGACTTCAACTCCCATCTAGACTCCCCTTGCACAGCAACCACCCTCTTCACGGACCTCTGCTCCTCCCTATACCTCTCCATTCTTCCCTCTGGCCCTCCCCATTCGCATTGACACACGCTAGATATATATATTCTCTCTCTCCATTACCATTACCTTGACATCCTTGCCCCAGGCATGAGGATTCGCCTGAAATCTGCCTCCAAGCGTAACACTTTGTATGACTCCGCACTTGCAGACCAAAACTGTAACTGCAGGGCTGCTGAATGGAAGTGGCACACCTCAGGCACACCCTCTGATCCACTACAGACTTAACATACATGCCAAAAAAAGAGCCCACATTCAGGCACGAGTGTCCAACAACACGGCTGAACTCTTCAAAATCTGCAGGGAATCCTCCTCCTCCGACGAAGTCACCAGGGTTGTCAACTCCATGAAGGCCTCTTCCAAACAGGTTGCCTTATGCTTTTCCAGGACCATGATGGACAACATTTCCTCTCCCGCCCCTGCTCTTGCTGATTTCTTCAACCACTCCTTTGCTACTGGTTTTCTCCATCCTCCCTCAAGCACTCCCTTGTGCGTCCCTCCTTAAATAAAACACTCTGCAGACCAATCCTGCCCAGCCAACTACCGCCCCATTTCCATCACCCCCCTTCCTGGGGAACCTGCTCGAGAAGTTGGCCCTCTCCTAACTCAACTATCATACCAAACCTGTTGGTGGTCTACACGATCACCAGTTTGGATTCCGAGCATCCAGAGGCACAGACACTGCTCTTCTGAACATCTGTGAAGAACTGCTTGCATCCCTTGACTCCAACTCCCCTGCTGTCCTCATCGTCCTTGATCTCTCTCTTCTGCATTTGACACTGAACGATTCAGTCCTCAAAAAGGCTACATGATACCCTTGGTATAGCAGAGCAGGCACTATACTGGCTTACCTCCTTCTTAACTGACCGTTCCTCCAAAACCATTCTGGACCATTTCTCCTCCCCCACCTGTGGCACACCAGAGGGCTCCATTCCTTCACCCTGGCTCTTTAACTTATACCTTTCTCTGCTGGCACACCTCATTTACTCCTTCTCCCCTAACTTCCAGTGCTATGCTGACGACACACAACTGTTCTTCAAACGTCCTACTGACGACCTTGCACATTCCTTCATCCCTGACTGCCTCTCTGCCATCCATGCTTGGTACACAGCTAATGACCTCTGCCTCAATGCCAGCAAAACAGAGATTCTCCCTATTGGGCCCCCTGCACCCTACTTCTTCCCTTCACTCTAGCCTTCCTCAATGGGTTCCCCTCCTACCCCCTCCTCTGAAGCCAGAAATCTCACAGTCCTCTTCGATTCCTGCCATTCCTTCATCCCTCATATTCAAGACATTGTCACGAAGTCCCACTTTCAGCTCTTCCTTCTCAAAGGAACTCTACACTTCCTCATCTTCCCCCAGAGACTCAATGTAACCCGTGCTCTGGTTCTCTCCAGGCTAGACTATTGCAATAGGTGTTACACTCACCTGGTATCCACAGGGACGCCACCCAGCCTGGTTACTCGCTGGTATGCTTCTCAGCTTTACCCTGATGTGGTCTGCGGGGAAGGTTCTGCCTGAAAATACAGGACGACTGTTCAAGACTGACCGACTGGGGTAAGTATCCTCCTTCCACCCCCCGTATGATTTCAGTCCCTCTGGCGCCCTCTCCTCACCTTGTGGTAGAATTAGGCGTGCTCTCCGTCCTGCCTTCTTTGCAGGGGTGTGTTGTCTTTCATGGGCTAGTGCAGTCCAGTTACTTCACTGACGCCAGCCCGTTTGATATTGTTCAGGTAGGTCTTATTGCTGTTCTTTAGTTTTGTTGCTATCCTGCATGCCTTTCTTTCTTTAAAATGTCTCTTTCTTTCTCCCTTAGGTATGCGGAGCTTCAGCGCGGCACACTGGCTTGGTTGAGCCCCGCTGGTAAATGATGGCGCATTAACAGCGCTATAATGCAATAAGAAAGCGCTATGCGCAGCGCTGCAAAGTCTTGCCTTTGGTAACCTGTGTTTTCCTTCCTTGTAGGTCGCGGTGTTCTTCAGCGCGAGTGGAATGTCCGGAATGGTGCCAGCCGAGAGTCGACCAGCCAGGTAAGCCTTTTGAGCAGTTCATATTTGTAAATGTCTCTACTGCTTTCTTTAATGTTGCCTCTATCTTCCTCTTTCAGGTCATTCTGTCCGGGAGGCGTGCAGATTTGAGAAAGCTGTTCTCAGTAGCTGCAAGTGTTTCAAGATGAAGACTGCAGGTAAGAGGCTGTTGCTAATGATGTTCCTTTTGTCTCCTTGCAGGTTCTGCTTCTCCGAGGTCCGAGGGAATAGTTGGACACGGTGAGCGTCACGTTGCAAGCTGCAAAGTAACGCAAAGCCTGTTGTCTTGCTCGGGTGTGGTTTAAATAGTCCCAACAACATAGTCCAGGTAAAGTAGTCCCTAGGCTACCACACCAAAACACTAGACCGCATAGCTTGGTTCTTAGGAACCAAGCTATGTGGATGCCTCCATGTTGGCTGACAATACAATAAAGTAGTTCCCAAGCACATTGTTTTTCATGGTGTATGAGCCTGGCGCCATAGGCGCCATGACTGGCCCCATGAGGGCTTTTGAAGAGGATGCCAGGCTCTAGAGGCCCGAGTCCTGACTCCACCTGGCCAATGGGTTGACCAGAGGGCGTTTTGGGCAAGGGTCGTGACAATAGCCCCATCATTAATCTTTCCTAGTCCACCATGCAACTCCTCCAGCTAACCCAGAATTGGGCAGCACAACTTATCCTTGGCCTCAAGGCCAGGGACTGCATCTCTCCTGCCCTACAAAGTCTTCACTGGCTACTGGTCTCAGCACGGATTAAATTCAAATCCCTCTGTATCATGCACAAGGCTATCTGGGGCCGGGGACCAGCTATCTTCAACGCTTCTTGACCAAATACTCCCCCCTCTAGCCTCCTGCGTTCCTCTGGCACAAACTCCCTGCACGTTAAGCGGTTTGCTAAAGAGAGCTGGTGGTCGATCACTTTCCTCCTGTGGAATAGCCTCCCTCTGCATCTTGAGCAGGACCTAATTAGGTTCTGGAAAAGCCTCAAGACCTTTCTCTACCCCTTTCTTCTCCTCCCTTCCCTGCTAATCATACAGTAGCGTGACTGATGTGCAGGGCCCTTATGTATCCTCTGGGCCCTGACCTCCCACATCTCTCATCCCAGACACTGTATTTACTGCACTTACTTAGGCTCACCCTCCCACAGGAGATTGCACTTACATTCTTCTCTTCTTAGCACTTCACCCCGAGCACTTCTCCATGAGCACCACAGCACCTATCCCTTACCCGCCTCCCCTCTGCACTTGCACATTCTGAACACTGACAAGGGATAGTAGGTTAATCTCCCCTCCCTGTTAGTCTCATTATTTGTTTGTACTATTAATTCAATTATTTATCTTTGTTTTAATTGTCTACCTTCCCCTGCGTTCCGCCCTGTTGACATGTGGGCATTTTAAAACAGTTTTGCTAATTGTATAAGCGCCTAACAGATGACCAATAAATAAATAATGCCAGCGAATGCAGGATTTAGATGACATTTTCGGCCGTTCGGAATTTCTGTATGGTCAAAATTCAACCAAATCTCCCATTCAGGATTTTAAATAGTATTTGAGTCTTTCCGAGAGGGCTCCAGTCGGGTAAAGGGTGCTCCCACTGCCACATTGCCGCCCATCAGCCCCCAGCGAAGATCCGGGAGCAGTGGCGGGGGGATTGGTATCCTGTCCGACTGAGACCATGTCTCCTGGTCCCTATGTGCCGCCAGGTGATGCTGGAGCACCTCCTCTTGCAGGGAGCGTACTGAAACATGAGCATGCACAATGCCATCATTCCCAGAAGGTGCTGAACCATGTCAAGGTGGTTGAATTGACGAGAAAGTGCCCTATCGCTATGTGGAGGGAGAGGTGCCACCTGAGCGTGGGGAACACTTGCTGCACCGCTGTGCCCCAGCATACTCCATGGAACACCAGATCCTGGACGGGAGTCAGGTGCGGTTTCTGCCGGTTGAGGGAAAAGCCCAGCTGGTGAAAAACGTCTGCAGCCGCTGGCAGGAGTACACCGCCCCTTCGGGAGAGCAGGCCTGACCAGCCAGACATCCAGATAATGGTGCAAGTAATGGATTTCCAGGCAGAAGAGACCAGCCACCGCATTAATCAGCTTCGTGAAGAAACAAGGACCAAGTTGAGGCCGAAAGGCAGCCATTTTACTGAAGTGGTGCGACAATCGTGAACTGCAGAAAATTTCGATGTGGCTGGTAGCTGGGGACATGGAGGTACGCATGCTTGAGGTCTAGAGAACACATCCAGTACCCTGCACACAGAGACTCTGCTATGAGCGCAGGAGTAATCAACTTGAAGCGTTTGAGCAGTAAAGGCAGGTTGTGAAAGGACAGGTCCAGGACTACCCTCAGGGCAGCCTGGTTGTTCTTGGGTACTGCAAAAATCCTGGGGTAGAGCTGGGGCCCCTGTCTGACGGAGGAACGGGCTCCACCAACTGTACTCCAAAAGAGAAAGGATCTCTAGTAAGATGTCCGGGGTCCCTATCTGAAGCATAGGAGGAGAGGAAGGTAGAGAAAAAGGAAGGGGAAGATTGAAGCCTGTGGAGACTATAGAAAGGATCCAAGGACTCTTGAAACAACGCTTTCTGTCCTGGAAGAGAGCCAGCTGGGCCCCAACAGGCAAGCTGTGTTCCCTTACCGTTACGTGACTGAAGATAGCTGTGGATCCATTGGCTGCTGCGGGGGAGGTGTTGGTGGTACAGGAGGAGGCAGAGGGGTTTTTAAGCATAGGCGGGCCTGGACCGGAGGGGGGGGGAGGGGAACAGGCTGGGGCACTGGGAGCATTGGTGGAACAGGAGGAGGGCCCAGAGCTGGAGGCCTTGAAAGCACGACCTGAGGGATCGCCTTGAAGGCACGACCTGAGGGATAACTTACTTGACTATACCCTTGAGAAGCCCTGGTATTTGCAGGGAGCGCATAAGGACAAGAAAGCGCTTGAAGAAGCGATACTCTTAAGCCGCGGGATCCAGAGTGGCACGACCCTCGGCGGCGCTGGGCCTCCTTTCCTCACCAAAACGCCAAGGTGCCTGCAGCGTGTAGCTGTAAGGCTGCAAGGGGTAGATGTAGCCCTGAGGCAACCAGCCACCTGGATTGTTAAGCCCACACCCCCTTCCCACAGGAAGGTGACTGGAACCTTTTTGCATGGCCCACTCCATGGGCAAAGGACCAGGGAGGCCCGAATCCAAGATGGCCACCGGCCTAGATGGCTCAGCCACACTTGTTTGCCATCTTGGGGCCTTGCACCACATCCTGGGTGGGAGGTCGCGAAGGCCCTGTGCCGGCTCAAACATGGAAGGACACTCCTTGGCCCTCGAACCTGAAGCAGAAGCATCAACCTCAGAGACGGTTCCGGTAGGCTCTGAGCCCTCGGTCTGCTGGCCGGTAGTCAAATTGCCCTCAGCTACTGAGCTGGTAGCCATGTTGGATCATGCTACAGACTGACTCTTGGAAGTAGAACATGATGATCCATTATGCATTGGGGCCGAAGAGGACAAACTTAATCGTGCCTCTGTGGACCACCAGGTGGAGCTCCTGAACCCCTCGGCTTGGGAGCCGGTAGTCTTGCCGTCCTCGGGTCTGTCAACGGAGTGCCTGAAAGAGCCCGTGGGGCCCTCGGCTTGGGTCTGCCAGAACCAGAATGCCAGAATCATGGAAACCCTCGGGAAGGAGCCTCTGCGTTGATGCAGGGTCCTGGAGAAAAACGCTTTAAGATGACCTGGGGGAGAAGCGTAGAAGATCTCCCTCCAGCATGAAGGATGATTCTTCAATGCCCTGTGACCGAGAGCGCTGCAGGCTGTGCACGCGTCCCAGCGGTGGTCGGACCCCAGGCTCTCAAGACAGTGTGCATGAGGGACCGAGAACGGGATCGAGCGATCACAGGATGCTCATCTCGTGAAGCCTCTCGTGCAGCCAACATGTGCCAGGGAGGCGAGGCACCAAAGGGAGGTGAAGATTCAAAAAGACAAGAACGGGGAGAAAGCGGAAAGTTAAAAAAAAGTCTCCATGCCTAGCTGCCAGGTCAGACACCATCCATTCGAAAAAAAAAGGATCCAGCCACACCCCTCGCGTGCTGGACTAAATTTAATGGGGAAGCTCAATATTTTGTATTTCGGTGCCAAAGGTTCCGGTACCGTCCCCATGTTGGGGGACGCCCACAAGGATGGAGGAAAGGGGACAGGACATACAAGTATCATCTATGTCAACATCTTGAATTTTTCTTGTGGTAAGGACAGGCTGAAAGAGGAAAGGTCTAGAACTGCTCAAAGGCCTGCCTTGTTCTTTTTGCGAACAGCAGAAAACCTTGAATAAAACCCTGTTCTCATCCTCAAAGTCGAGGCAGACTTGATTGCCTTCATGAGAAGTACATTTTGTATCTCCTTCAGAAAATCCATCCCACTTGATAGGGGGTGCAGAGAAGAATGGTTAGGCGATATCTCCTGCCCCCAAATAACAACAGTCAAGGGTCACTGGAGATAGACCTCCACGCCTCCAGGTGATACCAGATGCAGAACCCTACTGGGGAGCTGTGGATCTGAATCCTTGCATCACTGAGGTTTTTTGGTTTTAGGTAGGGGTTAGCAGAGAAAAGAAACCCCTGATGGACGGGAGGGCCTGATTCTTTCTGGAGGTAGGGGGGGCATGAATAGCACTTGTGCCTGTAAGGCAGTCATGAAAGCCTCAAAAGCCACCTGTGCTTTTTCCCTGAAAAGACTGGCTCTGAGATGTCAAGGGGGTTAGCCTTAGAAATTGCCCTGGACAAGGAGGCTAGCGACTTGGACGTTTGGGCATTTGTTTTTTTTCTTATTCAGCTCCGTATCCATGTACTGATTAATGAACTATTAAACCAAATTACGACAACATTCTCCCTTGTGCCACTGTGAGAAGAGGAATCTTGGAGGCACTGATTGGAATAGAGATGGTAGCAGGGCTGCACGTATAGTGAGAGGTTCTACTAGGTTTTATGCAAAGAAACATGGCTAATGATGTTCTCCCAATGTCCAGGGAATGACCCAAGGCTCAAAAGACTATGGTTCAGAATCAGACCCAGAAGGGTGGATATGGAGCATTCCAGAAGGATAGACCATAGTGCAAGCGGTTTGGGAGCTGCCAATTTGAACTAAGCAAAGGACCGCCCATCTAAATAGCTAACATTTTCCTTTTGTACGTCATCTTTTTATTAGCCAATTTTTTAATAAACTAAAAAAAAATCTAAATCGAAGCCCATTTCTACAATATTTGAAAAGATTATGAATCTTTCATACATGTTAGACATGTATGGAATGGAACCCCCACCCACAACATTTTGCTGTTTTGTACATGTCCTGACGTTTGGGGGCAAGTGAAGCCTTTTTCCATTTACTTGCCTTGCTAAACTCATCTGTTTTGGTGACATTGATCAGCTCTTATGGCTATCATCGCAACAAAACTCTGTTCTCCTTTGTAAGATTTGCTGTTTATTTTACACTGCCTTCTTCACCTTACATTGAGGTCTGGTAGGGATAATGTGTGTCCCTGTAACTTTGGGGTTACTTGCATGATGTGTCCAAGAAAGGCTTGTGGCAACAGATACTTTTCTACCATGTTTCTTTTTATTCTCTATTCTCAAGTGCACTTTTTCATTTTACCGCTTAATTCCCTTTCAAGTAACATATACTATAAATGGCCGGGGCATAAGATATGCACCGGTCCTTTGGCCATCTTTTATTTGAATTGCCAACCCATTAACCCACCCCAAAAATGTCCAAAGGATTACAAGAAAAATGAAACTGAGGCAGAAGATCTACACTGACTACAGAGAACATTCCTGCAACCTTCAATACAGTAGAATATAAAATCCAAAATAAAGAGCTAAAAAAAAGTGTATGGGAGCAAGAATAATCCCCATGAATAATAAGGGGCATATGTATCAAATCTGTAAAACTCCTCTTCACCTTCCGCTGCAACAGGTCCATTCAACCCAGGTGTCTTCGCAGCTAGCGCTTGCCCCATTTCAGCACTCAGAAGGCAACAATTATAGCCAAACTCATGAACATTTACTAAAAGGCGACATGAAGAAATAATTCAAAACACATTTCAAACAGATTAAGGCAGCTACACATAACAGCAAAACGAGTTTGTGTACCCCTCATGCATGGCCAATAGACTAGCCAATAATTCAAAATGTGTGCCATCTGTTCTTTTGAGTTCAACCCTGAGCCAGCAGCTTAGGGTGCCGTTCCACTGATGCATCTCTTGGAGAGTGCACTCCACTGCCACTCAGGGGCACAGAGTTTCATCTCACTCTGTTGGCAAGTCAAAAGCCAATATAATAGCGGCCTGCTCAACCCATGATACTCTGAACTGCATTTTTCCAGTTGCGACCAGACTAATAATGAAAATCGACCAGTGTCTCAAATCCTTTTGTCACAGTTTATACGTAATTTGCTTAAATTACATACTTTTTTAATAATGTTGTCGATGCATGCTTTGGTCTTAGACTAGGTTCAAATTCTGGATTTGGAAGGACATTTGTTTTACTTCTTTTGATTATTTGAAGCTCCTCTCCTCAATCATAAGCAAATAAAATTTTATAACAATATCTCTTGAAGAAGCTTCTGTGCCTTCTCGCATTGAGGTCAACCTATGTACCCTATCAAACACAATCCCAGGTGCATGGAAGTCTGGAACCATCTGAGTGAACAATGACTGCATCCATGCAAAGATCTCTACCCTTTGGCCAGGTCTTTAGGTCTAAGATTCCGTCTACTATGGCAAATTTACAGATCTTCGAATTTCTCATTCCCATGCATGTTGTTGGTCATTTAGGTGGGTGGTTTGACTTTTCAAGGTTTTATTGCAAATCTGTAACAGCCTTTTTGTACTCATATTCACTTGATCCAATGTGGATTATGATCTTGCTAACGTTTGCCAAACGTAGCATTTCTGGCCTTTCTGGAGACCAGTACTCCCTCTGAAAAATTACGGCCTATATCTTCCTAAAAAGAAGTCTGACATGGCAACAAGTCTTGCATAATCAGTTAATTTGTCTGATTGAGTATTTCTAAGATATTGGTTAAGAAACAATTAACATCTACTATTCCTTCATGAACAATTATCTAAACTTCAGGAAGAGTACAAGCACCTAAACACAATGTTCTACTTAACGAATATAGACATTTGCTTTACCTTGTTGGCTCGCTCAAACTGCTCGCAGAGACGGTCATTTTCACTTTGAAGTTGTTTTGCGTCCAGCATGGGGAGTCGGATGCCATCTTCAAGACACCTCTCAACCTTCTGTTGTAAACTGCAAATTGGGGTGAGAACAAAAAAAGCGAAGGCAAGATTACTGGACCAAAAGGCACCAACCTATATAAGCAATAGCAGGTCGTATGCTGAGAGGGTCCCAAGGTCTGTCACTTTCAGAAATGGAGTTCATATAAGGGCGCCTGGCGGGGTCCTGATATACCCAGGAGGGTACACATAAATATCAAAAAATCAGGATGAGATCGCCTACAAGCAAACTGTGTGGTTCTGAACATATAAATGTATTTCAAGAACACATGTTTATTCTTAATTAGTTTCCACAACTTTCGATAAGCACGAAAGCAAATGACAGACGGACAGGTTTAATTGTAAAAAGTGGAAATACAAGGTAATTATCAACCTCTGTGATGTGGAGGTCAAAGCTCCACCAAAGGGCACAGACACATATGACAGTTGGATAGACCTATATTTAAAGAGAGTGCACCCAGGACAGGAAATGGTCCGGGGCGTAGTTAACACAGGTCACGGGGGATCGACACGGGTGTGTTTCGGCCATGGAAGGCTGGATTGTAGCCTGCCTGAGTTTGGGCCTTCGTCAGGATTGACACCGGTTGTGGTGCTGTCCGTAATACCTGTGGATGCGATAAGGCTTGTAAGGATCTCTGGGTGTAATTATGTAATTTATGGATTAATAAATAATGGCTTAGTGAAGCCGTGGTGATACATCACAATGTGTATCAAAAGACATCTTACCTGCTGCTGTGATAGCAGTGGTGATGCTGTACGCAGACAATCATTGATTGGTTGCTGGATTGCGGGTGCAGGAATGCACTCTAGGTAAGCCGTGGGTTCTGGATTTCTAGATTTGTGTCAGGATTCCGGGGGCTTGAAAAGGGCCTGGATAGGTCTCGGATCTAAGGAAAAGATATGGACCATAAGGAGTTTAGTATGGTCCAACAAAATGCTAATGACTTAGGTGAGGGTTTCGGTGACCTTAGTTGATCTCTATTGCTGAATGGGGGACCCGTTGAGAGTTGGTGGGCCCATTCAGCAAGTAGACTCGGTGGTAGGTGCTTAAAATTGTGCTGGATGGTTGATGGTGTGCCTGGACCCAGTGCCGGAGGACCAACCCTGTGGATATTTGAAGTACCGGCTGGAAGTGTACCAATAGGCACGCGTTATGCCCTGATGGGTAGACCAATCTCACCCTAATGTGGGTGGTTTGCTATTTGGTGGGGTCAAGTGCAGTCTGAGTGTCACAGTTAGTACTGGGATGCGGCTCGCCGCTTATCCAGAGTTGCTCTGTGTGGTGGCTGCCCCAGGGTGGACAAAGTCGTGGAGTAGCTGGACCCGTTGTGTGTTTTGCAAGTTAAAAAAGGACCAGTGGCTGGGTGGTTAGTTTATAAATCGCTGTATATCTGGAGAAGCTAAGTGGTGAATGAATCACAATTGGTGTAAAACCCACTGAATTTAACCCATGCATGCCTAATAGTGACAATTAGTACAGGCAGAATAGTTCGTAGCAACATAGCTGCCTGTCTAGACAAGGTGCCCGGCGAGTGGATTAGATCAAAATGCCGTGGCATCTGGATTCGAAAAAGCACGTAAGGACGCAAGTCTGAGTTTTAAACTTACCGCGATCCGAAAAAGTGCGTGCGTCACCGGGGGATCCACAGCACGGACGGGTTGCTGTGAGGTTGGGTAAACATGCTTGAATATAAGCTAGTCCCTGTATGATACGTGAGCCAATGGAGCTGGGCGGGGTATGCTTGGACCAATCACCATTGTCCACATGGATTGAGGGGTCACCCAATGTGGAGCGGACCGCAAATAAAAAGTGAAAGCGGCCGCCTTGGGTGAGACAGGACTAAGCGGAGCCCTGGGAATCATGGGACATGTGGTCTCGTGTACACAACAGACGGAATGGAGTAAATGTCAAAGTCTGAGAATGTGTCGACAATTGTGGTAGACATTGTTCGGGAGCCGCAGGGATAAGTCATGCAGTATTAAGATACATGAAGCATTTAACAAATCACTGACATTCGTGGATGACAAATGCTGTTTGAATACAAACCAAAGGGTGTATGTGCCACCCACAGTGCATTTAGGCTGTTCTATTGAAATCATTCCAAATGCTAGTCTGCCCAGTACATACAATCTTTTAGCAAAGACTATAACATGCACAGATGGTGGGTGGTGTGTTACTTCAGAAAACTGATAATAAGTGTGCCCCAGGCAATTACATCTTGTATACATAGACTTCCTTAGAGTTAACATTTGACAAAAGGTAATTCTGGGTAGAAAGTGCACACAAGTGCAGGCTTGGTTGACATAGCATGTCAGGTGTGTGCCATGACAGGACTAAAATAAATCAATGCACCGTCCCTCAGTGTGGGTGAAGGCAGAAGGGGGGATGGGGAGGGGAGGATCTCATGCTTTGGGCTCCTCAGACGGTGTTTTGAAAGAAGTGGACAACATAGTTTTTGCATGAGTGGGTGGATTTAATTCCCAGAAGTGTTTCCATTCCACAGTGATGTTAAGGCCGTGGCGGACTGAATCGACTTTGTGGACCCACTTTTGTTGCCAACCTCTATATGGCCCAGTATGAGGATGACAACATCTATCAGGATAACAACCCGTACAGGGCTCACAAAGATATGGCGTTGTTACATCGACGACATCCTCTTGATTTGGTAAGGCAGCAAGGAATTACTATTGAACTTTCACCATTGGCTGAACCTGCAAAACACCCACAACAAGTTCACCATAGACTGGGATTTTCAAGCCATAAATTTCCTCGACCTGCATATCTACCGCTCTGGAGACCTATTGAAAACTGAACTCTACAGGAAACCAACTGACAGAAACAGTCTCCTCCATTTTTCCAGCTACCACCCCGAAGGGTTGAAATACAATCTCCCCTATGGACAATTCCTCCGCATCCGCAGGAACTGCACGGACAAAGAAAATTCGAACTACATGCCAAACAACTGCAGACACGCCTAGGACAGAGAGGCTACCCAAATAAAACAATCAGAATGGCCAAGAAAAGAGCGGCCAACACCGACCGCACCATCTGTCTCACCACAAGAAACAAAGATCCCATAGACAGGACCATCTGTGTCACCACTTTCAACCCGGTGAGCAACCTCATCAAGACGACAATCAAGAAACATTGGCACCTGATCAAAAATGAGGGCAGTTTAGCAAAAAAAACCTTGTTCGCCTTCAGGAAAAACAAAAACCAAAAAGACACTTTGGTCCACACTTTTCTGGAACCCACTAAGACACCATCTACACTGTGAAACTTGCCACCAGTTGTGGGGCATTACAGCTGCGGCCGTTGTGTCGCATGCCGCTACACCACAAATAGCTAAACTTTCACCTATAAGGATTTCACATGCAACATGAACAACCATACTAATTAAGAAAGTAGATGTCATTTACGTCATCAGATGCCGTGCCAGATGATATACATCGGAAAAACCATCAGACCCGTCAAACAGAGGATCAATGAGCACAGATCTTACATCAGGAATCAAGTACAAGACAAACCCTTGGTTGAACACTTCAGCAGAAAAGGCCACACACGAGCATTTCCTCCCCCTGGAACACGCTTCCAGGGATCGAGCAGGAGCTCTCCCCCTCGGCATCCGCGCTGCAGGAGCAGCTGAGAGCCCCCTCTGTCACGAGGTAAGTGTAACGCTCACCTGGCTCCCACGGAGGCGCGGGCGTGGCTGTGACTGCTGTGACCTCTTCTGCAGAGATGCGTAAGACCCGGAAGATGGACTGGACTGGATTCCCCAACCTGGCTTTTCTGGCTCGGAGGAATATCCCACTGTGTGTGAAAAGGAAGGTTTAATAGTCTGCGGGTGATGTTCCGACCTCACACTTCCCTTCTCTCCCTCCGTGAAACCCTTTTGGGATTCCCTGCGAAGACTCACCTTAGGGACCAAAATGACGAGCTCTCAATCCTGCTTCTGATGCAGGGGTGCGTTGTGATTCCAGTTACTTCACTGGATTGATGAGTTTAAACTAGTTTGTCCATTCCCGTCGTACCACAAATGTTTATGGCAAGTTTGGCTTTATATTCACTCATCTGTTCTTTTCTTTCGCAGGTGCTGGAGAAGATTCCGGGCTGCAGGCGATTTGGTAGAAGCCAAATTCTGGTAAGAATTCCGATGAGAGATTCCTTTGCAGTTTTAAGTATCTCCTTTAATGTCCAATGTCTTTTTCCCCATAGGGGCCGGGGTACGGCAATGCCGGAGGTAAGGCGCCAACCCGAAAAGAGCTGCTGTGTCTCTCTTGCAAATGGGTAAGTCTTGAGTGAGCGTATTGCTAATGTTCTCACATGCTCTCACTAATACAATGTCTGTTTCTTTTCCCCTTAGGGGCCGGGGTGCTGAGATGCCGAAGGTATGGCACAAACCCGAAGGCGGAGAGGGAAGTGAACCACAGGTAAGTTCTACTTAGATTCGTGTTTCCCTTCTCACCTCTTTCTCCTTCCTTCCAATAGGTGCTGGATGGCGGTGGAAGCTCCGGATGGACGTCGCAGGACTTGAAAACGCCACGTGCAGGTGAGTGAAATGCAGTGTGCTGCGCGCGACGCGATGCGCGTTTAAAATGTTTGCCTTCTTTGCAGGATCGTCGGCGTGCAGAATCCGGAGTGCAGATGTATCAGGTAAGGTTCTTGTTTTCACCTGTTCTCTTCCCTTTTCTTCTTTAGGTGTTTCCAGGATGCTGGCAGGCGTGATGGAGGACCAAGGCAGGAGCAGGCACGGTTAGCGTCCAGCTGCTAAGTGCAGAACAACGCGAAGCGTGGTCTGCTGCTTGGGTGTGGCTTAAATAGCCTTTCAAGTAGTTCCAGGTATGTATTCTTCCCCCAGAAATATGTATTCCTCCACCGGTCACACCCTAGAGATCAAGTAGTCCCTAGAAAAATAGTTCCTTCCAGTCTTGGAAGTTGCAGCATGGTCTGCACAGGTAAGTTTACACCAAGCACTACTCCCAACCTACTTCTGTATGAGCCTGGCGCCGATGGCGCCAGGACTGATGTCCCCTATGAGCCTGACGCCAACGGCGCCAGGACTGAGTCCAAAGGGCCCCCATCTGGGGCTGCTGGGACTTCCCTTGAATGCATGGTGTCTGTCTCTGAGGGTGCCGGGCCTGGTTTGGCTCCTTGGAGGCAGGCATCATGACAGTAAGCCCGTGGGCTTTATTGTGCTCTGAGTGGAACCTCCACATAACGCCACTGTCCAATTTTAATAATTATCTACAATTTACATGATATCCAGCCGAGTACAACTGTGCACCCTCCCGCCCAGAACAACCGCCGCAACTCGCCGACAAGAGCCACTTGACCGCACCGTGCTTTGCCCTAAGGCACACTTCGTTTTTCAAAGATGGCGCTGTGCTTTGTGCAACATAGAGGAGCCCTGCAACCACACTACTGGTGATTGGCTTACCCGGCCATTTCCCTCCCACCTCTCCACCGATAGGCGGAAGCCGGCACTTGTGTCTAAGGCACGGTGTACTAGGCGCCTGTCGTGAACTGACTGAGCCTGGGCCAGGAACTCTGCCCGCCACCCTGTGGACCACCTTATGGGCCGTCTTCACACTTGGCGCACCGCATCGGGGTAAGCTATCTAATTATATTGCGCACCTACAAGACTCTCCACTTAATAACTTGATTGAGAAATACCACACACCCCCGCGCGGTCACCACATACTGTGGTCCTTGCGCTATCCCGACCGCTATCTTTACCTTATCTATTTCCCACCTGCCGTGGCTGCCCTTCACAACGGCTTCGTCATCCAATATGTATTACTACTAAACTTATCGACCGACTAAATGAACCCTCATGCTGCATACGGTATTGAACCCTCGTCTTGCAACGCAGGTCCTTAGGCGAATACCGGCATAAGCCTGACAAATGCTATTCAAGATATTAGTGTGATCTCTCAAATCTAGGTAGCCTAGTGCTCTGTTACACTCTGTCTGACAATGCCATGCAAGCCCCCATTGAAATTGTTCTAACTTGGGTGATCCCCCACTGCAAGGGTCTATCATGACCCACTATACAATTGTGATATTACGTTTTACGGTCGTTCAGAAACCAATGTGCAATTGTGTTGTGCCCAATGGTCACTCACTGACCACTGTGAAATTGTGCTGTGCCCTATGGTCATACACTGACCTCTGAAATTGTGCCCTATGTTCACTTGCTGACCACTGTGAAATTGTGCTGTGCCCTATGGTCATACACTGACCACTGTGAAATTGTTTTGTGCCTTACGGTCGCCTAGAGACCACTGTGAATCTGTGTTGTGCCCTATGGTCATTCACTGACCACTGTGAAATTGTGTTGTGCCCTATGGTCATACACTGACCATTGTGCAACTGTGTTGCGCCTTTATGGTCATTAGAAACCATTGTGAAATTATGTTGTGCCCCTTGGTCAATCACTGACCACTCTGCAATTGTGTTATGCGCAGTTGCTACTTTAACCTGATTGTTGACTGCTCCATTTACAAGTGACTTTGCCAGTTTACATAAAACTCGAATCTAGCGGTTGTACTCACGCCCTCCCTTTGCCGCAGAATTATGTCAGCCTGGCTCATCCTCATCATGTTCCCCTTCTGTGTCATGCCCAATCACACGCTATGTAGCAGAAACAGTTACATCCCATTTAGTAATGGTCTAGCCAAGCTTGGCTGCCCCAGACACCACCCCATTCCCAGCCCTACACCCTTCCTACCCACCTTGCCTCCTTTCCCCGTAGCACCCCTACAGACCACACCACCAAAATTAGCATCACGCTAGGTAACCCCCACCTTACCTCGTCAAAGTTGCCCACTGTGACACTAACCAGAACTCACTCAAAATAACAGAACATCGCCCCACAGCCTACCCCAACATCACTACCCGCAACAATAGACTAGGCCACAGACTTCTCACCTTACCGAGTAAAATACAAACTACTCCCACGACGAGAGATACTAATAAAAACATGCATGCAAACACTGGATCACTCAAAGGAGCCTTACTTAACGTCAGATCGCTTGTTGCCCACCCTACTGAAATTGCCGACCTCATCTGCTCAAATGACCTGGACTTCCTTGCCACCACAGAAACCTGGCTTCACGCTGCAGCAGGTCCCTATCTAACCCTTGCGGTTCCTGACAACTATTCCATCCTCAGGGCCAACGGACCCAATGCTCGCGGAGGAGGTGTAGCTCTCATTCAAATCCTCGCTCGATATTAGATCTTTTACCTCCCCTCTACTAAACTCATGCGAACACCTTTCCATTAAAATACAAACTACACCTAAGACCACCATCACCTTGGAATTAATATACAGACCACCTGGTCCCTCAGGTACCTTTGAAGAAGATATAACCTCATTCATAGCAGAGAAATCTAAACCTCTCTCTCAAAACATCATCCTAGGTGACTTTAACCTGGGTTAAAACGATCCTGACGACACCCCAGCATCTTCCCTGGCCAATGCCCTCTGTGAGCACAACTACACCCAACTTATCACCCTTCCCACGCATCAGAAAGGCAGAACCTTAGACTGGCTCGCAGCCTACAACTGTAACATCGTCTGCAAGGACCCCCAACCTCTCATATGGACTGACCATCTCCTATTCTTTGACATTAGCACTAACAATCCGAAACATATACAGTGCCCCCCTGCACCAGCATGTCTGACTAGAAATAACCGTAACATTACCGTAGAAACCCTCATTCCACTGGTTCTACCCATCCTAAACACGATCCCAGACACATCGTACCTCAACCTACCAGTAGACACCTACAATGATGCCATGGCGAAAGCTATTGACATTGTTGCCCCCCCCTTAAACTATGTAAAGGTAAACCCAGAGCCCATCTCAACTCTTGGGACACACCGGAACTTAAAATACTAAGAATTAAGAAAACTAAAATGGAAACCCTTTGGAAAATGAATCCATCTGAGGAACACAAAACTAATCTCACTAATGCATCCTCCCTTTATAAAAAAGAAATAATTCGTACTAAAAAGGAAGCTTATAATGTAAGAATAAACAATGCTAGCTCCAATACTAAAGAACTTTTCACCATCTTGAAGGAGCTAGAAAACCACAATCCACCGATGGACATGTCCGTAAAGGACCAACTATGGTGCACAAGTATCCAAAACGCCCTGCGAATAAAATCACTGGCCTGCAAACGAAAATTGATAACAAAAGACTACAACTTTCGAATAGCAACCCCGCGACCCCCATTCTACCCACTACCTTTAATACTAACCACGGCTTTACCTTCAAAAAGGTTACCGCACTAGAAGTGCAAAAAATTATAACTTCTCTCAAACCTTCAAATTGCAAAGGGGATAGCTGCCCCGCACAGATCATAAAAGATGCAGCGAGAGACCTTTCCCCATTTATTTCTAAACTTATAAACGTATCATTCTCGACTAACTCAGTACCCAACAATTTGAAACAGTCATGGGTTCTCCCTCTTCTAAAAAAAACAGACCGTGGACCCCAGCCATTCCCACTAATTACAGGCCTATCCCCACCGTTCCCTTCTTGCTAAAAATCCTGGACAAAGCTGCTTATCTGCAAATCCAGAACTACTTAGAATCCAACCAATTGCTTGGATTGCGTCAGTCTGGCTTTCGACCCCAACATGGAACAGAAACCGCCCTTGTTGATCTCAAAAGTCAGATTGACGACATTAAAGATAAGGGTAAGGCCGCTATCCTACTCCTCCTAGACCTCTCAGCAGCCTTCGACTTGGTCGACCATAAAATACTCTGCAATCACCTCTCTTCTGCCGCCCACTTCTCCCCCTCTGCTGTCACGTGGATGCAATCCTTCCTGGCCAACAGAACCATGAGGGTTTTTTCCCCTTGTGGCAGCAGCAGACCCCATCCCCATCACTTGTGGTGTCCCACAAGGCTCATGCGTTTCCCCTACCCTATACAACATCTTTACAAAGCCTCTCTTTGATAAACTGGATTGTCTGGGAGTCACCTACACAAACTATGCGGATGACACCCATATACTCCTTACCATATCCGGCAACTACAACAATGTCACCAGGATCAATGAAATCTTCTCCGTCATTCAGGCATGGATGGCCACACACAGCCTCTGCCTGAATGACGAGAAGACTGAACTACTCATTGTTGGTTCACCAAAACAACCTACAAAAATTGAGCCCCAACTATTCCAAAATCATCATCGATGGCAATACCATCCCCGTTGCCAAAAATGTGAAGACACTTGGCTTCCATCTTGATGCCAATATCAACCTCATTAAGCAAGTCAACTCGACTGCCTCAACCACCGCTTACACAGGAAAACTAATTCGAGCCTGCAGACCATTTCTTTCTACGAACAGTTGCCTTACACTAGCTAGAGCTCTCATACAATCAAAGTTAGACTACTGTAACAGCCTCTACCTAGGCGTCAACCAATTAATAAACTCAAAAGGCATTCAAAATAATGCCCTACGAGCAGCACTAAACATTCCTAGGCGAGAGCATATCTCTGACACCAGAATCACATGCAAATGGCTTACCATATAAAAAAAATAATAATAATAATAGACCTTAAAACTCTTTGCCTCACCTATAAAGCCCTCAACCACCTAGCCCCCCCCCCCACACCTCACCAACAAATTCACCTGGAAGCAGTCCATTAGAACTACCAGATCCTCCAATACCTTATGTCTCACGGTGCCCAGATTTATTTCCAAAAGAGCTGGAGGCTCGAGTTTCACTGTCCTCGCCTCCCAACGCTGGAACTCCCTGCCACCTAACATCAAGTCGGCCAAATCCTTCCAGTCATTCAGGAAACTTGCCATTGGGTGGCTACTGTCAAAAAGTCAACTAATATGCTAGACACAGTTACATTCTGTATATACTGTACATGCCTCACTTATGGCACTACCAGACGTCTTTTTTGCCACTGTCTGTACTTTCTGTATATAACCCTTGCTAAAAAGTATCATTGTTAATTTACCATGTATTATGCTTTGTAACTTGTACCAGCGCCCATTTACTCCTGGGTCAGGAGCGCTATATGAATAAAATAAACAAACCTGGACTGTGTTACAGCAACTACAGACACAAAACCGTGGAGGCAACATTCATTTGGCCCTCACTAAATTGGAACAAAAGTGGGTCCACAAACTCGATTCAGTCCGCCACGGTCTTATCACCACTGTGGAATGGAAAAAGTTCTGGGAATTAAACCCACCCACTCATGCGAAACTATGTCCTTGTTGAACACTGTCTGAGGAGCCCAAAGCACGGGGCCCCCCCCCCCTTCTGCCTTCAACCACACTGAGGGACGGTGCATTGATTTTACTCCTGTCATGGCACACACTTGACATGCTATGTCAACCAAGCATGCACTCGCATGCACTTTCTACCCAGAATTACCTTTTGTCAAATGTTAACTCTAAGAAAATCTATGTATACAAGATGTAATTGCCTGGGGCACACTTATTATCATCATTTTTCTGAAGTAACACACCACCCACCACGTGTGCATGTTATAGTCTTTGCTAAAAGATTGTATGTTCTGGGCAGACTAGCATTTTGAATTATTTCAATACAACAGCCTAAATTCACTGTGGGTGGCACATACGCCCTTTGGTTTGTATTCAAACCGAGCCGGAGGAGCCTGAGAAACTTGGAAAGAAAAACCGCAGCGTTTTCAAACACAACATTGTATTTATGTTTGCGGTCGCTTCAAAAGCGACCGCAAACAAATACATTTTTAAAGCTGCGGTTTAATTTCTAAGTTTGCCGGGCTCCTCCAGCCCGGAAAACTTAGAAAAAAAAACACAGCTAGTGCTCATTTTTTAAAAAAAAATAAATAGCACTTACCGAGATTCAGCTGCAGCTTTGCTGCTCTGGTCTCCGGTCCCCGTCCTCCGCGTACAGCACCAATGAAGGAAAAGCCACCCAGCGGTAGCTTTTGTTTACTACAGCTGGCTGGCTTTTCCTTCATTAGTGCCGCAAAAGCCAGCACAGGCGGGCATCCATTTCACAAAATGGATGCGCCCATGTGCTTGCTTTTGCAAATTTTGAGCTTGAATAGCTCAAAATTTGACATAGGAAGTTTAAAAAAAAATAAGTGCTAATATTTTTTTTATGTTGCCAATCTATTTTTAAAATACATTTTTTTTACTGGACTATCCCTTTAACTACGCCCCGGACCATTTCCTGTCCTGGGTGCACTCTGTTTAAATATAGGTCCATCCGACTGTCATGTGTGTCTGTGCCCTTAGGTGGAGCTTTCACCTCAACATCACAGAGGTTGATACTTACCTTGTATTTCCACTTTTTACAATTAGACCTGCCCGTTTGTCATTTGCTTTCGTGCTTATTGAAAGTTGTGTAAACTAATTAAGAATAAACATTGAGTTCTTGAAATAAATGTATATGTTCAGAACCATACAGTTTGCTTGTAGGATCTCTCATTCTGATTTTTTGATATTTATACTTTCAGAAATGGTACATTTAGCAAGTGTCAGCCAGAAAACATGCAGGACTCTGACAGTTTGCCGAAAGTAGGAGAAAGTAACAAATCACTAATATTTCCTCAGGAGAGAAACGTTTGAGGTTAATTACTCCAATATTGATAGAGTTTATGATCTTAAAAAAAGAAATGTATTTAAAAATGTCATCCAGATTGGGAGATTTTTACTGCTGAGGAAAAAAGTTATAAAGGGAAAGGCACAGTGTACATAAAGAAAGATTTGCTTCCACCAAACAGAGCCAGAGTCCCAATTATGTGGCTTAAGAGCAAACACGAGGTTAAGGTGGAACAGGTTTGATGTACAAAAAACAGAAAACCACAGAAAACCACACAACATTACATCAGCATGACTGTAAAAGTGAACAGAACATATGTAAACCTTAAAGGTGAACATCACAGCATCAACTATATCATATGATACTTATATGTTATGATATTTTATTTATATTTTTTACATAATGTAGAATAACCTAAATAAATATATCTTAAATTGGCAAGAACCTCGACTGACACAGGTCAAGTGTGAATAATATCTGGGAAAGCCACAAAAAACAAGGCTGTTTTTTACATTGTGCCACACCAGAAATGTTTGCAATTGATCTCTGTTTGGGTTTTGCTGGTGCCCAAGGGACTTCAAAACAACAGGTGGAACAAAGAAGCCAAAAAGGCTTGCCCAAAGGTGTACCTTGGTTACAAAACAAGAAATGTACAGAGCTCCAAAAGAGGAGAATGCATGGACACACTTGCACGCACAGCAACCCCTTTGCACACCACCTGCCAATCCTTTTCCATCATACGGACACAGTCCACCAACAGTGTGTGTCTTTTCTTCTACAAACCACGCTCTTTCTAAGGACCATCCCGGAAGCGGTCCCCTACTGCTAGGAATTCCAGTCTTGCACATAGTATGTATTTATGGAGTATTTATAATGCGCCTATACAGCAAAAGGTGTTTCAAGGTGCAACAAGACAAAAAGGGGGGAGGAGGGGAGAACAGAGATGAAGAAAAACAAAAACGGTCCTACTAGGCCTGGTCTCATTCGGATAGTGCAAATGCAGTAAACGAAGGAGGGTCTGGGGGGGTGGAAGTGCCGGTCAGGGCAGAAAAAGACCCATGGATTAGGCAAGTGCTAAGGGGAAGCCAGGTGGACAAGTGCCAGCGGAATGCAGAGTGGCCAGGGGAAAGAAGGTCCACATGCTAAGTGCGAGGGACGGGCTGGAAGTGCTCAATGAGGTGCAGGGGTAGACTGGTCGAGTAGGGCCCGGTGCCCTGTATGACTCTGAAGGAACCAGGCAGCCAGTCAAGAGAGGCAGAGGTGGGACATTAGCAGGGGAGAGGGAAGGAGGAAGATAAAAGGAGGGTCTTGAGAAGCTTCGGGAACTTAAGGAGATCTGGCTCAAGTCTGAGAGGTTCAGGGAGGCCATTCCAGAGGGAAGCACCTGCGTAGGAGAGAGGTTTCCCCCCACTCTATGCTTGGAAAAATGTCATCTTCAGAGAGTTGGAGTTAGAAGACCAAAGGGCTCTAGCGGGAGGTATTTAGGGAGAGAGTTGGAAGTAGCAGGGTCCGAGGCCCCAGAAAGCCTTGTGGATGATGCAGAGGGTCTTGGACTTGATCCTCGCAGCAACCGGGAGCCAGTGGAGAGATTTTAGGGCTGGAGAGATGCAGTCCCTGGGCTTGAGGCCAAGGATAAGTCTTGCAATCCTATTCTGGATGAAAGGGGCAAAGGGAGGAATTAGGCAGATTGAGGAAGAGGATGTTTAGGACAGAGCTCTGGAGACATTGAGTTTCTGGGCGAGGAAAGGGAGAATGCCTTTGAGGAGGTGGAGCTCAAAGTGGGTCTTCTTGGCAAGGTCTGTGATGTGAGGAGAGGAGAGAGGAGTCGAAGATGAATCCAAGGTTTTTTGCCTCACAGGAGGCTCGACAGGAGGGGGTCGGCAGAAGGCTTTTTGAGAGCAAGGTGCTCAAGGGAGTGTTTGAGGAGTAGCGGGAAGGAGCCAGCAGCAAAGGAGTGATTGCAGAAATCCGCCAAGGTTGGAGCAAAGGAGGCAATGTTGTCCTTGATAGTTCTGGAGGAAGAGGAAAGCACCAATTTGGATGAGACTATCAGAGCGGACTTGTCTAGAGACCTCATCAGGTGATAGGAGAGGAGGAGGGAAAGAGGGGCCATGGGAGGCCAGAGAGTGGGTGAGGGAGAAGGGAGTGGTGTAGAGGAGAGCGAGGACAGGATTTCTTGAGTTTTACTAATGAAGTGCGAGGCCAGTGCAGAGCAGAGGGTCAAGGAAGGCAGAGGAGAAAGAGAGAATGCAGTAGGAATGGGCAGTTCCTTGCAGATTTTGAACAGCTCAGACGTGTTAGTGGCCCCAGAGTTGCAGGCTTTGATATAGGCCTTCTTCGATTAGATGGAAAGTCTGTATTGCCTTTGGCACAGTCAGCAGGCCAGTCTGTCAGAGGATGTGCTCGAAGCCTGCCACTTGTGCTCAGCAGCTATGCACCTCCGCTTCAGATAGGATAGGTCAGAGACACACCAGGTGTTGCGCTTGGAGGCAGGCTTCATGCGGATCCTCATGACAAGGGCAAGGATGTCCAGAGTGTTGGAGATGGAGAGTTGAAGGTGAGTAAGGGCTGTGTCAGTGGGAGGGGGAACGAAGGAGGCAGCAAAAGCAACAACTGTCGCTCACAACATTGGTCGAATGATGGAGAAGGAGACTGGCAGTGCAGGCGGGGGCTCAGCAGGGGGAGCCAGGACGTTGAGGTGAGAGGACAGGAGAGCATGATCAGACCAAGAGAGGGGTGTACTGAGAGGGTTGGAGATGGGGTTGTCTGCTGAGATGAGAGCTTCCAAGGTGTGTCGGGCTGAGTGTGTCAGACTGGAGGGAGGAATGGAGAGGGAACAAGAGTCAGAGGTAGCGGAAGAGTCCAGAGGCTGTATCAGGAGATTCAGGTGACTATTGAAGTCACAGGAGGAGAAGCTTGGAGGTGGAGGTCAGGAAAGCAGAGGTGAGGTCAGACCACTCGCAGGAAGAGGGAGAGCAGACCAGGGCACCTCTAGATGGTGGCAAGAGTCAGCGAGAGGATAGGAGAGACACCAAGCCTGCAGACGAGGGATTCAAAGGAGAAGTAGGACTGAGTGGGTATGATAGTAGCAGGGACTCATTCATGGAAGATCAGGGCCACTCCACACAGGGACCGGTTAGGCCTGGGCTTAGAGAGGATCTTGCAGCCCTCCGGGAGGAGAGTGTCAAAACTTGTGACAGAGCTGGCCGTGAACCACGTCTTGATGAGAGCGAGGACGTCAAGGTTGAGATCTTCAAGGAGGTCGCAGATATCGGAGGAGTGTTTAACAGCAGAGCATGAGTCGAGGGTAGTTAATTGGAGCTGGTTGACACTTTTGAAGGTCTTCCGAGGAGGAGTACAGGCATGTGGTACTCCCGTCGGTGGTGGCAGAAGGAGGAGTGGCAGGAGAAGTGAGGAAGTTGATGAGATGGAAGACGCCCATTAAGGAGGAGGAGGTTGGGCTGAGAGCCCTGGACCATGACAGTACCATTCGGGTAGACATTAATGATGGCCCTAGAGGATGCTAAGTGTGTTAAGTACTTCACAACGGGCGCCAACATTAATGGGTGAGGAAGAGAAAGGGGAGAGCACTGAGACCATATGGGGAGTCTAAATGTCTGGAGTGGGAACGACCAAGAGGATGTCAGTGACAGTCTGCCTGGAAGAAGTATTGATTTAGGAAAGGTGATAGAGTAGCAGTTAGAGAAGACAGGGGAGATAGAAAGCACAATGGAAAGAGTGTGGCGAGAAGGCGGAGGAGAGAGAGAGAGAGAGTGGGAGAATATGCACGACGGCCAACTTCAACACTACAGCAATGCAACCATCTAGATTAAAGTGTCTACGATAAAGGGAAAAAGCATAGGTTTCAGCATACAGTCGAAGAAAGCAAAAAACACCTAGATCAGAGTATCCTTGATAGAAGGAAAAGCCTGGATGGAGTGATAGAGGGAGGAATGGCAACATTTCAACACACAACAAATGCAGAACACCCAGATTTAAAGCCCAATATGGCTAACTAAGACATTGTGCCTACATTTGTTTATTTATTG
The DNA here is from genome assembly GCF_040938575.1 of Ambystoma mexicanum. Lineage (NCBI taxonomy): Eukaryota > Metazoa > Chordata > Amphibia > Caudata > Ambystomatidae > Ambystoma > Ambystoma mexicanum. The sequence continues at coordinate 1,049,491,716 of NC_090927.1, read as the reverse complement.
GACATTTGTATGGCATCTATACACAAGTGTTTCAAGGTGCCACACCACAGGACAATGGGGGAGGGGACAGAGGAGGAAAATGATAAAAATGCAGAGCGGTCCTACTAGGCCTTGTGATATTCAGATCACGCAACTGCAAATGAGAATAAGTGCAGTTGGGAGGGGCAAGAACAGGGAGGAAGGGGAGGTGGCCCAATCGTTGGGCAAGTGCAGAACGGAGCCTGGGAGGGCAAGTGACAGTGGAAGGAAGAGGTAAGAGTAGGCTAGTGCGGGGGCTGAGGGAGTGGACCACGAGCACCTCTCTGTTTGGTGACTCACTGGCAGCATGTTGCCTGCACCACCTGCAGATACAATATGATGGGATGCAGTATTTCTAATGCGCCTGTACACAAGGAAAAAAAAAAACATATTTGCTCACCCAAGTGTTGCTCACAATTGGGTGAGCAAATATTTTAACTTGTTTTTCTTGCAGGCAACCCCGCCAGGCGAACTTGTTGCCAATGAGACACTGAACAGAGAGGTGCTCATTGAGTCATTTACTGTGCACTTTGAAGAATTCCCTGAGGTGCCAAATAAGTCTACTACTGATGCTAATGACCAGAGTACACCTAACACTGGAATCAAATGTGACAAACCACATATGTGGGCTAACCCAGACCGTACTATTTAAAATACCATAAAGTATATCCACAGCTAGCTTGACTTCTATGTTCTTACAGTACCCTTAAAAAAGTAATGCGAGAAGAATTCCTGAGGTGCTTAAGTCAAATAGCTTGGGGAAAAAATGCACTGCATGTTCTGTTCCAGCCCAAATGATAATGCGCCAATGTACCCTGGCGGGTCAACCTGTGCAATTGGCTTCAATACCTCTCACTTTCTTTGCCCACAGAGGTGTGGCTGAACACCGCGAATCAGGTGCTGCAAGAATCACTCTGGAGAAAGAAGGCACTCTCCTCGGCTGAATCCTTGGTGGTGGCAGCCAATCTCCGTCTAGCTCTTGAGATGGAGTGGTTTGGCCTTGGGGACTAGGTGCCACCACCTACAATGCGATGCGATGCGATGCAGGTACCTGGCGGCAGTGCTGGGATGATACTCTGCCTCACCCCAGCACGCCCTGGCCATATGATAGAATTTTTCACCAAAAGAAACCCTATAACCAGTGCCTAATTTGTGGGGTTGTTTGCCAGGGCTCAGCCCCGGGATTTATTTTTGAGACCCTGCACCTATTTTCGCAGACACAGTCGGATTATGATGATGTATTTTGGAAACTTTATTATTAAATCTCATTAAGTAAAGTATCTGATGGTGAAATTTTTTTTATGAATGAAAACATTTTTAAGGTTTGTAATAAACCATATATAAATAAAAAAATAAAAAATCTCATTCAGCAGACAACAAGCAACAACAGTGTGAACTGGCCACATTCTCTTAACCCTTTGTCGACGCATATTCATGACCTTGACCCATGTAGACAGAGTGGTAGTTATCCATTTTCACTGATACCAATGAGTTGGAAGGTGATATTGTTGGGTGCTTGTGCTGGCCACACCCACACAATTCTCCAGTCCTCCTGCATAACATTGGAGCTCCTCCACTACTGAAACATGCAGCAACACTACAACAAGAGGACCGTCATCAGCCAGTAGTACCAACACAAGGGAAAGGCCTGGGGAAAAGCCACTGGTTTTATTGCAATGTTTGACAGACAAGTTTAGCAGTCCAGTAATAATTCTTCCTGCATTTGTCAATCAAACTTGGTAGGTTTGCTAGTTTTTCTGTGGATAGATGGTCAACATGTTTCATGTTTGAATTGTTGCAATCGTTGAAAGGTTTAAACATATGTTGGCTTTTTTCTTTTGTATGCACAGTTAGAAATAACAGTTTGTATTCGTATGTTTAGACAGAAACTAGTTTATTAAAACCTTAACTAAAAAAACTCATCAGAATTGGCATTGAATATTGACTGGGTTATTATAACAAAATGGTTGTTTGTTCTACTATTTGTAATTGAAAATATTAGGTGGGTTTGGCGCTGGAGTTGGATCTTCTAGACCTCATGTTCCAATTGTCACCTATACAATCCGAGCAAAATGTTAATGATGATTGTTTAAAGAAGCACTTAAACATTTATCTTAAACTAGTATGTTAAGTTATTTTATGTTGCTTGGCATCTGCACATTTCACATTTGCCATGGCTAGTGCATCCATCACCCAAAATAACCAGTGGAAGTTGCAGCGTTAACCCTTAATATGTAGGCACTGCGGGGGAACAATCATGGGTGTTGGCAGCAGTGGGTCGGGACTTACCCGCCCAATGTTTCCCAAGTGCACTAGAAAATATTTGGGCCCTGGCACTTTAATACAAATTAAGCACTGCCTATAACCCTGCCCCTTTAGGAAAGTCCCATATTGTAGACGTGTCGTTTAACATGCCAACCCCCGATATTCTTGTATGCCACAAATTCAACATGTTGTATCAGAAGTACAGAGCAGCAAAGACACTTGCGTTCCCATTAACTCTAAGAAATTGGTTTGTAAGGAGCACCACACAAAGAAGCTTGAAACCCAAAAGGGAACTAGAACCAAATATGCAGGACCCTTCACACGAAAGAATCAATCAGACTTCGTAAGTGTTGCCCGCGAGCGTGGAGCATGGGGGGGGGGAAGGGTTACAGAGTGCCTGGCTCCTCTGCAGCAACCCGAAACCCACATTATGAAAATGAAGCATGGCAGCCTGCGTCCATAAAGGCATGGCCAGCGGATCCCCAGCCAGCAGGCTCTCCTGAGCGGCAAAGCAGCGTGTAGGTGGATACTGACCAATCCAGCATGGAGTCTCAAAAGTATATGGATCTGAGAATAACTGAGTGACGGCATTCCCCGAGGCGGGGCTACAATCTTATAAATAGCACAAGTGTTGTCAGAGGAGTGATGGTGTGTGTAGAAATTGGCAGAGTATGGCAGGTATTTCCTGGATGCATAAGCAGGAGTAAGCCAGAGAAGAGGAGCCAGAGCTGAAGAAGGGAGTAAAGATGCAAGAAAGAAGGAGATGGTAACTCAAGAGGAGGTAACAGAGCAGTAGGAGGCGGCAAGTAAGAAGGAGAAAGTCCAAGGAATGTAAGAGGAGCAGAAAGTGGAAAAAAAGCCAGCAAGAGAAGAGCATAAAGGTAAACAAGGTTGAGGGAGATTCCAGGAAAGAGGGCCACAAAAAGGAGGAAGGAAATGAAGGGTGGAGAACAACCAATGAGGAGAAGGCAAGGCCTCAGAAAGACGGGAGGTAGTCAGGTACGTCATTAAGTCTGATAACAAAAATAGCTTTGGAGGAGAGGAGGTACAAGCAGGTGGCGGGGAATCGAGGTGGTATCAGGAAATGAACATGTTGGAAGGAGAAGGATAGAAGATGTTTTACCCAAGTCTGAGCGATTCCAAAGCATTGAGAAGGTAGACAAAGAGGGGGCGTGGAGACCCAGAGTAGGATGTCCCCAGAAAGAGTGCAATACTGAACACGTCTGTATACTAATGCTCATGGCCTAAACACTGGTGTTAGTGGGTTTTGGTGCTAGGGATTGGCCATAAGACTTTTCCCTTCTGCGGTTGCATGGGCCTAACATGCAGCGGCATCTAGGCCAGGGGACAAACAGAGGGTGGTACCGAAATCAGGTCACCATAGCGGGAGAGCTAAGATCCACATTGATGAAACCAGAAACCAAGAAAGAAGTGCAAGCACACAAACACCCGCGACTGAGTAACACAATTGACAATAGTTTTTTGGCAAGGGACCCTGGTTAGGAAAGACATTTTATTTAACCTGGAGATTTTTTGGGGACACAAAAGAACTCTGTTTGGTGGTGTTGTTGCAGTAGGAGAACAGACTTCAGGACCAAGGGACAAGCCCACAAAAACGTGGCCATTTTTTTTGCTTCAAGTGGGGAAGGAAACGACGCCCAACAGAGGAGTACCGTAACAGAGGAATCATCTGTTAAGAAACTTGTAGAGGGCTTGAGCTAGAGAAGGCCACCCAGAGTCGGGGAAAGAGGTTAGGGTGGGGTGTTATCCTATGTTATTTAGAGATTTGTGTTATACTTTTTTGGAATAATGTTGATCTTGCTCAGTTTCGTGACAGCACCTGGTTTTTATAACTTGGAGCCATTGGGCGAACTGAGGAAAGAACACATTCCTGCAGGGCTTCTTGTCACTTTGAGCGACTCTACTGAGGGATCTTAACTGCAGGACCTCACCCGATGCTGGACCCACAGAGAAGCTATCTACAAACCTGCAAGGGATGATATAACATCTTTGTAATGCCATCATGGCCGAGGCTCCAGACTATGGTTGAATGATAATCTCCACAGTAAAAGGAGGAGTCTTCTTTCTTTCAATTCACTATACACGCCTTTACAAACAGCTGGAAACAGTGATGACAACGACAACCCAACATACAGGCATTACCCATTGGGCAGATATCAGGAGTTTGAATGATATTGCCATGGTCAGAAGGAATCCCTGTTACAGAACTCCTGCATAGTCATGGCAACTATTACAACAAAATCCATTCTTAAGAACATTTTTATGGAAGACCCGTCTCCTCCCTTTGAGGAGTCAGAAATGGGAGGACAACTTTGAAAAAGAGTTTTCAACTTCAGCCAGTTTATTAAATAAAAAGGTTGGCTACTCGTCTCACTATCCCTACCCTGACGAGGATTTCCCTGCCTAAAATAAACTAGGAAACACTAACAAAAGGATATCTGATCCTCGCACATATGCAAGAAATAAAGCAAAAAAGAAATATATGGCAACTCAATTCAATAATGTATAACATATGATCTGATTCACAATAGGATCAATCTCTCTTCCCATAACCTGGGTGAGTTTTCCCTTCCCCAGATCTGAACAAGGGTCTTCTCCGCAATTTAAAGGAAACAAGGCAATCCGGTTTAGCACAAAGCTCCAATACAGTGCTTAAGGTTTCGTACTGTCGCGTCACTCACACGATGGACCCGCCACGTCCCTCTTCCGTGACCGGTCCAATGGAGTCTCCGGGACCACCCATGCAGACATCCGTGGCACGTTCTTCTTTCCTGGGGGCTGCCATGACGGGCATAGGGCGCATTTGCCAGGAGCCGACTGCTGCCTTCGGCGCATGCGCAGTGCAGGCAGCGTGGTTCGTTGCCAATGGTGACCTGTGACCATGGCCTGCCTTGATTCCAAGCATGTAAAATCGTTGCGATCACTGGCCTTGGTGCGTCGTAACCTCTTCTGGTTGCGTGGACATGCTGCTAAGTTTTACTCAGTTCCCTTTCCTTGTCCCTTTGTCTGAACACTGCTGCCTTTTCCATATTGCATCCCTTGCCATTCTACACTGCTGGTCAACCTGGGTACTGTTCCCTTTTTCCCCTGTATCTTGTCTTTTGCTGGAAACAGTATTCTGTTGACTACCTTCATTCTATTCTGCCATTTCATTTCTTTTTCACTTCTAGTTTTACACTGCCTGGCACCATGTTAATTGTGGGAGCTTATCTTTCGTGGTGCTGGGGAACTGCTTCCTGCCTCTCGCTAGTCAGTACCCTCTGGCTTGAGTCAGGAGGTGGACTCCCACACTTCACTACCTACTGGACATGATGGACACCACTTCACAGCATTATCCTGGGCCGCCAACCACGCCAGACTACAGGTACACGTCAGTCACGGAGTGGGGGCAGCACACCTTGACAGGTACTTGATTATATAATAATCACCTTGACAGGCACTCGAATCTATTCCAAATAGGAGCAGGAGCTCCTAGTCACTGCTGGAGCAGTGTCCCGCCTGCTGCCACCTTTGTGCAGGTCTGCAGCAAGGTATGTCTGCCTCAACTCGCCTTTACTGACCATCTTAGGCTATTCTTATCGCGTTAGGCGCGGTAGCTACTTTTTGCCGAAAATCGCTTTAATTTACACCTAAGAAACGTTCGCGCTCACTGCACAGTACATATGCAGTAAAGTGGCGGCTTTCCCTCTGTCTCTGCCACAACCTTTACGATCGCCATTGCAAGACACGAGACGGCAGCCACTCCAAAATGGCCGCCCGTGTTTCCTGAAGCCTCCCCTCCTCTGTGATTGCCCTCCCGACCAGAGGCGCCGGATGATTGGCTGTTCCAGCGTGCTTTTCCACCAATCAGGCGACAAGAAGCAAGCCCAGCCCCTGGAAAGGCTCCGTGCATACAAAATGCAAAGCTGATGTCCTGGGCACTCAAATCTATTCCAAATAGGAGCAGGAGCTCCTAGTCACTGCTGGAGCAGTGCCCCGCCTGCTGCCACCTTTGTGCAGGTCTGCAGCAAGGTATGTCTGCCTCAACTCGCCTTTACTGACCATCTTAGGCTATTCTTAGCGCGTTAGGCGCGGTAGCTACTTTTTGCCGAAAATCGCTTTAATTTACACCTAAGAAACGTTCGCGCTCACTGCACAGTACATATGCAGTAAAGTGGCGGCTTTCCCTCTGTCTCTGCCACAACCTTTACGATCGCCATTGCAAGACACGAGACGGCAGCCACTCCAAAATGGCCGCCCGTGTTTCCTGAAGCCTCCCCTCCTCTGTGATTGCCCTCCCGACCAGAGGCGCCGGATGATTGGCTGCTCCACCCTACTTCTCCACCGATCAGGCACCGGGAGGCGTAAGCCGGCCCCTTCAGGAAAGGCCAACAACTGTCCAGAGACTGTCCTGAGCTGGCCAGAGTCCAGGTCCATACCCCTTGCTTGCTTGAGGCTGTGAGTAACTCATAACCGTCTAAACTATACTACCTGCTCTATCCTCCCAAACTGCCTCACCATTGCGCCACCATAGCTTGCCTTATGTTCACACCCCGATGAGCACCACTACTATGCTTATTATGCCCTCTCACCCTCTGACAATTTACACTGTTGTGTTTCCATTCTTTTCTTTCTTATCTCTTTCTTTTCTCTTAGCTCATACACTTTGATCTTGTGTCCCACTGCATTTTAAGTTCATCCTGCTAAATTCGAATCTAGGTACCTCCGATTTATGCATTTAATGTGTGCCCCACTGCATTGTTAATGTATCGATTCATGTTTGCATGATTTGATCTACACCTGTACCCACGATAATTGCCATAGCTGTATCTACTTACTTAGACCCTAGTTTTCCTGGTGCTACTTATACCCAGGTGCTCATGGTTCACCTCATTGTGTTGTGCCCTATGGTCGCTAACGGACCACTTTAACTGTGTTGTGCCCCATGGTCGCTAACGGACTATCATCATTGACAGACCATGCACTCTAGCCCACACTACGTTTCGTGAATATCATGCCCTTTATCACTTGGCGCAGCCCCGGCCTCAACTAGCCACTTGCACTACACTCTGTGTCACCCTAGCCCAACACCTTAGCGAAACAAGGGAAGTAAATTGCATCAGCGGTCCACACCATCTACCATGTGCAGAAACTTGACCTCCCTGACCCTCCTAGCTACAATCATTACCTTTGCTACCTTCAGCACTCGTCCCCCCACAGATAGAAACCTGAGACTCAGGGCAAGGCTACCTTGCATATACGAACCTAAAAGAAACAGTACTAACAATACTGCTAGATTCCCATCTATACAGACACACATGGATAAGCAAACCCTAGCTACGACACCTTTAACTCCAACCCCAACTCCTACTCACCTCCACCAAAAGAAACGCCGGAGTCAAAATAAGCATACAGATACACCAGCAAGTCATCCTAATCCCAATAACACCCTAACTCTTACTGGATCCCTTATCAATGCCAGATCCATGGTAGCTCATGCAATTGAAATTGCTGACATACTAAACAACAGCAGCAGCATTGACTTCCTTGCCGTAACAGAAACCTGGCTCCATGAGGCAGCAGGACCCTCACTGATGTTAGCCATACCTGACAACTACCAGATCCACAGAGTAGACAGACCCAATGCTAAAGGCGGCGGCCTAGCAATCATCGCGAAAACCACTCTGCCTATCCGACTCACCACCTCACACCTCTGTGCTTCCTGTGAAGTACTCTCAGCAAAAATGCTACTCTCCAACAACCGCACGCTAGCCATTCACCTGATCTACAGGCCCCCAGGGAACCTTTGAAGATGACCTTACTACCCTCTTAGCGAACAATACCCAAAAACACTCGCAAACATTGCTGATGGGCGATTTCAACATCGGCTTTAACGAGCCAGGCAATAAAAATGCCCTCTCTATAACAGCCATCCTAAATGACCAAGGCCTTACCCAAAAAGTTCTCTCCCCACACATGCTAAAGGCAGAACCCTTGACTGGGTTTCAGAACTCAACTGTAACATAGTCATCACTGCCATCACCCCTCAACTATGGACTGACCACTTTGTAATAAATTTCACTGCCACACTTGACCTCCCCAGCCCTAAAACTATCAAAATGATACCACCACTCCCTACCAGAAGTAAAAAAGATATTACTACAGAAAAACTTATCCCCCTCCTCCTGCCCACTATTAACGGTCTGAAGGACAACACTGACCCAGACACACTAGTAGACACCTTTAACAAAGCTATGTCTCACGCACTAGACACCATTGCACCTACAAAACTACGCAAAGCTAAGCAAGAAGCCCACCTCAATGCCTGGTTCACCCCCCAGCTTAAGGACCTTAGAAAGCAGAAACGAAAACTCCAATCTAACTGGCGTAATTCGCCCACCAACGACAACAAAGCCAAGCTAACCCAAGCTACAAAACATTACAAGTCTGAAATTATCAACACTAAAAAAAACGTATTCAATGACAGAATTACCAATGCCAAGTCGAACACCAAGGAACTATTTGCTATCCTCCGGGAAATGGAATCCCCCATCCAACCAACTGACACGGCCCCAAAGGACAAGATATGGTGCACTAATATACAGACTGCCCTATCAAACAAAATCTCCACCCTCCAACTCAAAATAATGAATAAAAAACACACCCTCTCTCTTACTGATCAACAAGTGCCTCTAGTAACTGAACCAATCACTATCCCCCCTTTTAGCTTCAAACCTATCTCCATTATCGACACTGAAAAGGCTATCCTCTCACTGAAGCCTTCTAACTGTAAGGGCGACAGCTGCCCAGCTCAAATAATAAAGGATGCTGCCAGAGACTTAGCCCCTTTCATCTCGAAGCTTATCAACTCATCCTTCAAATCCAACACCGTGCTAGCCAACTTAAAAGAATCCTGGGTCCTCCCCCTTCTCAAAAAACAAACCCTCGATCCATCTATCCCGACTAACTATAGGCCTATCACCACGGTACCCTTCCTACTAAAAATCATCGACAGAGTAGTCTCCAAATTCAAGAGTACCTAGAAGCTAATCATCTACTAGGCTCGCGCCAATCGGGCTTCCGCCCTCTCCATGGCACGGAAACAGCCCTGATAGATCTTAAAACTAAAATGGAGGAATTTAAGGATAATGGGAAAACAGCGCTGCTACTTTTACTGGACCTGTCAGCAGCTTTTGATCTGGTGGACCATGCAGTCTTATGCAACCACCTCAAGCTGGCTGCCAACTTCACAGGAGATGCTATAACATGGGTCCAATCCTTTCTAGCCAACCGGACTATGTGAGTTTTCTCCTCTTCCACCTGTGCTGACCCCATCCAAATCACATGTGGAGTCCCACAGAGCTCCTGTGTCTCACCCACTATGTACAATATCTTCACCAAGCCATTGTTCGACAAGTTGGACAGACTGGGCGTCACCTACACTAATTACGCAGATGACACCCAGATCCTCATACCCCTTTCGGGCAACTATGAAGTGGACTTGGCTCTGGTGAATAAAATTTACATCCTCATTCAAGCATGGATGGCCACACATGGCCTCTGCCTGAACGACGATAAAACTGAAATCCTGCTCCTCGGTTCAGACCACAACTTATCCAAACTCACCACGGACTATGCCTCATTTAACATTGATAACAATACCATTAAGGTTATGCGCGAGGTCAAAACGTTGGGTTTTTACCTCGACTCAGCTCTCACCCTCAAAAAGCAAGTGAACTCCCTCGCCTCCTCAACCACCTACACGTGCAAACTCATCCGTGCCGCCAGACCCTTCCTGTCCAGTGCCAGCTGCCTCACCCTGGCCAATGCCCTTGTCATGTCCAGACTGGACTATTGCAACGCCTTATACTCAGGTGCCAACAAGTCGGTCACTGATAAACTACAGAGATTACAAAATAACGCTCTTAGAGCAGCTCTGAACATCCCACGCAGAGAACATATCTCCAAACACCGGACAGAAGCCCATTAGCTAAAGATAAAGGACAGAATCCTACTTAAAACTATTTCCCTCACTTCTAAATGCCTCAACAATCTTGCACCCCCCTACCTAGCAGAAAGAATCAACGGGAGACCCTCTAACCGACTGACGAGATCCGCTAACACCTTCCTATTGGAAGTCCCTAGATTCAAACTTACCACAGCGGGCGGTGCGAGCTTCCCAGTTAGAGCTGCACAATCATGGAACACACTGCCATCCAACCTTAGATGCCCTTTACCCTACACAAGATTCAGATCCTACACTCTCAAATGGCTGCACAACAATGACATGCAACGACCCTCACCCTAGCTGAAACGGTACAACCTGTTAAAATGTTATTCTTATGCGCTTAACCCTTGTTATTTTATATGCATTGTATCACCCATTGTAAACAACCACTGTTTTTCTGTAATCAGCCTGTGTCAGGCATTGTAACTAAGTTTCGAGTCCTCTTGTACTGCTGCGCCCAGATGCCCACGGGCTCGGAGCGCATTACCAAATAAACAAACAAACAAAACAAACAATAAGGTGCAGTTGCTTCAATAAAGTATCTCAAGAAATCAAAGGTTCCTGTCCCTCATGGAATAAGAACTCTCATTTGTCTTCTCCAAGTAAGCAACAATTGTCTTTGCAAAATATTCCAACTCCTCCTGGAGTAAGAACAGGTTTCACCTTTGTAGCAACAACAAGTGTCTTTTTCAGGATGGTTTACTGCAATTTTGGTTTAAAAAAAGAATTGCAAACATGAGTTGTTTCATTTAGAACCACAGTAAAGCACTTGCATCAACTATTACCTAGCTCATTCCTTTGCCAGGCTCTTTTAGGCAACAACTTCTTGCTCTATGGGTATACTCACCTGTCCATCTACTTCTTCCAAAACAAAAACAGAAAAGTGCTTCAGTTTTAACTTCCAACCTAGAATATCAACAATTTATTTCAGGCTTCTTTAGCATCAAATAAGTTGTGGCGAAACAAGGAACCACATTAGTGCTCTAAGACTTCTAGGAAACTATGCTCACCTCCCTCTGGATAACCTTCTCCAGAAGGGCAGCCTGTTTTCCCCCTGTCTTTCCCCTCTGTACCAGCAACCAAATAGTGACCAACAGATGGTCTAAATTTTCCTCTACTTTGGCTTTAGCAATGTAGGTTTCTCTCACCAGAAGATCTGTGGTTCATAGCACATAGGCAGAAAGTCTCAATCATTAAGACTCTTAGTGTCCCCCCTCTTTCCTAGAGTACTGTTATATTGGTACTGTTGCACAGTAATACCTACTTGTTCTAGTTTGAATTTTATTTAACAAACTAAATCAATGCTTCTTTGTAGACAATATTGCTAGTCTTTCCTGTAGGAGCTTGTGGGAATACATTGTCTGTTTCTACTCTGAAGCAAGTCAAATAAAGCTGACCATGAGAAAAGCATGAATCCCGTAAATCAATTCCAGCTACTTTGAGTTGCAGTGTTGAGATTGCGCAGCAACATTATTGGTGTCCCGATTTACAGCAGAGGCAGCAGCAACCTCAACTAAAGTGCTGAGCGTGTAGTGCTATAGCTTGTAAGCTTGAAGTGCCGTACCCGTACATGTGCTGCTGAAGCATATAAGCTGCGTACTGTTGACATTACATATATTCATCAACTTCCGTGGGAAATTAAGTTGCTGTAATTATCATGAGAGATTTGCAACGATGCGATGGACAATGTCATTGCGGACACTATTGAAGAGACATGCACTGTTTCCTGTCAACCGCATTACTACAAAAGCACCATTTAGTGTCACCCACATGACTTCAAAAGTGAGTGCCGCTAATGTCAGCTAGAATGCTGATAGTGTGGAAAGTTTTGGAACAATGAGCTACTGACGTATTCATGAAATGCTGTACTTTAGGAACAATGAACCTAGAACAACGGAAGAAATACGGTGCAAAGATCCATATGGCAGGGGTAAGTATTGTAGACCGCTTTAAAAAAAAGAAATCCCAAAAATGTATACTCTGTACTTGTCACATTGTCTACACCATGGAACCTACGCACATGCCAAATTCAGTCACTTTGTTTCAACAGGCACCACTTTTGTTGGTTTCGTATAGGTTGATATTCAAAATTAGTTACTTTTGCTTTCACTCATTCACGAGTAAAGCGGCCTGCCGTCAACACCTGGACAGTGTTGGAGCCCTCTGCAGTCACTTGCAAGTTGTGAACTCCCTGGGTAAATCGCTCGATTACGCCCCGCTCTGCTCAGTGTCTGCAATCAGGTGGACAGCCTCCTCCGCTCACGCCACTGAGGAATGGAGCCTCCGCTGCTCCTGAGAGGACCAGCCACCTGGAACCTCCAAAGAGGCAACACTTCCCTTCTACTGCTGCTTCCCGCTGCACAACAAATGTTTACTGGGCAAGTGTCTCTTCCTTGCCATTCCCGCTGCGTGACCTCTGCAACATGGAGACTTGAGAAGACTTAGGAACCGCCACGGCTTCTGGCGTTTGAGTGGCCCGGCCTCTTTTCTCGCCAGAGACTTTCCTCTCAGGTGCAACCCTGGCTTGTGCTGCTTCATTCTCTTCCACTGCTAGGCTTCTCCCTCTCCTCCTCCTACTTCTCCCCTTGCCTGCACATGAGGGGGATTTGTAAGCCTCTCCGTCTCCTTCAGGTGTAGGTCATCTACACTAATTAGTACACCACTTCCACAGTAGTGTTCCTCTGCATCCCTCTTCCTTGTTCAAGTACTGAGGGAATTATGGGACTCGAGGTTCTTGGCAACAAAGTTAGTTTTTCTAACTCTTTATGGTTTGCTGATCTGTCTTCTATTTTCTACAACATTCATTGAAGGAATTCCATACAATTCAGTGACCAGTCTTGTTGGAAAAGAGGAATAAGGTGTTCTAGCCTTTTGGTGATTATGATTTACAGACTTCTTTACACTACCCTCTTTTGAGTTAGGGAAGCATTTAGCTAGAGTGGCTTAGCTGATTTTACCCATATTTAGGTGTTATACAAATGAAGCAGTTGGATTATTGTGGCAACAAGCGATTATGTATTTTGGCATTTGTAACATCTCTTCCTTAAAGAAGCCATATACAGTGTCTCACCCCATTGATTTCTTGCACCTTCCTAAGCATGTTCTCCTCCTAGGTGATCCTCTCGCAGAGTGCCACCCCTGAAAGGAAGCGCCCCCAATTTCAGCACGATCCTCCCCGCAATGAGAGACAATAAGGGACTCTCCCGTAGTGGGAATAAGACCAAGACAGAGTGCGGGTGAGCGTAAGTGGGAGTTTATCCAAAGAATGGGGCATGCAAAGAACTCTGCAACCTCCGAGAGCGCTCTGTCTGACAATAGCAAAGACAGGCGTATTTCTAATACAAAAAACGTCATCAGAACCTACACACTATAGGGGGCACAAGTTAATTGGGATTGGGTGGCGTCGACTAACTATAGGTGTTGCTGCAGCGTGGTTGGTCTTGGCGTGAGGACGTCACTGGTCAGCCTCGTGGGTTGGGTTGGGCCTGGCAGGCCAGCTTGAGGTCATCCGAGCGGTGTTGGTATCCTGGGGCAGCCTGTGACAAAGATGAATACCTTTCCTGACTCGTTTGCCCTAGGCCATGCACACTGCAGTTATTCAAGAAACGACATCTAAGTTCATCAATAAATCGCTCAGCAGTTTGTCTTATAAAATAAACGCAACACATGAGGAATGCACCTCGTGAGAGGTCCGGTGGTTGTCGGTTGGGGTGAGATTTACCTGTGTCCTATTGACCGGTATTTTAGGTCGAGGGGCTGGGCTCTGGGGCCTGAGCCGAATGATACATGTCTGTCTGCCGCGTTAGAAGTTATTATATAAATGGGTCTCTGTGTCTTGTCCCAGTGATGGGGGTCGTCTTTGCACGGGGTCATGATTCTTGGGGTGGTCTAGGGGGGGTTGTGGGATTTACGAGAGGGTGCTGGTAGATCAGTAGATTCAAACGTGGGTTTATTACCGTGCTGTAAATAACACAGGTGGCGGGCTGTGGCCTTGGGTGCGGTACCGGGGCCTCTGACTCTCTGAAGCGGCTCCAGCTTGGTTGGGGGAGGTGAGGGAGCGCGGCACATGCCTTAGCTTCTTTATCTGGCAGGCTTGGTAGGGTGGGAGGGAGAATGGCCTTGCATATATTCACAAAGGTTTTTTCCTCGTGCGTTGCTAACTTTTGAATGCAGAACTTTTATAATGTTCCGCCTTATTTTGATGTTATTTAAACACACATATATATTTCAATTTCGTTACACATTTCTTTAATACAGTCGGTCCGAGTACCTTTTCATTACCTAACATTATATTTACTACATGGTGTGATTATTTTAGGTACATTAGACGTTACACGAGGTAGTTCTAGGTTATGGCCTACAGAGATTGATGCTCGCTGCTTTAGGTGATTAAGAAAACATATATGAGTTCAGGTTTCTACATAAAATTGTAAGAACACTTATACAGATAAAGGCTATACATTTGGTCGACATCTTTCTCTGTGGTTATAGCAGCACTAGTCCAGACCTGGGGTGGTATCATGTAACGTTACATCTTTATGGTTTATTCACAGTTTACAGGATCTGTTTAAACAGAGGTAGTTCGTTAATACCAATACTTGAATTATTTTCTACTTTCTTCAGATAGTGATGCTTCAGCTTTTTTCCCGTCACCCTGGCCTCGCGGACCAGGTCGTGCGGGGTGCAATATTACATTGTGAACGATAAAATGTTACAGTGTTAGCATCTCGGGTTAGCTCATACCCGACTTTCTCATGGGAACGCGCTCGCAGCGGATCTACCAGGGCTACTGCGGCGGCAGAGATGCATGAAAGGCCCTCCAAAGGTGGGGGCCTCGTTACAGTGTGCTGAACTCACGCCATGTTTGCTAGACAAGATGGCTTCTAGGCCTAACTGAATTTTGGTATATGCAGGGAACGGATACGTGTGGGCAATGTCGTCGGCGGGTGAACCCTCCTCCACCTGGGCCCGGGTGGCATGAGGGGACGGCCACCGAGTCATGGTCCTCACCTGGGGAGAAGGCTGCAGGTGAGGAGGGCCTCGCGGCCAGTCCTCCCCTACATTTCCCCCCTTTCGTTACTAAAGTAACGAATTCTTTAGCTCTTCTAATCTTCTACATTCTTGCTCCTCTATCACTGCGTCATCCCATGCAGGTGTTCCTTTTCTAGGCATCCAGGCTCTGCATACCCCCCTCAAGCTCTCACCTCTTCTAGCATACTCATCTGGTGTACATGTTAAATATATACAGTCACCAGTTTCTTCCAAGTCTACCCAGACCTCCTCATACCATTCCAGTTCCACGTCTCGTGGTTCTTTGATAGTGGTGTGCCATAGTTTATCTACTATGTACTTATCACGGTACATAGGCACTAACTGGTACCTGGGAGTGTTATCTGTTCCTGTCTGTACATGTACTTCTTGTGTCGCCTTGATTGTACCACCAGAGTTGCCCATTGTCACCATCATCATTGCACCGTTAGGGACTGCGTTAGCACAACATCGGAGGCCCACCTGGCACAGGCAGAACACCACGAGGAGGACCACCACAACTGGTATCAAGAACTTCATTGCCATTCCAAGCCATGAGGGAACCCAGGAGAAGATATTGTCGAACCATGAGCTATCTTTAGCCCCACCTTCCATCTTCATCTTCTCTCCCAGGTTATGTACTGCTTCAATGACGTGGGACAGGGACCCATTTTCTGCGTCTTCAGAAGGTACGAACGTGCAGCACGCACTTCCTATTTTTCGGCAAACACCTCCATCGATCGCTGTTAACAGGTCCAGAACATACCTGTTCTGCATGGTCATTAGTCGCAGAGCTCGTAGTTCCACCTTTATTATGTTGAACCCTTCTTCAGTGTCATTGGCCAGCTGAATCAGTTCCCACCGTGTGATCTGGAGCCATTTTGCATTTGCTCTTGCTTGGACACTTGAAACTAGTGAGGCAAAAAATGTTTCCACGGAGCTGAACAGGCGATACCTGTCTGGGATCTGTGCCAATAAATCGGATGATGCTTGTGATATGTAGTTCGATGCTCGCTTGTTCCGTGATAGCTCCTCTTCTTTCCCTCCGGAGGACAGGACATAGAGGTGCGCTTTTCCAGTGGGAGAAGTTACATCCTGGTTCACGTTTCCTTGCGTCCTTTTATTTTCGTCGACGTGACTTTCTGGAATCACCATTAGGGCCGAATGCAAAGTGGCCATTGAGCAGCTGCCACTCCATGCCTGGGGAAGGTGCAAGTAAGCCTGATTCCCGCATACCCAGTATGTGTCCATTAGTGCTGCTGTTCCTTTTTTCATGTCTGGGATGGTGAGAGTTTTGTTACAGTTTTTATTCGTTCCCATTGCCACTTTTCCTTCTCCCTTGAAACATAGTTCGTTTTGTATTTCACTTTGTAGCTTGAAGGGTTTCTCCATCGCTGTTACCCATGTTAGTTTAGAGATGTGTTCTTTCCATATTGGTAAGCACGTTTTTTCCATCCACCGCAGCTTGTCTGGTTGGACACCTTTCAGTGCTTCCGCTTTGCACAGTACTTCTTCATCTTTCCATTTGTTTTCGGAAAACAGCGTCCCTTGTATTGCAAAGAAAGGTTCTTTAAGACAGACCACTCCAGACGCTTTTGAATAGCACGTTTTGTTGTCCTGTATCATTTTGAAAGAGACATCGTGTGCTTGGAAGGTGTTCTTTATTCTACACAGCGTGAGATGAAGGAGACATTGGGCATCCACAATGGGCAATTCTCTTGGCAACAACACTTTGGGTGTGCCTGATGCATGGGGGATGAGCGAACAGACATAACAGCTTTCATTGGTTGTCTGTTTAGCTGTTGTACTCATATCTGCATACCATTTATTTGCTTGGTGGGGGTGTCGTGGGTCTTCCATCTTGTCTAATCCTAACCCATAATACTCATCATACCCCCTCCTACTTGTCTCTCTTCTTCGCCTACTTTTCTCCCCGCTCCTATACCTTTTAGTTTCGATAGGTGAAATAATAGGCCCCCCTCTCTCATTCCCACCCCCCTTTTCCAATTCCTCATATGGGAACTTGTGTTCTGTCATCGTAATTACTTTTCCATTTTCCTCAATAAACAACAAATCGCTGTTTTGTATCGGGGCGGGAAGGGTAGTGGGGCTGTTATATATTTCAGGTAGGGACATTGTGTCATTTTCCATATCTTTATTTCTTGATTGTGACAGGGCAGCAGTGGGTGGTGCAGTATAGTAACCCCATACAAAGTGTGATCCATCCCAGACCAAAAAATCACCTTCTCTAATATTCATACTTGTAATTGAATTCGTGCCAGGGGCAAGGGTGGTGTTACTCCCCCCTCCCCCCTCGTTCATCTCGATAGAGATGAACGCTATGAACCAATATGTCACCAGGCAAAATATTGAGATGAAGAACACAATAACACACATTGATAAACCACATTCGTATGAATATGTCAATCTATCTACTAACATTTCTCTAAATCTAACAAATCTATTAGTTGCAGGCTGCCCATTCGATGCCATAGTAAATCCTGTTTGAAACATGAAAGTGCATTAAGTACAAGCATGTAAACATTTCTAACGTTGTGACATTGTTTCGACAAAGTATGGGAGTGGGTGAGGGAGGGGGTGTGTCCACAGACAAGGTAACTTTACAATCATTACTATCCGTTCATTATTTCATATATAAAAAGGAAAGTCGAGAGAAAAAAACTTCTCCAAAACCAAAAAAAAAACCCACAAAAACCTTCAAAAGTTGTAAAAAATTATATATATATATATATACATATTTATTTCAGTACACTTGTCGTGCGCCAGTCGCGTTCAATGTTCATCACTTAATGCACACAAAATTCCCATCATTCATTCTGCACAACTTCATTGTCCGCAGTTGCCTGTGCCTCGTCCTGCACCTCACCTTCCACGGCGCTATAGGCTCTGCGTACGTCTGTCAAATGCACCCAGTATCGTAGGCCCTTCACCTTTACTGCTGTGGGTGTGCAAAACACTACCTCATAAGGGCCATGGAAACGTGGCGCATTCCACCTTCGCACAAAACTTCTGACATATATAAGGTCACCAGGCATTAGTTGTAATGGTTTTTCAGGCAGTGTCTCTGTTTCTGTTGTGTTCCCCTCCTCTCTTGTAGAGGGGGGGGCTAGTTGCTTCGCAATTACGCGCGCTGCCCGTGTCAGTTTTTTCAAGTACTCTGTGAACTCCTCTCCCAATATCGCTGCACTTCTGTGTGCATCAGAACGTTCACGGAGAGGCGAATGCGCTGTGTGCATTCTCCTTCCCGTGACGATCTCATGCGGGGACAAATGGTGGTCTTTACTTGGCTGATTTCGTAACTCAAACAGGGCCAAAGGCAGGCAGTACATCCAGGTCCTTTTAAGGGAAAAACACAGTTTTGACAATCTGCTTTTTAACAGACCGTTCATCTTTTCCACTACGCCATTACTTTGAGGATGATAAATCGAACATAATTTGTGCTTTATTCCCAATAGCGTAGTCACTTCCTTGAATAGTTCATTAACAAAATGCGTGCCGTTGTCTGAGCGAATAACTTCGCAAATCCCCCAGCGCGGGAATACTTCCCGCACTAGGAACTTCGCGGCGCCCTTCGCATCAGGGCGCGCACAGGGGCCTGCCTCCACCCACCTCGAAAATGGACATACAACCACAATCATGTAGCGAGCCCCGTTACATCTTTCTCCCATGTCTACATAATCAATGTGGAGCTCTCTGAATGGGCCATTTGGTTTTGGTATCGTTCCTCTTAGTGTGCGCAATGTCATACCTGAGTTGTAAATCTGACATGTCGTGCATTCTAAAGCCAGCCTTGTGATATGTTCATGGAGGCAAGGTGCAAACCAATATTCTTGTATGTCCGCCATTATGTGTTGCTTTGCGTTATGTGCGGGAAAGTGTAGTTGTTGAAATGCTATTTCTAACAATGTAACTGGCATTACCGCTTTTCCTGAACTTTTTTGTCGCCACAATAAATCAGTCGGCGATTTGCTGCATCCCCTCTTAGTCCACAGCAATTTTTCTTCTGCACTAGCTCCCTCTTGCAGCTCTATTATTTCCTGTGTGGGCATCATGTTGTATCCTGTGGGGACCTCTTGGCTTGCTGTGTGGTGCAACATGTACTCTCCTACTTCACCTTTCTGTAAATACGAAGCTTCTTTGGCAGCGGCGTCTGCTGCCGCGTTCCCCAAAGATATAAAATCTGTATTTGTGGTGTGGGCTTGGCATTTTACGATGGCCACTGCCGTGGGGTCTTGCAGGGCCTCAATCAGTTCTTTCAATAATTCTGCATGCTGAACCGGTGTTCCATCTGCTCGTCGAAACCCTCTCCGCCCCCACCGTGCCAACCCGCCGTGTACTGTTGTTGTCATGTATGCTGAGTCTGTGTATATTGTCACTGCGCACCCCTTGGCGGCATGCAATGCTTCTATTAGCGCTATTAGTTCTGCTGCTTGGGCTGAATAGTGTGATGGGAGGCGGTGTTGCACTAGTGTCTCGTATTCATCTTCCTCTAATCGTACAACTGCCATACCCACATGTTTCTCTCCTGTCTCCATGTCTATTGATGCTGACCCGTCCACGAAATACACCTCTCCCTCGTTCAGGGCATTCTCAAAAATCACTTGATCCTGACCTTCGTCACCTGTGTACGTAGCGCAGTTGTGGTTCTGCATGTCCTCTACGGTGCACGCCTCTGTGATGAATGTGGCCGGGTTCACTGTTTTACATCTTACTATATGGATGTTTGCGCTGGACAGTATTATTTCATATGCTGTGGCGCGTTGTGTCGTCAATGTGCTCTTTGATCGCTCTAATATTGCAAAGAGTGAGTGTTCCACAAACAGTGTCACAGGACAGCCCATCACTATCGTGGCACTTTTCTCAATCGCGAACGCGGCTGCAGCTAGGGATTGCTCGCACGCGAAATGACCTTGCATTACTGCGTCTAGGGTGCCACTATAGTAAGCCAGTGGTTTGTGCCCTAACGATGTCTTTTGTGTCAGTACTGCTGTCATCAGTGTTCCTTTGCAGTGTGAAAATAAGAAGAATTCGCGCCCATAATCTGGATTTGCCAGTACTGGAGCGCTTGATATCAGCTCTTTTAGTGAGTTAAATGCTGTGTTCATCTCTTCTGTCCATTCTATGTGTTTGTTTTCCTGCTGTGCTTCTTTTAGTGCCTGTAACAAGGGCCTTGTGTACGCTGCATAATCCAATATCCATGCTCGGCAATAGTTGCACATACCCAGAAATTTCTGCATCTCTTTTACTGTTTTGGGCTCCCCAACTGTTCTAATCGCCTGTACCCTGTCTGGTATGATCCGCTTGCCATCCTTTGATATCAGCTGTCCCAAGTATAGGACCTCTGTCAGACAGTATTGTAACTTCCCCTTGTCCACCTTGTACCCTTTATTGGCCAATAATGTCAGGAGTGTTATTGAGTCCTTTCTACACTCCTCCTCAGTTTGTGCACAAACCAATAAATCATCAACGTACTGAATCACTGTGCTTTCTACAGACAAATTCCCCAGATCTTCATGTAGTACCCTGTTGAATATGCTTGGGCTCTCGCAATATCCTTGTGGTAGTCTGCAGTGTTCGAACCTCCTCCCCCCTAGTGTAAACGCTGTTAAGTACCTGCTCTCTTCTGCTAAGGGAATCGAGAAAAATGCATTTTTCAAGTCAATAACTGTGAAGTGGGATGCCGTTTTCGGAATGTTGCACAGTATTGTCGCCGGGTTCGGGACTAAAGGGAACTCCTTCTGAATCACATCATTGAGTGGGCGTAAATCTTGTATCATCCTCCATGAACCTCCCTTCGCCTTTTTAATCGGGTAAATGCATGTGTTGCATGGGGAGTTTGAGGGCACTATTATTCCTTGTGCTAGCAGTGCATCTAGTGTCTCTCTGATCCCTTCTTCTGCTTCGCGTGACAATGGATATTGTTTTACCCGGGGTAGAATTGCTCCCTGTTTCAGTTTTATTACCACAGGCTGAACCCCATGTAATAACCCCACATCATGGGGGCCATTTGTCCATATGTTAGTGGGTACTAACCTCATGTCGTCATCAAAAAATGCATGTGGTGCTCCTACTACTGCCATTAATTCAACTTGAGTTTTTCTGGCTGTAACTACAATGTCGCACGGCATTGCTAGTTCCATCACTATTTCGCCATCTGTCTCAGTGTCAGAAAATAGCTCCTCGTCCGAGAGCTCCCTCAGTGGGATATTTGCATTTGTACACAGTACTGTCCGCCACTCACATCCTTCCATGTCAACGCCAATCACACATATTCTGTTTGCTGACACGTGTACTGCGTGTAAATCCAACGATAGCACTGACCCGGGAGCAGTGTCGGGGCTTGCTATGGGGCGGAAAAGGAATTCGGCTGGGATCCTCCAATCCATCCTTTTTAGTTCTGGTACTATGAGAGCCAATGTTCTCATGCCCTCAACAAACATCTCCTCGTTTCTTGGTAACCCTCTGATCTCTTGCATGATTGTGTGGCCGTGTATTACTGCTAATATGCGGAGGGGGCATATGCCTGGCGTCGAACATACGATACCGCTCCCTGTGAATGATATTGTCATGTTTAGTTTGCTTAAGAGATCTCTCCCCAGCAGATTAATGGGAGAGTGTTCATAGTACAGTAAGGGTGCTTTCACTGTTTTACCCCCCACTGTCACATCCAATGCCTCTGTGTAAGGAACTTCAATTACAGCCCCAGAGAACCCCTGCGTCTCTAACGTTCTATTAGATAACGGGAACCGGCCCTCTCTAATGCATGATTTCTCCGCTCCCGAATCCACCATGAATATGAACTGCTTGTCTCCTATCTGCGCTCCTATCAATGGTTCCTCTGATGCATTGTGGGTCGTAGATAGTACTGGACACGCAAGTGCTCCCTGTGGGCTGTCCTATGCGGGGTGCCTCATTGCCCCCCCTTGATCAAAAATGTTCCCCGAAACTACTGACACCCCGCTGTAAGGTGCGGGGGCAGGCGCTCCATTAGCTACTGTGGCGAAAGTGTTACCTGGCGTGTATTGCATATTGTCATTATTCTGTGGGTGGTTTTGTGTTCTGTACTGATGTCCGTGTAGTTGTGCGTTACTTCTTTGTCCTACATTTTCTGGTTGCTGGTATCGTCCCATGGGGAGGCCGTAGGGGCTTCCTGGGTGGGGGTGACCGTACTGCTCTGTCTCCTGGAACCCGTTGTTTTGTCTGCTCCTGCACTCTCTTGAGTAGTGCCCCCATCTCCCACAATTCCAGCAGCTCCCCTGTGGACCTCTGGGACCCTGCCACCCATTTCCTCCCATTCCTCCATACCCTTGTCCTCCTCTTCGGCCCCTGTACCCACCTCTTCCCCCTCTTGGGGCCCACTCTTGCCACGTTGGACCTCCGTTCTGCTCCTGCTCAGTCCACTGTCGTTGTCCTTGTCCTGCCCAATTTGCCGCTATTCTTCCTTGTATTGCTATTTGCCCCTCCTCTCCTTCGTCTCCCTCCCTCATGAGTGGGAGCCCTGCTACCGCTGCTGCAACCTTCACCAGTTTTGATTGTACCAACTTTGCCTCGTCTGCCAACCTTTTCTGTGCTACTTCCCTCTCTCTCTCTTTGATCCTTTTGCAATGGTGCACTATTATACTTTGGATCTCTGGCCACCCCTTTGCCTCAACGCCCGCTATTTTATCGAGTGCCTTCTGCACCTCTTTTGGGAGCCCTCTCTTAATGATAAAATAAAATAGAGATGTGGATTGGTGCCAGGGCGTGCCCGTTTCCGCTCTCCACATCTCCTGCACCCGGAGAATGTAATCCATAGCATCCTCCCCGTCATTCATTGTACATTGCATTACTGACTGTAAATCAGGGGTATCTGGGAATGTCTCCCGCAGTGCGTCCCACACCCTTGCTCGTACTGTATTAAAGGAAGCCCCATCATGGCGATCACAGTCTAACGTCACGGCCGGGAAACCAGCCTTAGCCCATACTCTGTCCGCTTGATCTCCTACTGCGGTTACTAGTAGGCTTTTCACATCGCCTACTGCCAACGGTATGCCGGCGGTATGTTTCTCAAATGCATATATCCACTTGCTCGCCCCTCCTGACAGCTGGGGCAATAATTTCATTAAATTAGCCTTATCCATCTGAGCCCATGGTATATAGTTTGGTCTCCCCCCCCCCTGTGTATCAATGGAAGTTGTAACTTCCCTTTTGCAGTTGCACCCTCCCTTTCCTTAGTCGCTGCTGACTCCAATGACGCCATCTTCCCCACCCTATTTCTTAGTCGTCCCATCCATTCGTCGTCTATAGTCCCTAGCGAACATGCACCGTCCACTTCCTCGCTTTCCCCTCCTACTGCCATACTCAACCTATCACTCTCATCCAACCCTCCTCTGACATCACATAACAAGTCCTCTCTGATCCCTCTCTCTCGTGATACATCACCAATGCTCCCTTCCACTGCTCCTACCTCTATTATTCGTGTCGGCTCTTCCTCAATTCTGAACAGTATTTCCCCCTTTTTCCATCCTTCCTCAATTTGTCTA
This sequence comes from Ambystoma mexicanum, assembly GCF_040938575.1. NCBI lineage: Eukaryota > Metazoa > Chordata > Amphibia > Caudata > Ambystomatidae > Ambystoma > Ambystoma mexicanum. The sequence continues at coordinate 1,049,467,854 of NC_090927.1, read as the reverse complement.
CTTTCGCTCGACGCTCTAGACGTGCGTCCCGATTGTGTAGGGGCGCACGCTGTGCGCTCACATATGTCTTTTATTCTTGAGAGTTCATCCCTTGCCACAGTAAGCCTCAACTCTAAGTCACTCGTTAGCTTCTCTATATCCACCCTCTGTGTGCTTCCCTGGGCGCGCTCTCTGGTGCTTTCGTATGGCGGGGGGGCTGTTGGTCTTTGTGGTGTACCAGTTGTGGGGGGAGGCACATAAGTAGGGTCGCTATATCCTGCTGCGGGGGCTGGTTTAGGTAATATCGGGTACAAACTAATCACCTCCGCAGGTTGTTCTGTACTTAGCTGTTCCTTTTCCTCTCTTGGAATCATCAGTGGATTATCTGTGGTGGAAGGTAGATCAATATTTGGTGCCGGAGCTTTGGGTGGGGGTACTTCCTCAAACAATCTCCAGAGGTCTAATATCTCCTTCCTATTTTGCCATTGTTTCCCCTTATACTTGAGGCTAATGCATGCTCGTACCATATCAAGAACGCTTTTGTCAAAAGACCCTCCCTCGGGCCAAATCTGGGGCAGACCCTCCCCTTTCAATTCTGTTACCCATTGATCGTGATATTTATTTATTCGTTCAGCGTATCCCGGTAAGCTCTTACAAATATGTGACAAGGGAGTTTCGGCCCCCATACTCTAAATCACTAACACAGCCGTGTCCACCTTTTTTACTTTTAGTTAGGTGTAGATATGTGTATGTATACCTTTATGGCACAGACAAGAGCGGACGTCTCAAAAATTATCACCCAACTTTATTCACTGCGCAAATCCTTTCTCACTCACCATAGCTCATCTCCTTCCCATTCCCATACACTCTCATGTGATTTCACTTGCAACTGATCAATTACTAGTTATGACCAACACTCTCTGGCACCACCTCGCGGTCAACCGTTCGTCTCCAATACTCACACGGTGCGCGCACCCTTCACAATGCTTTTCCACTCACACCTCGTCTTTTTTTCCTCCCTTTCCTCCCTGGCCAGCTGTCCCTGTTTTTCTGCTAAGGTTACTATGTTCACGTCTGTACGTGCCACTACTTAATCCCCACTCCTACAAATGTGCTCCCTATTTTATAGTTCTTCTACAAGTATATTTATCTTATACCCTTTTCGCTTTCTCCCCCTGCCCCGTGGAATGGAAAAAAGAAATAGAGAGAGTAGCAATCACTAAAAAATATTCCCGGTGTCTCCCTTTGCCAGACACCAATAACTTATTTCTTACTTCTTCATATATTCCCAGTACTAGTTTAGATAGCACTATGCGGCGCCGCCTTCCACCCCCTTTCGGAGCTAGGTTTCCGTCACTTCTACCACTTCACTTATTTCTTACTCCTAATGGCCATATGCAAAGAAAAGATAAAGAAAGTTTCAAGACCCGTCTTTAGTAGACCCCCGTTATTCTTCTCCTCTACCTGTCCCCGTTCTTCTGTTCACAATTTCCCCTCCCTTCCCCTTTACGATCGCTCGCACTCAGTACTCACGTGCCCGTCTTGAACCGATAGTCTCCGAAACTGGGTCCGTCCAGGCAGTGTCACCGGTAACTCAACGGTCAGCCCCTGGCTCCGGCGAGCGGCACTCAAAGGGGATTTTTTTCAAATCGGGATCCCGTACCCTTTCTCATTGAGTGCGCACTTCTTATTGTGCCGGTCGCCGTTGGCAGGCAGCCTCCCGGAGCCGGCTCACCGTGCGTATCCCTTCTCGACCGGAGATTCTCGTGCGACAAGGGGGTCGTTAAAAAGGAGTTAGGAAAAATAATTTGGAGATATCACGCTATCGGGGTCACCACTGAAAGGAAGCGCCCCCAATTTCAGCACGATCCTCCCCGCAATGAGAGACAATAAGGGACTCTCCCGTAGTGGGAATAAGACCAAGACAGAGTGCTGGTGAGCGTAAGTGGGAGTTTATCCAAAGAATGGGGCATGCAAAGAACTCTGCAACCTCCGAGAGCGCTCTGTCTGACAATAGCAAAGACAGGCGTATTTCTAATACAAAAAACGTCATCAGAACCTACACACTATAGGGGGCACAAGTTAATTGGGATTGGGTGGCGTCGACTAACTATAGGTGTTGCTGCAGCGTGGTTGGTCTTGGCGTGAGGACGTCACTGGTCAGCCTCGTGGGTTGGGTTGGGCCTGGCAGGCCAGCTTGAGGTCATCCGAGCGGTGTTGGTATCCTGGGGCAGCCTGTGACAAAGATGAATACCTTTCCTGACTCGTTTGCCCTAGGCCATGCACACTGCAGTTATTCAAGAAACGACATCTAAGTTCATCAATAAATCGCTCAGCAGTTTGTCTTATAAAATAAACGCAACACATGAGGAATGCACCTCGTGAGAGGTCCGGTGGTTGTCGGTTGGGGTGAGATTTACCTGTGTCCTATTGACCGGTATTTTAGGTCGAGGGGCTGGGCTCTGGGGCCTGAGCCGAATGATACATGTCTGTCTGCCGCGTTAGAAGTTATTATATAAATGGGTCTCTGTGTCTTGTCCCAGTGATGGGGGTCGTCTTTGCACGGGGTCATGATTCTTGGGGTGGTCTAGGGGGGGTTGTGGGATTTACGAGAGGGTGCTGGTAGATCAGTAGATTCAAACGTGGGTTTATTACCGTGCTGTAAATAACACAGGTGGCGGGCTGTGGCCTTGGGTGCGGTACCGGGGCCTCTGACTCTCTGAAGCGGCTCCAGCTTGGTTGGGGGAGGTGAGGGAGCGCGGCACATGCCTTAGCTTCTTTATCTGGCAGGCTTGGTAGGGTGGGAGGGAGAATGGCCTTGCATATATTCACAAAGGTTTTTTCCTCGTGCGTTGCTAACTTTTGAATGCAGAACTTTTATAATGTTCCGCCTTATTTTGATGTTATTTAAACACACATATATATTTCAATTTCGTTACACATTTCTTTAATACAGTCGGTCCGAGTACCTTTTCATTACCTAACATTATATTTACTACATGGTGTGATTATTTTAGGTACATTAGACGTTACACGAGGTAGTTCTAGGTTATGGCCTACAGAGATTGATGCTCGCTGCTTTAGGTGATTAAGAAAACATATATGAGTTCAGGTTTCTACATAAAATTGTAAGAACACTTATACAGATAAAGGCTATACATTTGGTCGACATCTTTCTCTGTGGTTATAGCAGCACTAGTCCAGACCTGGGGTGGTATCATGTAACGTTACATCTTTATGGTTTATTCACAGTTTACAGGATCTGTTTAAACAGAGGTAGTTCGTTAATACCAATACTTGAATTATTTTCTACTTTCTTCAGATAGTGATGCTTCAGCTTTTTTCCCGTCACCCTGGCCTCGCGGACCAGGTCGTGCGGGGTGCAATATTACATTGTGAACGATAAAATGTTACAGTGTTAGCATCTCGGGTTAGCTCATACCCGACTTTCTCATGGGAACGCGCTCGCAGCGGATCTACCAGGGCTACTGCGGCGGCAGAGATGCATGAAAGGCCCTCCAAAGGTGGGGGCCTCGTTACAGTGTGCTGAACTCACGCCATGTTTGCTAGACAAGATGGCTTCTAGGCCTAACTGAATTTTGGTATATGCAGGGAACGGATACGTGTGGGCAATGTCGTCGGCGGGTGAACCCTCCTCCACCTGGGCCCGGGTGGCATGAGGGGACGGCCACCGAGTCATGGTCCTCACCTGGGGAGAAGGCTGCAGGTGAGGAGGGCCTCGCGGCCAGTCCTCCCCTACACCCCCAAGGTCATGATCAGGAAGCATCTGCTTTTCCCTGGCCACTTGGGAGGTGACTTTAGGCAGGGATTTGGTGAGGGATCCATAGGATTCATCACACCCCCTCCACCAAAAACACCCACGCCGCCACATCCTCCACCACCATCTGGCTCCAGTTCACCCTGTAACAGTCACACTGGGAGGCAGTCCCAGCGGCTACATCCACTACCACCTGTTATGGTCCAGAGAGAATACCAGAGAAGGTGGTTCAACCTCATGCCCATGGGAGACCTTCAGGACATATGCGGTTAGGACTCTGAAGAGGAAGATAAACCGCTATGTTAACTTGAGGTATTTTTTTTCAAGAAAGTATCCTGGGAGTGAGGGACTTCATGGATCGAAAGGTAGCCAAACACCCCCTCTGGAAACTGGTGTTGTGGTAGCTCTGCTATCTGGAACAACTAACAAAATTGTTATGCAACTGCGACCTAATATTACAAAAAACGCCAAGAAATGTTCTACCACCTTAAGGAAAACGTGGCCAAGTGTTACACCTCCAATTACAACCAGTAGTCCTGACTGCAGCACTGGCTCAAAGAAGAAGTTACTTACCCATGGTAACGTTCTTTCGACTGGATGTTCCTTCCACGTATTCCTTATCTTTGATATTTCCTAATATCCAGCTTGCTGCTTCGGAAACATTTTTCCCAGTAGAGGGAGCTGTGCATTGATGCCTGGTTGAGTCGATGTCCTCGGAGGTCTCCATCCTGACATTGACATCACCATTGGTATAAGTAGCGCACACAGCGCCCGTTGCTCAGTTCCGTTTTGAAGAGCAAAGTAGTGTCTTGAGTTAGATGGTTACTCCCCTTGAGAGAGCGCAGACTAACCACAAGGAAAGTTTTACTGCAGGGTTGGTTGGGAGGAGTGATAAGGAATACGTGGGAGGAACATCCAGTCGAAATAACGTTACCATGGGCAAGTAACCTGTTCTTCGAATGGATTGTGTCCTCCCACGTATTCCTCATCTTTGACACACTCCCAAAGCAGTTACCTTATTCGTTAGTAGGGAGTAAAATTGACTTGATCAAGCATACACAGATGGCAGTACTGCCTTTCCAAAAACAGACTCTTGAGTAGTGGAGAAATCCAGGCTGTAGTATTTCGTAAAGGTGTGTGCAGACGGCCATGTGGCAGCTGCACAAAAATGCTTTATAGGAACTCCCTTCTGCAAAGCAGACGAAGTTGCGATACCCCTGTTGGAGTGAGCCCTTAGATGTTCTGGAGGGTCTTTACCAGCCAGTTTGTAACACTCTGAAATTGCTAAACTAATTCATCTAGAGATGGTTTGTTTGGAGATGGCTAGACCCAGTTTACGACCTGTATAGCCCACAAACAACTGATCATTTGGTCTCAATCTTCCTAATCTGGTAAAGTAGAAACTCAGTGCACGCTTAAGGTCGAGTCTGTGACGCCTTTCTTCCTCCTTTCCCGAGTGTGGTGGAGGATAAAAGGACGGTAAGGTTATTTTCTGAGTGATGTGAAAGTCAGAAACAACCTTAGGGAGAAATGTAGGCCTCGCTTTCCAACACCACTCTGTCTGTGAAAAACAGTGTGAGGCGGCTTGCAGGATAAAGCCTGTAGCTCACTCACCCTTCGGGCAGATGTTATAGCCACTAAGAAAACTGTTTTCAAGATAAGTCGTCGTAATGGGCAAGCGTGAATAGGCTCAAAAGGAGCACCGATTAGATAGTGTCAAACCAAATTAAGAACCCATAGTGGGACTTGGAAAGGAGTTGGAGGATACACATTAATTAAACCTTTTAAGAATTGAATTACAACAGGAATCTTAAAATAAGAGACTTCCTCTGCAGTGCGCTTGAAGATGAATAGCGCTGCTAGATATCCTTTGATTGTTCCAATCCGGAGCCCCAGATTTGCCAAGTGTACAAGAAAAGATAATACCATCGGTTTATTGCATAGGAAAGGGTCAACTTTCTTCCCTCTACACCAGCTGCAGAACTTATTCCAACACAAGCAGTACAAAGATTTAGTTGCTGGTCTTCTGGCCGAAAGCAACACTTCCATTACGTCGTCCAGGAGGTCCCAATATTTGTGGCTCAGCATCTCAGAAACCATGCGTGAAGGCTGAGAGTCCTGATATCCGGATGCAGAACTTGACCCTACTCTCTCTCTCGAGAAGGTCCTCTCTTAGTGGAAGATGAATCGGAGGGCAGATGGACATGTCCAGAAGGTCCGGGTACCATGTCCTCCTGGCCCAATCCAGGGCAATTAGGATCATGGATTTCCTGAACCTTCTAAACCGCCTTATTACATGAGGAATTACAGGGACTGGAGGAAACACTAAGAAGTGGAAATTCCCAGTTCCCCACAAACGCATCTCCTAGAGCTGCTCTCGGGGGAAATTCCCTTGAGCAGTACAGTTCGCACTTCCGGTTGGCACTGGTCGCAAACAGATCCACTTGAGGGGTGAAAATCTCTTGAAGGACTTCCTGAGCTATTTCCCACTCGTGGGAGACTGCTCTGCCTGCTCAAAGCGTCTGCCATTGTGTTCTTCTCTCCGGCTAGGTGAGCTGCTGATCGAGAGATTCCTTCTTGTAATGGCCAGAACCAGAGCTGCATTGCCTCTCTGCACAGCGGTAGTGACCCTACACCTCCTTTTTGTTGAGCTAGTACATAGCCACTGTATTGTCTATCATGATCAGGACATTCTTTCCCCATACAAATGGCAGGAAGGCCTTCAGCGCTAGTCTGATTGCGCTCAGCTCTAAAAAGGTTGATATGTAGTTTGGCCTCCAATGGAGACGAACGACCGCTGATGGTCAAGTCGTTGGTATGGGGTCCCCACTCCGTGAGTGAGGCGTCCGTCACTACTGTTATCTCTGGCCATGGTTGCCAGATCCAGTGAATCTCGGTCTGGGATTTGTAGGAGATCTGACATTCTCCTTGAGAAACGGGACCACTGAGTCGTGGCAGCTCACAGGAGCGATCACATTCTCAGGCGAGCCTCTGGCACCAGAAAAATGCAGGATGCCATGAGAGCGACCAATCTCAGAAAATCGAACGCCGGACGGTATTGGGCATTGTGGAATTTCGTCACCATCTGCAGAATGTCTGGAGCCCTCACCTCTGGTGGCGAGGCTTTTCCCAGGGAAGCATCGAGGATAGCTCTGTTGAATTGGAGTCTTTGTGAAGGTATCATTTGGGATTTCTTGAAGTTTAGGGAGAAGCCGAGCTTGTGAAGGGAGTGGCAACTATAGCTGTGGTGATCCAGGGCTTGTTCTGGGGAACTGGCTTTTATCAGCCAGTCGTCCAGGTAGGGATAGACGTGAATCCTCCCTCTCCGGAGACTCGCTGCCACTACCGCCATTAGCTTGGTGAACACCATCGGGCGGAGGTTAGCCCAAATGGCAGAACCCGAAACGTATAGTGACAGTTGCCAATGGCGAACCTCAGGTACTGTCTGTGCTTGTGATGAATCAGCACATGAAAGTAAGTATCCTGGAGGTCCAATGATACCAACCAATCCTGAAGCTGGAGGGCCTGAAGGATCTGAGAAAGGGTTACCATCTTGAACTTGTCCTTCCTGAGGAACTTGTTCAAGTCTCTTAAGTCCAAAATGGGTCACATTCCTCCGTCCACCTTTGTAATTAGAAAATAAGGGGAGTACCAACCCTTGTTCCTCTATGCTACAGGTACAGCACCTTTCTCCAGCAGGGTTAAACTCTCCTGCTTAAGGAGCGGATCTGGAATCTTCAAAGAGTTGTCTCCCGGTAGATGACTGAGGTTTTTGCAGGAAAGGTAGGCAGTAACCTTGGGCAACTGTTTACAATGCCCAAGCATCTGTACTAATAGCCTGCCATTCTATCAGATGCTGTGACAATCTGCCTCTTACTGCCGTCTTGTGATGTCAGACCTCGGAGGTTTTGGAGCGGCTGACGCAGTGGCGGAGGGCAAAGCAGCTCCTGCTGTTGCGGTCTTAGTACCTCTACCCCGTCCACCACGGGTGAATCCTCTCTGACCTCTTTGAGCTGGCTGTCCTCTGCCTTTTCCGAATGCAGAATAGCAGCGAAAGGACCTGCCCCCCCCCCCCCCAGGGCATACCTGTGGGGCGGTTCGGAGTTTGCCTTATTGCAGCTTCAAGGGATTTTGCCGCCAGCTTGGAAGTTTACAACTTCTCCAAACTTTCATCAGCTCTGCTTCCAAATAGATGTGTGCCGTCAAAGGGCATGTTGAGAAGTCTGGACTGAACATCTGGGGCAAATCCTGACTTCCGCAACCAAGCAAATGTACTGATTAGCATACTAGCCGCCATGGCTCTGCTGATGCTGCCAACAAAGACGAGACTGGTCTAGAGGGATTCGCACATAGCGTCCTTCCCATCCTTGACAAGGTAAAGAAACTGCCTCATTCCTCCCCTTCGGGTATGTGGTCAGCCGCCATCGAAATACAGTCCCAAAGGGTGTGGGTAAAGGAACAAGTTACTTACCTGTAACTGTTGTTCTCCAGCATGGGTCTGGCATGGATTCACATGCTCATGAATATTACCCGTCGTCAGGCCGGGAATCCTCGGTATAGAAAAAAATCAGTATCAGTTTCGTTTCTGATCTGTCTTTCTCAGTAGTAACCAATCACTGGTCTCTGGGTCATACTGCCCCCAGCCAATGACTGCCCTCTCCCTAAGGCCCGCCCCTGGCAGCCATCCTCAGATTTGGTAGCACGTGAAGTGGCAGTATGACCAAGTGAAGAGCCGCAGAGGGGTAGGCGGGAGGGTTCGCATGTGAATGCATGCCAGACCCATGCTGGAGAACAGGTAAGTAACTTGTTCCTTCTCCAGCATGGGGTGTGGCATGGATTCACATGCTCATGAATATAAGAATTCATAGCAGTATACACATGCACAACCACGGGAGGTGGCAAAAGGCTCAATATCAAGCAATACAACAACTCAACGTTAAGCAACTCTTACCTCTTCACCAGGCTCACCTTAGGCGAACAGGTTGCGCAGCACTGCCTGGCCGACTCTGGACTCCTCCCTGGAATCCCGGTCGACGCAGTAGAATCTCGTGAAGGTGTGCGTCGACCTCCACGTAGCAGCACTGCAGATGTCGAGCAGGGGCACACCAGAGAGGAACGCCGTAGTAGCAGCGATCGCTCTGGTCGAATGGGCCCTCGGACGGCCTGGCAACGGTCGGTTTGCCAACCGGTGACAGTGCATGATGCAGCCGGAGAGCCATCTGAAAATGGAAGTCTTCGAGAGAGCCTTCCCTTGATTCACAGGTCCAAAGTTCACAAACAGCTGTGATGTCTTCCGAAAACTCTTTGTGCGGTCCACGTAGAACTTCAGCGCTCTAGCTACATCCAGCGAGTGCAGAGTCCTCTCAGCCGGCGACTAAGGCGACGGGAAGAAAACTGGCAACACCAAGGGCTTGTTGAGGTGGAAGTCCGACGGCACCTTGGGCATGAAGGAGGGGTGCGTCCTCAGCACCAGCCTCGTGTCGTGAAAAGTCAAGTATGGAGGCTTGCAAGACAGGGCCTGGATCTCTCCCATTCGTGCAGAGGTGATGGCCACGATGAATGCCGTCTTCCACGACAGAAACTTCAACGGCACTGAATGCATAGGCTCGAATGGGGCCCCCATGAGCCTAGTTAGCACCACGTTGAGCTCCCACGCCGGGGCAGGGGCAGGGGCCTTCACCGGCGGGAATGATCGAAACAGTCCTTTCATAAATTCCTTCACCAAACGATGAGACCACAAGGACGCCCGTCCCGTAGTTCTGGTGTAACGTGAGATGGCAGCCAGATGTACCTTGATGGAAACGCGAGATAGGCCAGCCTTGGCCAAAGACAGTAGGTACGGCAATACTTGAGGGGCCGTAATCCGCAGAGGGTTAATCTTCTGTGCACGGCACCAGACAGAGAACCTCTTCCATTTATGTCCATAGCACTTGAGAGTTGAGGATGCCCTGGCCTTTGCAAGAACCTCTCTGCAGTCGGCCGGGATGTCGTATCCTCCAAACTCTAATGCTGCAGGAGCCAGGCCTGCAAGTTCAGCGACTCTGGTTCGTGATGAAGAATGGCGCCTCCTTCTCTGGAGAGAAGATCCGTGTCCGTCGGCAGCTTGACGGACACGGATCTTCGGGTGTGGACGCTGACAAGTCCAGAAGGTCCGGGAACCAGATCTGCCTCGGCCACGCCGGTGCGACGAGGATCATCCTGCACCGGGACCTCTTGAGCTGGTTGACGAGCCGGAGTAGCAACGGCAACGGCGGGAATGCATAAAGGAACAGGCCGTCCCAGGGGAACGAGAAAGCATCGCCCATGCTCCTCGGCTGGGGAAACCTACTGGCGAACCTCCGGCACTTGGAGTTCGCCGCCATCGCGAAGAGATCGATCTGGGGTTTGCCCCATCGTCGGAAGAGTCGGTCCACTTGATCCTGGCGCAGTTCCCACTCGTGGCACGAGCGCAGCTCTCTGCTGAGTGAGTCGGCGATGTGTTTTTTATCCCTGCCAGATGAAAGGGTACCAGAAACATCCCTTGGGCGACGGCCCAATGCCACAGATCCTGGGCTTCCTTGGACAGGGCAGGGGATCTGGTTCCGCCCTGCTTCCGAATGTAAAACATCGTGGTGGTGTTGTCGGTGAAGATCCTCACCACCTTGCCCTTGAGGGACAGAAGGAAGGACCCGAGGGCCCAGAACACTGCGCGGAGCTCCAAGATGTTGATGTGGAGAGTCTTCTCCTCCGAGCACCAAATGCCTCTCGCGTGGAGACCCCCGGTGTGCGCTCCCCAACCTTCCAGGGAGGCATCCGTCATCACCGTCACCTGGTGGGCCGGGGCTAGGAAACCTGTTCCCGCTATCAGATGAGCGCAGACACCCCACCATCGTATCGCCTGACGGAACGCTTCGTCGAGCGGGATCCTGTCCTCGAAGCTGCCCGTCGTCTGGATCCAGTGGGCGTCGAGGAATTCTTGCAAGGGCTGCATCCGAAGTCTGCAGTTGGGCACCAGATAAATGCAGGAGGACATCATTCCGAGGAGGGACTTGATAGACCTCACTCTGGCCACGTCCGTGGCCAGCAGACGTTGCACCTTTCCTAGGATGGTCCTTATCCTTTCCTCCGACGGTGAGGCCCGCCGCGCCACTGTGTCGCGCTGTGCTCCCAGAAACAGGGCGACTTGCGACGGGACCAGGTGGGATTTTGGAAAGTTGGAGAACCCCAGGTCCGTGAGCAGCTGGACGGTCTTCGCAGTGTGTTTCACGGCGAGCTCCCTTGTCCTTGCCCGTATGAGCCAGTCGTCCAGGTAGGGGTAGACGTGGATCCCCTGCAGGCGCAGCCGCACCGCCACCGGTGCTAGGCACTTGGTGAACACCCTGGGCGCCGATTTTAATGCGAACGGGAGGGTCTTGAACTGGTAGTGCCGCCCTAAGCATCCTCCAAGTCCAACGACGACAGGAAATCGCCCTCCTCCAGCTGTCCCAGCACGTGCTGGAGGGTGACCATCCGGAACTTCTGTGCCTTGATGTATTTGTTTAGTCGTCGCAGGTCAAGGATGGGACACCATCCTCCTGTCTTCTTCTTCACAAGGAAGTATCTTGAGTAAACTCCGGAGCCCCAAAGCCTCTTCGGGACGAGCTCGATGGCACCTTTCCTGAGCATCACCCTTACTTCCAACAGCAGTTGAGGGACGTGATTTTCCTTCCTGGCCACGGAAGGAATGCGGGGGCACCTCTTCTGGAACTCGAGGGCGTGCCCCAGGGCCAGGGCGTCCAGCACCCAACGGTCGGTGGAGATGGATTCCCACACGCCGACGAACTTCGTCAGCCGGCCTCCCACCGGGGTGCTTCGGCGGGGGCCCGACGGTCGGTTCAATCTTGCTTGGAGGCCGCTTTGCCTCCTTGACCACCTTGGCGACGACAGCGGGATCCACCTGACTTGCCGCGTCCCCTGTAGGCCTCCTGCGACAAAGACCTTGCCGCTTGACGGTACGTAGAGGAGGTGCTGCCGGCTCCCTTGGAGGCACCCTGTCTGCCTCCGGAGCTCCGAAAGGACGGCCGTTGCTGTTGGAGCACACCCAGTGCACGGGCCGTCTCCGTCTTGATCGCCTGAAGGGATTCATCAACCGCCTTGCCAAAAAGGTTGTTCCCATCGAAAGGCATGTCCAAAACCTTGGTCTGAACGTCCTGGCGGAAATCCGTCGCCTTGAGCCATCCTCGTCTCAGGCAAACACCGTTGCCCAACTGACGGAAACTGGTGTCGGCGATGTCCGTAGCCACCGTAATGGCGTGGTCTGAGGCAATCTCACCTTCCTGCAAGATTTCCAGGGCCTCAGCCCTCTTGGCATCTGGAAAGAAGTCCAACAGAGGGGCGATCTTGAACCACAACTCCCTGTCGTAGCAGGCTACGATGGCCAGGGCGTTGGCCGCCTTGAAGGTCGTCGCTGCAGATGAGATGACCCGTCGTCCCATTGCATCCAGCTTCCTACCCTCGCCGTCCGGAGGGGAGGTTGAAGTCGAGGCCGATGCCCCACCCGCTTTCTTCTTGACCGCCGCCGAAACGACCGAGTCCGGGGTAGGTTGCGCCCTAAGGCACAAGGGGGCAGCGTCTGGGCCCCGGTACTTCTTCTCGTACCGGTCCCTCTTCGCAGGAGCCGTGGCAGGGTTCTTGAGGAGGGCGAGCCCCTCATCCCAGATGTCATCAAGAAGCGGTACGGCGAGGACCGTCTTCCTTTTAGCCTCGCGCCGTTGGTAGAGGAACTCCTCCTTTTCCTCGGGGCAGAGCTGGAAGAGCTCGGATGCCCTGGAAATCATTGCATGGAAGGATCCAATCTCGTCGGGCGGGGACGCCCGGGCAGGGGGCGACGGGGGACACGTCCCGTCGTCGCCTCCGTCGTCATCCGTACCCGTCGTAGTCATGTCCATGCCTGTATCATCCCCGTGGGTAGTGGACCGGGGGGGAAGGCAGAGAAGGCCGCAGAGGAGGCCTAGGATGCGTCCTCCTCCTCTTAAGTGGTGGGCTCTCCGAAGGTCCTGGCTCCGGTTCCTCCGTCGGGTCTGGCTCAGGCACTTCCGTCGGGGGAAGGGGCAACCTAGTCCTCATCTCCGAGCATAAGGACTGGATGGCTGACAAAATGGCCGCTGAGGTGTCCTGCGGCGCCGGAAACGACGGGAGCGAGGGCTCTTGAGGAGCCTCGTCTGCGTCACCGTCGCCCTCGTCGGGATCCCTCCCGATGGGCTGGGCCTCCTCCATGACTTGGATAAGCTCCTCTTCAGAGGTCGTGTCCGTATCCACGAGGGCCACCAACCCCCCCCCTTTCCAACGAGGACTTTGTGGGGGTCTGCTCGATGGGCCTGAAAGACGACTCCCTCTGCGGTGGCAGGGAGATCTGGTACCTGAGGGCGCCTCCACTGGTGTAGCCTCCACAGGCTGAGCCAGGGCCGTGGCGACATCCTCAATCGAGGTCTTAGCAGGGTGAATTAAGGCCAACGTCACCTTCTGTACACCTGGGGCCTTCACCTTCCCACAAAACGCGCAGTCCTTTTCCATGTGCGTCTTGTCCTCATGGAGACAGTAGAGGCATAACGAATGCTTGTCCTCCTTGAAAACGATCTGAAGCTGGCATCCAGGGCAGATCCTGAATAGCTTCCCAGGCGTCAAGCTCCCTTTCTCCTGGGCCATGTCCGGGGTAGGCCTCGGAACTTCTGGAATCCTCCAAAAGCGTAACTCGACAAAATCTTCACCCTTGAGGGGCGTAGAAACTCCGAAACGGATCCCCATTGATCAGAAGTAGAACGGTGGAGCTTGAGGCTCTATTTAACCGAAAAAATGAGAAAATCTCTTGAAAAAAGCGTGAAAACGCAGCAAAAGCTCGAGAGCTAAGCACGAGGACTCCCAACACTTGAACGTGCGGTACAAATCTGAGGATGGCTGCCAGGGGCGGGGCTTAGGGGAGGGTAGTCATTGGCTGGGGGGAGTATGACCCAGAGACCAGTGATTGGTTACTACTGAGAAAGAGATCAGAAACAAAACGGATACTGATTTTTTCTATACCGAGGATTCCCGGCCTGACGACGGGGAATATTCATGAGCATGTGAATCCATGCCAGACCCCATGCTGGAGAACCTTGCCAGCGTGCATGTTGCATTAGTAGACTTTAACGCCATACTACCGGCCGAGAAAACCTTCTTGGCGATGGCATCGTATTTCTCATCATCCCTGTCTTGTTATTGTGGGATAAGCATTTTGTTTACCAGAGGAGGTAGCTGCCTGTACTACCATGCTTTCTGGAGTCGGATCGACAGGTACAGAGGATCCAAAGATGAAGCTCTGTATTTGGCTATTAGTCTCTTATTGATTGCTGAGACAACCTCAGGTGTTCACCAGTTCAAAGCTACCCTCCTCTGCAGAGCCCCATGAAATGGGACAATAGGGTCTTCTTGTGGTCCTTTATCTAACATACTGTTCAAAAACAGCCGTGGGTCTGGACCATCCCATGTATTCCGTAACTCTAGTCATGAGTAGTCTATAGTTACCTTCAGCATGATCCCCTGGATCTGCTTTACCAATTCAACTTCTGGGGAAGCGTCAATGCCACTTGCCTCATGTAAGGAGTCCTGTAGGTGTGTTATACAAGACTCTTCTGATACAAGTTCCTCTGGAACAGAAGGTGTACAATACTCTAGACCAAAAGGTCTTTCCTCATCAGATCAGTGTTCAGCATCCTCATAAATTGAGGAAAGAGTCTTCAAATACTCTGAACGAGGTTGAGGAGTGTAAATCCTCTCAAAAGATAAAGGGGGTGCTATGGAAGTCATAATTGGAGCGGACAATGTGGAAATTATCGATGTTGACAGCTTCGACACAAACATCGAGGTTTGACGATAACGCTGAGGTAATTGACATATACGGAATCGAGGATGTCGACACTCTAGGCATTGATGGTCTTTCCTTCGATTTTGGCACCGAGGGTGTCGACGACACACTCGTTGGGCTTGCCGTATGACTTTCTTTCGGAATCAATGACTACTTCTTGTGCGTCACTGAGGCTGTCTCTCGACTCGAGGGAATAGATCGCTCTCGAGGAGTTTCCACAGCTTGGGTAAAGGACTCCCGGCTTCTGTGCTTCCCAGATGTTTTGACTGCGGTATTGCCTCTAGGCGTTTGAGGAGGGCAAGGCCATGTTCTCAAACACCTTCAACATACTCATTCTGAATTCCTCCCATTGGGCTGGTGTACTGTGTTTTGAGGGACAAACGACCCTTTCGGGTGAACTGGAGGAAGAAGTGTAGGGAGATTTATGGCGCCTCTTTTTGCCATGCCTCGAAGACTAGGAATGATGCGACCAGGAACGTGAGAGTTATGTTTGGACAGGTAGAAGATTTTAAAGGCTTACCACCTCTCCAACTTCCCTCTTCGCTCCCTCAAGGCTTTGGACGTCATCGACCTACATTTGTCACACTCCGAAAACGGTTGTGTTCTGCCCCTGGACACCACAAGCAGATTCTGTGTGGGTCCGTCATGGACATTTTAGCACCACAGTCGTGGCATTTTTTTTTAAACCGGACCGAGGAGTCAACAGAGCCGATGAGGAAGCCATCTCGACGAAAGACTGAATAATTTTCTTAAGAAACTCAAGAAATTCGAAGATTCACGGAACCAAGCGTTACGTTACTGAAGCTGTAAAGCACAGAAAAACGTAACTGAGCAATGGGCTCTGCGTGCGCTACTTCTACCAGTGATGACGTTGACATCAGGATGAAGATCTCCGAGGGACACAGACTCGACCAGGCATCGATGCACAGCGCCCTCTGGGAAACAAAAATTACGAAGCAGCAAGCTGGATATTAGGAAATATCAAAGATAAGGAATACGTGGGAGGAAAGAGGCTGTATGCAACATATTTAGTATCTCTCAATGGCGCTTTAACACTATGTCTGGTCAACACAGTTGCATTCCAGTGGCCAGTAATGTGTATTTTTGGTCAGATAATATAGAATTGGCTTGGGACTTTCCCTCCAACAGTAATTTCTGATGCTAAACAAGTAGGCACTTGTCACGTTGTGAGTCTGAAGCCAATCATGTGAACGATGTGGATAGAGGGATAAGGGTGAGTCTAGATGGCAAGTGTCAAAACCATGGCTTAAGTGCACTAAACTAGTCCCTAAAGTTCAGGACAAAGTATTGAATTATCTTTCAATGGTCCCCAACTGTCTCTTGACCACAAGCAGGAAGAAGAGATATTTGCTCAAAGAAAAGGTCAACATACTTATGCTTAAATCTGAGGCAGCTTTCACAAAACCTGCTCAGAAGTCTCCTCGGTCAAAACGGAAAAGGAACTGTTCACAATTAGTTTATAGCTTTTTCACAATTAAGGACAGAACTCAAGCACATTGGTACCACTGTGCAAGTTCTTTAGGCTTTTAACCTTGAAAGGCACAAAGGGGTAGAAAGGGATTGTTCCCGCTAAACCTTCTCAGACACTAGACCCAAAATGAACCTGTGATACAAACTAATTTGACACCAGTGGTGGATCTCACTATTCAATGAAGCCCGCAGACCCACGTCCCAAGATGCACAGATTACATATGTTGCTAGTTAAGGCAAAAGGTGCTACAGATTCAAACCACTGACACCGCCTCTCCATTCATTAATTCCACAGCCCTTCTAATTCAATCTGCAGGTAGAGATCAACAAATTAGTGGAAATACGAAATATAGAACGAGTCCACCCATCAACAGCCTTCGATTCCAGATTCTTCACAATTTAAATGAGGAAGGCAAGACAGGGCTGTACATCTAACCCAGCCATTGTTAGTTCAATATGCAGCTCACAATGGAGCGGTTCATGATGGCCCCCATATCCCCAAATCATCTGCTCCTGAAACTGTACATGCCAGTATAGCTTCCTCATGATCGATCCCTGCTGTTTTTAAGTGCTGGTCTATGTTACCAATTGAGGAACTTTGGCCTCAATATTGCCCAACACGGTTTTCAAAAATGAGGAGAGCGGTTGTTGCAGCTTTACTATGGGACAAAATCCATATTTACCAAACTAATCAGGGTGCACAAACAGGCAATGTCTATTGGTCAATATAGTCCGCTATGTGTCTGCCTATCAAATTTAGGAAATAAACTGATATCCACATACAGATTGTTACATTTGACTGTCCACTAGAAACTGAAACGCCAACTACAGTCTATCACCATTACAGTCCCCAAAATGTCAAGAACATGTTATGTGGTCCCCGAAACTGAAGCCAACAAATGGTACCTCTCCATATTACTGACCCAATAGTGCCCATGATATCTGGTCTTTTTTTAGAATGACCATTATGTCGAAAACATTTTGCAGACTTTTTTTTTTCAATTTTTTTATTTTATTTTTTTTGGGTTTCGTTAGTTAAAAAAAAGTGTAAATGAAAAAAAGGGAGGTTTGGGGGGAACCCACCACATTTTAAAAATAACATTAAAAAAACCATTCGAGAAAAAAACTTCGGCAGATTTACTGTCGAGAAAATGGGATTCGAAAATATGGGTTTCGAAAATATCACTATAAACCAGTGCCCATGTCAGAAGATTCCTCCCCATATATTTTGTAAGCCATAACAGGGAACTTACAATTGCATGAATTATGAGGGGCTCAGGAAAAGGAATAACGCCGTCTCCCCGGCTATTTGCACCTTTCTGACTGCCACCAGAGGCTTCATGGTCCTACGCTTGTCACATAACAACGTTGTAACACGCATTGGGGGACATGGTCTCCCCCACTGTGGCTCTGGGTGAATCAACATTGCACACAAATTGCGGCTCATCTTTCAGGCGCATTGAAAAACCACGTAGTCACCCTCAGCAGGCTTAGACAAGCTGCTCAGGGGTGGGAAATTTGCTCTCCAATGATGGACCATATATTTCTAAGTTGGTGCTGCCCTTTAACAGCTCAATTTGCCACTCATGACAAGAAGTGCCCTGTGCATCTAGGAGGGGAGTGAAAGTAGTTGCTGGGGGGGATACACTACTCATTTCCTGGGACAGACAGGCATCATTTGCATTTCCTTCTTTTCCACTGACACCAAAGAATATTCAAAAACGGAGGTGCAGTTTTAGGGATGAACAGAAATTGGTTGTACCTCCATTGCTCAACTGGCTTAGGCACTCAGGCCTAATAGAGCAGTCTTCCCAAGATGGATTTATCCCCAACATGACAGTGGTGACAATGCCCGAGATACATGATGCAGGAGATTTTTTCTGAAAGCGAGATTTGCTGATCAGATCCCACTTTCAAAATGCTACATGCAAAAAAACAATGCACACATGTACCTTGCTGGCACTCTAGCCTGACATCCCCACAAGCTGCCCAAGTGGCAGCAGGGAAAGTTTAAAAGTAAAATGTGCATACCGGAACATAGCTGCTACATAAGGTCCACACCTACAGTCCAAAACATGAATTGATTAACCCCGACAGCCTGGGGGCCGTTATGTAAATATAAATAAAAGCAACGTCTTGTTTTGACATGGCTATTGAGATTACACAGTTATACATTCACAAGCATTTGGTGAGCAGTGACTCATTCATGACTGGCCTGGCTGTACCCACAATCTCCATGTGGGACGTAGCCCAGGAAGCATTCTTTGATCCTCATGCGAATCAGTGCTTCAAAATCATTCCTGCTGGGACAATGGCCGTCTCACACCTGGTGATTGCCGGAGTCCTTTTGAAGTAGGTAAACAGAGGAAGGGACACTGTTAAAATACCCCCAAAAGGAGATGTTCAGATCCTCCCAACTGCCTGCAGACAAGCCACTTTGGGCATGATATCAGCAGTCAAAGAACAGGTGTTACAGCAGCCAGGATTGGATCCCAACACGCTTGTTATGGGCTAACCCGCTGAAGTGTGTTGCTTTGCAACACTTTTGAAGGAGGATTCACTGGACCCTAACTGGGAGTAGAGGCTGCTCCAGAGTCCTCTGCCAGGTAGGTGAAGACGGAAGCACCAAGGAACAGGACATTTCTTCCAACTAGCCATCCCACAGGGCCTATTTGGGATGACCAGCAGGGTTGACAAGTCCTACTGAAACTGAGACACTGGTCCCCAAGACCCTGATCACTGGAGGTGTGGAAGTGCGCTCTACAAACCTTCCTGGTTGGTTTGTCCCCAAGACCCTGCACTGGATCTACAGGCAACCACAGAACGAAGGAAGTGACCTCTGGCTCCCCCAGCATCTGTGAACTGCCTCGATGCCTTGGGCACCTATACCGTCTCCGCATCAAACACCAGCTGAGTCTTCTAGCACCACCAATTTGACACCACCTACTGGTTTCCAGCCTCTTCAAGTTCCAAGAGTCTTTGAACTGGAAGCTGTCACCACTGCTCAAAGCATTGCATTGTTTGAACCCGTTGGTGCTGCTCTCTGGCTCAGCACCAAAAGAACCCAGACTCCTGACTTGAAGCTGATGAGCGCCAAAGACAAGAATTTGAATGTGTTTGAAGAGGAAGTGTGCCCCTGTTCCACATTAAGGGACCCTAGTAACTTCTAGGCCCCCCTTTCTCAATTATCTTTTTTTAGATATCTTCATGAGCTTTTTTTGCTGCCGAATTCTTCCTCCAACCCAGAGTGCCTTTTATTTTAAAGTCTGCTCTCTCTGTGTCCTCACTTACGGGGTTGAGCCAGTACTGTTTGTATTAGATGTGTGTATTTTGTTAGTTTAATTAAAGGCCCTACTTTTATAGAGCCTTGGTTGGACATACTTTTATTTTGGTTCCACCATACTATAGTTATTTGGATTGCTTTGGTACCAGCCCACACCCATCCTGAAGAATAAATCTGCCCATAGCTGAAGTTAACAAAAGCAAAAGAGGAGGTAGATCGGTTGGGCTGTCTGTGTTCCACCTATATGATTCGGATAACTGCCGGTTTAGTAGTAGTGTGGGGCTGAGGAGGTGCTTTAGCCACTACTCATCCATGTACTCCTGCTGAGCAATAGTCCTTTCATTACAGTGGTCTACAATGTCAACAGGTGGGATTGGTCCAACATCCTGAACCTTAAACAAGGTCTTCCTTAGCCACCCGATTCTGGTCGACTGATTCACAGCCACTTGGGATTGTCGGGTGACAAACTCTGTACTTACCAGAAGCTATGTAAATCTCAACATGCTCACTGTACACCATCAGAAGGGCATGGTTCAACCATTGGTGTTTGGATACAGGTGCAAAACCTATGCAGGGGACCAGTGGACCATGTGCTGTTCTCCAATTCCCACCAGGCCAGAAAAAGATCAGTCTCCTCCACGACATTTTGTGGCCAAAGCTTATTTGAATTCCTATTCTAGCTTTTTTAGTTGCTTCTACTGGCCTTTGTTCAAACTGTTCAAAATGCAGGCCTTGGTTGGTTTTGAAATTGTGATTTTGAAAATGTCTGGTTGTTATAACCTCAGCTCAAAGAATGAGTGTGATTCAGGCTATTTTATTAGGAAGTGATTGTTCATAGGGACACGATAGTGTTGTATATGCACCCTCCCTTTCTCCATTAAGAGGTCAATGATGTTTTTTCCAGCCAGTTTCAGTGACTGAATAGACTTTCGACAATCTGGACATTAGCATAACTCTTTAATTCAATCTTGATCAAGCTAGAGATCAGCTAAATAAAACAACTCTGTCTATTAAGGTGGCTTTGCACCTGGTGCACATGCCTCTAAAGCCTGCATGTTTTATTCACTAAGTGTGATTCCTTCTACTAAGGAGATACATGCTCATCCTAAAAGTCTAAAATGGCATCTTTAGCTGAACAGACCCAAGCCTTGCTGGATGACATCTGTGAGGAAGCAGTGGGCAACCCTGCATGGTTTTTGTAATCATTACCCATTGGATACGTTTCAAGAGTGAATGCTCAGTTTGGCCATGCAGTTCTTTATAACATTTTTGAACGAAAAGAGTTGATGGCTCTCTCTATTCCTTCTCAACTTGCGGCCATCAGCTCTTTTCTTTAGGGTGGTTTCTAGTCTCCTGCAAGTATGGAATAAAGGGAATGTTACAGAAGAGCCTATTCCGGTTGCTTCCCTAGGGACTAATGTACTTGAATCCATAGTTCCCTTCATCCCTACTATCCGCCCTCCACCCACGCACATTTATTACATTAATGTAGCGCCCAAACCCAGAGGTATCACAGTGCTTGAACAAAGCTGCTGGAAAAAGATAGTGTCAGGGATGGTAGGTCTCTAGTCATAATTGTCGAAGAGCTAGGTTTTCAAGAGCTTTTAAAAATTTGTAATAGAGGGTTTGTTCTTTATGTGGTTTGGGAGGAGGTTCCACAAATTGGGTGCAACACCACAGAGGCTTAAACCTCCTCCTTGTTTGCGTTTGAATCTCTGACTTTGAATGAGCAGGTTGATGGAGAATCTGAGAGGACGTGCTGAGGTTTTGGTTGAAATCCTTTTGTTCAGATAGTGGAGAGCATTGATGTAGAGGAGTTTTGAAGTCAATCCTGGCTTTATATGGAGCTAGTGGGAATAGGGAAGTGTCCAGTCAAAGATCAACCTATAAGGCAAATCCTTTTCTTAATATTTGTGTGGCTGTTTGGCTGGCAGCAATGAAAGTCCCAATATTTTGACTGCCCAATATTATATAAAGTAATTGCTTGGATGGGTTATTCAATATGCGCCAGCTCTCATTAATTTGAAAAAGTATTTGGAGTCTTAAGTGTGAATGGGTATGTTTTAATTCAGAGATTTGTTTCCTTGTACTTGTTTCCAATTTGTAGGAAGTAGGTCTTATAGGTACATAAACATTGGTAACCACAATTCAGAGATCTGTTTCCATTATTGCATTCCAATTTGTAATTCAATCATTCCAAAAAGAAATGCGTCATGAATTTATAACCATTAGTAACCGCTTTGTTCCATTATTACAAATATTAAACTTAAGTAAGACTACTAAGTGAAATATCAACCACCCCCATAAGCTATCAACAAGGAATCTGAACATGTCAGAAGACTTTCAATCCTGGAATGCAGAAGCTGATGAAATTTATTTGGGGCATAGACAACTGACCAATTCTATACAGACATCCTCTTTCACATCTCTAATAAAAACTGTTTGAACAACTAGAAGCCCTTTCTAAACGAACTCTGCAAATGGTGGTAGATTCAAACTATGAAAATGTAACTTGAAGTTGGCAGAATACCAAGAGAAGAAAGGATATGTATTTTTCCTTCATTTGAAGAGGAGGATGATTGGGAACAGCTATTAATCAACACATCAAAAGAGATGATGACAAGAGTCAAAAACCAGTCTACGAAAATACGAACACACACTAAAAGAAATTAGCACAATTAAAGAAAAAATAGAAGACTTCAGCCTCCTGGAATCACATAAAAAAACTATCAAAACCTAGATGACTACTTAGCATACTACACCAAAGAACTAAAACTCAAGAAACAGAAAAAGTGTGTCAGAGACGCAAATGATTATAAATATAAAAGAAGATTTACTTTTCAGAAAAAACGCGATCTCAAAACGTCTGGGAGTTCCAAACAAAGGGAAACAAATGATACCCCCAACAATAATTTTGCCTCCATCATCCGATGTTGAATCTACTAGTGGTAGCGAGGTAGAAACAGGAAGCAACATCCACTACAACCTCTACGAAAATTGAATGTCCTTTTTGAGAAGAACTAAAAAAAGACAAGATAAGCAACCATATGAACTACACACCAACAGTCCATATGAATACGAGAAATATTTCAAACTAAAATACTATGACATCAAGAACTTGCACGGAAGGGGCAAAATGGGAGGTATCAAAAAATGAAGCAGGAAATACCACAGGAATGCTAATAAGAAACAAAACAAGGATACAACAAATAGACCTAATCATAAACCTGACCAATATGCCTATCAAACAATACCTCATCAGCCCTAAACAAAGGCGCATCATTCAGCCCAACAAATACTGCAGATTATTTTTAAACAAATTTAGATATATATAAATTCTGTATGAGATAGAAACTAAAAAAGTATTTTGAAAATCTCCCAGAGAAAAGCAACTGAGCGGAAAGAAACCAGTCACCATCAGACCTACATACGGTCACTTTAGTAGTTACAAAAAATGGAATTCACAATCTAACAATTTGTAGAAGAACAAGGAATAGCAATGAGGAAACAAATTTAAAACAACCCTCTAAATTCTATCTGCTACTACCAACAGATACTGTGATTGATCTCTTTAAAGAGCAGTCACTAAAGACCTAAGACATAACTATTTACTGAACAAAAAAATAAAAAATGAAACATAACCTCACGAAAGGAGAAAAACAAGCCCTAAAAGACCTGAGCAGTAATCAAGAAATAATAACCAAAATGGCAGACAAAGGAGGAACGATAGTCATTATGAAAAGAGAAGACTATGTACGAGAGGCAGAATACCAGCTAAGTGATGTTAAATGCTATACAAAATGAACAAATAACCCACTTCCAGAACTCAACAAAGAAGGGCAAGCAAGGAGTAACATTTGGTGCCAAGAAGGCCTAACAGAAGATGAATACCTATAATGAAAATTCAATTCCGTATTTTGGCAGCAATACATTTTGTTCCAAAGATTCATAAAATGATTAGCAATTTCCCACCTTGCAGACCAATGATGAATGGAACAGGATCACTCACCGAAAGAATCTCACAATATAGTGGCTTGCACTTACAACCCCTTGCCTCAAGCCTGGCTTCATTCATTGGAGACACAAAGCATGTTATCCAACAGCTAGAATGTATCCCTTGGGAAACCAGCTCTAGAATGGTCACATTAGATGTTACATCTCCTTACACCAGTATACAGCATTCAAAAGGTATTCAGACAACAGAATATTTTCACAAATCAAGATCTATCTCATACCAAACCCAATACAAAATGATATCAATGTTGGAATTTACATTAAACGATACCTTCCGTTTCAATGATCAGATCTACCAGCAGTGACAAGGAACAGCTATGGGTGCCACATTCGTCCCAACTCATGCCAACCTCTTCATGGGGTTCTTTGAAATAGATTATGCATGGAAAAACACAGCATTTACTGAGAACAAAAACACAGTATTCTGGGGGCGTTATATAGATGACATCCTTACCATCTTGGATGGCTACAAAGCATCTCTCCTCAAATTTGTCAAATACTTGAACAAAAATGAACTTAACATCCAACTAACTATGAATGAAATCCCTGAAAAAAAATAAACAGCTTTTGAATATAGAACTTTATGTGGAGAATACCATCATCCAGTCTACTTTGTATACCAAATCAACAGCCAGCAAAAGCATACTACATACAACCAGTAATCACCCCATATTCTAAGAAATATTCCATATGGAGAACTCCTTAGAATAAAAAGAAATTGCAGCAACAATGAGGAATTTCGAAAACACATGCAGCAGTAACATTGGGGACATTCAGGCAAAGGGGCTATGATGAGAATACCTTGGAAAAAAAACTAAAGTCAACATGAAGACAAGAGTGAACCTACTGGGCAATAAAACCAAAACCTACTCATAAGACACAAGTAGGAAAATACGACTAATTACCATATACAGCTCAGATGTACAAAAAAAACAAGCAATGTTGAGCAAACATTGGAACATCCCGAAACTTGACCAATATGTAAGTAAATATCTAGATGAAGATCCAGCTCTGACATACCGAATGCACCAAAAATTTAAAACCAAAAATGTGGCAGTTGCAAGATATGCCCGCAAACGTTGAATGGGAAAGATAATATCCAGCTGCCTGATGGCAACCTAACAAACATTCAGCAATGTATCAACTGCAACTCAGCATTTTTGTATATGGCATATAATGGCTATGTAATAAACTCTACATGGTAAGTACACTACGCCCACTCAAACTAAGAATAATGGAACACTTGAGAGCAATTAAAAACCAAGACTCAAAATAGCAATTAGCCATTCATTTTCTTATGGAACTTCCAGGAGCGACATTACAAAACATCAAATTTTACAGAATAGAAAAAGTGGACTTGCCGCCCAGAGGTGGCAATAAAGAATTATTATTAAGAAAAAAAGAAGCAAGGTGGATAAACCTCATGGACACTTGCATTACTGACCTTAACCAAGACAATGAGATGAGCAATTACCTATAAACTGTTTCGAGGACTTCAAAAGTTTGGACAGATATATTGTTTGCACAACAGAACAAGTTACTTTTGAACACTGAGTAAAGCTACCATATATCCCCCCTATTAGATAGGGAGGATATAATATTGAATACTGCAAGGGGGAAGAAATTGCTTTATGGTACTTTTTATGTTTATATTTTCTTTCATTTTTTTTAATGCTTTTGGAGTTTCAATGCAAAAATGTGCACCCACTACTCGTTTTTTTATACTAAGTTACCCAAATCCACACAAGGAAAAACAAACCCATCCAAGCACTTTTCTTTAGAAAATAGCTACTTAGCGCATCACATAACACCACATTAAACAATCTTTTGGACTAAAGCGCAGATCACGCTATGTTCCAACGTAATGACAGTCACATTGATCAGCAAATAGGTGGCCATTTTGAAATGGTGATTTCAAGTGCGGATCAGTGTTTCAGATTCGAAGACAATTGTATCCAGAGTCAATCCATAAAAGCTAAGAAAAGAAGATTGCCTCTATAATTCGAAATGCTCTACTTTCAGCAGTTCATCCCTACCTTTAATCTTTAAAATATAACCAAGAATATCTGGTAAAACAATATATTTGTAACATTTACATATGTATGTGAAAAACTCGAAGAAGCTTGACCAAGCAACAAGTTGGTGGTAGATCTCTTTCCTCTGCTGGGGCCTCCCTCTGGAACAGCCTCCCTGTCTCCCTGAAACTCTAGGAGAATCATGTCTTGTTCTGGAGACACCTCAAAACCTTTCTCTTTGCTTCTGCTTTTTCTCCTTCTCTACCCTGCTGACTTCCTGGCTGAATATGACACTGCACCGATTACCTGGCCACCTTCTGATCTATGCCCGAGGTCCCCACCCCTGCGGGTTGCACACCTTCCTGGCAACCCCCGCACCTTGGGACTGTTTATGTATCACTACAAGTCCCACTACCAGCACTTCACACCTGATGTCTGCACTTAGCCTTGCACTTGCCACCTGCTGGCTGTACTTTTACTTACCGTTATTGATTTATCCCATGTACTGCACTGCGGCCCTTCCCCGCACCTTTCCACTTCCACCTCCCATGCACTTGCACAATCTGAATGACACTTGGCCTAGTAGGATCGGTGTCAGTCTTCCCCCTGTTCCCCCTCCCTTGCCTCGTCGCGCCTTGAAACACTTGTGTATAGGCGCGTTACAAATGCCCTATCATATATCATATCAAATATAGAGCAAATTGAGAAAGCTATTAAAAATGACACCTTGACTGAATTTATACTAGAGAGCATAATCATGCAAAATATTCATAAAGGGTGAGTTTCTTTTTGATGAAATTAATGTCTACTCAGTAATGCATCGAGTACAACTATGGTTTATATTGGTCATGATGCCTACCCCCGGGGACCCAGACCACGTCCAGCAACCCTGGAAGCAGGCATCAAGTTATCCTAAGCAAGCCCAACAACCCCTGCTAGGGGCTATTTGCCTATGGCACCAGGCTCATATGGAGAGTCAGTCCTGGTGCCATAGGCGCCAGGCTCATAGATTAAAACTCACCTGATGCAGACCATGCTGCAAACTTACCTGATGCAAACCATGCTGCAAGAGCTCCAAGCCAAAAGAGGCTTGGAAGGGACTACTTTACTTGGGGACTATTTTTTACTCGGGTGGGGCTGGGGAGGAATACTTACCCTGGGACTACTTTGGAGGCTATTTAAACCACGACCGAAGAGCAGCACACGCTTCGCGTTATTCTGCATCCAGCAGCGTACCGCTCACCGTGCCTGCAAGTCTGCATCCAGCCTTCTGCCACGCCCGCCTCGTGTTTGGAGCTCCTAGAAAAAGGGAGAAAGAAGGAGAAGAGGTTAGAACAAGAGCAATACCTTTAATCCTTACCTGAATTCCCGATCCATCGCGTCTCCGAGCTGGAAGAAATAAGTTATTTTATGCGCGTCGCCTCGCCTGCTGCAGCGCCGCGCTGAACTCACCGGCCTTCGCAGCATCTTCACATTCCACCGCATCCTCCTGTATGTTCCCGCCGCACTCCGGCACCTAAGGAGAAGACAAGAACAGCAAGGTGAGCCAAGGGAATACACAGAGGAATATTAGCTACCCTCGCATAGACTACCTGATTTTACCACCGGGGGGTATTATTCCTCTTGACGGGTCGGCGCAGCTTCCACTGCATCTTCGCCGAACCCCGGCCCCTAAGGGGAAACAAAAGGACAGCAAGGTGAAACAAAGGGACTAACAAGGGGAACCCTCCTCACCACAATAGACTTACCTGATTTTACCACCAGAGGTATTATTCCCCAAGACTTCATACTTTCTCTCAGCGCCTGAATAAGGGAGAAAGCAACAGGTTACATATTGACATTATTTTATCGAACTGTGTTGGAAAATACAAATCCTTACCAGAAAGCTACCGGTTGCCACGAGGAACTCTTCATTAGGATCAAGCTGCAACCTGCAAGAAATCGGACAAAAGTGAAAGTCAGGCATTTGAACTCTTACGAACTTTATACTTGCGGCGTCTTGCCGGGAATCTCGGAGTCAATATTGTTCTGGAACTCACCAATTCCTTCGAGCCAGTGAAGCAACTGGTTATCAAAGCGCCCCTGCGCTCAATGCAGGATGGAGAGCTCATCTTTTCAAACCACCAGGTGAGACTATAAGAGGGGACATCAGAGGTGATCTGTGGAGAGAACAGCGGGGGTGGTGGGATTTACGCTCAACTGCACGGGTGGTTCATTCCCTTTCTCCAGTCCAGTCCGTCATCTTGGCCCTACGCATCACATTGGTGGAGATCGCAGCTGTCCAGTTCCGATCGACGCCTCTGTGGGAGCCAGATGAGCGTAACAATATTCAAACACAATCCCTATGTACCCAAGTTTGTTTAATTTTTAGAGACAGTAAAATCACAGTGGAGAAACACGTGTAGAGTTTACTAATGTTTATGAATCCATGATATTTCTTTTTGCAATTACTACATCACAAATCGGAATGGAATAATGGAAATAAATCTCTGAATTGAGGTTACCAATGTTTATGCACCTATGATACCTACTTCTGACAAATTGGAACAAGTACAAGGAAACAAATCTCTGAATTAAAATGCACCTATTCACCCTTTAGACTCCTAGTGCTTTCTCAAATTAATGAGAGCTGGCGCATGTGGAGCCAGTGGGCTTTGCGACTAGTGGAGGAGATGTGGTGTTAGGGTTTCAATCCCTAGTTGCAGTTTGGCCAATTTCTTTGCTGATGTTCCCGCAAGGAAGGTGTTACAAGTTTGCTACCAATAATTGCTCGTGCCAGGGTAAGGCAGTTGGAGGGAGAGGAATTTGCGGCTCAGGGATATGAGATTTGCGGTTTCGGTAGTGGAGGAGGATATGGCATTGACATGTTTTGTCATGTTAAGTTTGGAGTTAAGGTGGATATCAGGCGTCTTCACATGTTTTGAGATCTTACTAGAGGTGCAGTCAATGGGTATAGTGGTGTATACTGGGTCCAGCTTTTTTAGGATACAGGGGGGGGCTACAACAAGGAGTTCCATCTTATCATTGAGACACAGATTGTGTGTTGCCATGCAATTTTGTATGATGCTGAAGGTAGAGTTGATGATGTCGAAGTCCTTGGCATAGTAGCCGAAATGGGCAGAAGGATTTGGGTGTCGTCGGCAAAGTTGGTGTATGAGTAAAGGTGGTCAAAGAGGAGCATTGTGTAGGTGTTGTAGAGAGTTGGGGTTTTGCCGGAGCCTTGGGGCACACATTAGTGTAGCTAAAATAGGGTCAGCCATGGAATTGCCAGTGAAGACTGTAGTAGAGCGGTTGCTGAGGAAGGATTTGAATCAAGTAGCAGCCTCTGGTGAGAAGTGGAAGTTGGTGGTGAGGTGGTGGCACAGAATGTCATGATCGACCAGGTTGAATGCTGCAGACAGGTCAAGTAGGAGGATGGCCGTTTTGTTGGAGTTGCATAGGTTATCCAGCTGGATTTTTAGGTCTACTAGGGCAGTTTCAGTGCTGTGTTTGGGGCAGAAGCCAGGATGTCTGGAACCTAGGAATTGGGAATGCTCTAGGAATGGCTGAATTCTAGAATAGGCAAGGCGAGCCAAGATTTTGAGTAGGAAAGGGGCTGTAATGATGGAGCGGTAGTTGGTGGGTAGGGATATGAGTGGTGACATCAATGCAGCTTTGAGGTTAGTTTTAACAGTGCTTGTGGTGAATGGTGTGTTGATGAAGTTTGTAATGATGGGGGCGAGAGTGAAGTTGCAGAGCTTGATGTGGGCGGGGCATGGATTGCCTTTGCAGTTAGACATTTTAAGATGTTTTATGGTTTGAGGACGTCCTCTGTGGGGAAGTTCAACGGAGGGGGAAGTGTGCAGAGTCAGAGGTGGGGTTGATGCGGCGAGGGGGTTTTCTAGCTAGTTGGATTTTTTTTGTGGTGATTTTGAGATTGAGTTAGTCCATTTTATCTCCAAGACCGACTGGACCGCTAGAGACTAAGCTTTATCTTTGGTGATGGTAGAGGGGAGGGGGTTCTCAAGTTCTTTGAGAATGGCAAAGAGTTTTCTGGAGTTAGAACTAGCTTCAGCGATTCTGGTGTTGTCGGAGTTGGCTTTGGAGGAGATACAGGTTTGTTTGAATGTTTTGGCGGCGTAGTTGTAGGCTTCAAGGTTGGATTGGGAGGGATGTCTCCTCCAGGTATGCTCAAGAGAGCATTTGTTTCTGCGTAGGGAGATGAACTTGTCAGAGAACCAGAGGTTGGTATGTTCGCGTCGCTTAGGGCTTTTGGTTTTGAGAGGGGCATGGTGGTCCATGGTGAGGGTAATGGCATAGTTGAAAGGAGAGAATATGTTCTCTGGATCAGTTTCAAGAGGATTATGTGATAAGAGATGTTTGCATAATAAGAGGTAACATTGTTAACAGGACTGGTGGCTTAAACCGGAGGAGCGGTTTCATGTGAGGGTGTTTCCGTGAATATGCCTCGGATGTTTAACATTAAGCAGTTTGAGGAGAACAGATCTCATGTGTGGTGAACATTTTCATATGATGCTATACAGTTCATGATCCTCAAAGCTTTACTCGCAAAACTAAGCCCCGCAAATATCTGCCATATTAAATTGTGTCACTTTGCCTCAAAAAGATGCCCGACCCAGACATGCCTTGGTAAATTTTAAGATTCAGGCTGCTTAATAGACTGCTCGCTTCTTATGCATTTCCGTTCTGGCTCAGACAAGTGATTTTTAGAACTCGCCTCATTCTCGCTTCCCTCAGCCAGATGGCTTCAGTATATAGAATTAGCAAAACTAGGCAGACCAGTCGTTGCCAGAGTGCTGTGAGAACTGTAGACTGCACCATATACTGCTGACTTGCTGAAACTATATCAAAATGCATCTGCTTCATGTTGCAAGGAGTTCTCACCCCAGCATGAGAATGTAGTTAAAACGTATGTGCCGTACGATGAGAAGATAGTAAAATAGGCAGGAGACAACCAAATATATTTCATATTGTCAGTGAATGTCGTCCCGCACACCCCTTCCATAGAAGACTGTTCTGAGAAGGTACAAAATCAAGGCAATAGGGCGAAAGGGGGGTTGCAATTCCATACTCTATCAGGACACTGGAATCTGGGTTGTTTGTGCTGTCCTGTAACGTTGATGCCTACTTTGCTGTATTGCTGACTGCCATTAAAGTTCTTACCATCTGTCCTACTATTGGATTATTGCTGCATGGTAAATTTCCCTGCCACGGGTCCTATAGATATTGTTGCAAGGAAACTCAGCTTTAGCATGAAGGTTGTGCACAGTGTTATCCATCGCCTAATATTTGTCAGACCAAAATCGCACAGCTCGTCAGTTCCAATGCTACTGCCAGTTTCCATGTCTTACCTCATCTGTCTCAACTTCCTACTCAGCAGGTCTTTCAGTCCCTCATTAGACACTCCCAAAATGCTTCCCTCTCTTATGGCTGATTCTATATCTATCTCCATACACACACATACATATATATACATATACATATATACACACACATTTGTGCAAAGGTCAATTCGGACCCTTGACTTTAGGTAAATTCGGTCATTCGAACAATTGTGTTCGAACAATTTGGGTAATACCCAATCTACGTATCGCTGCCACTGAGCTATTCTAGGCAAGTCCCTTGCTCTCCACAGTTTGGCAATGTTGCAGCACCTGGTCTGTTTTTAACGTAAACTAAACAGAGCGCTCTGGGAGCTATTTTTAACACTAGTTCTATAACCATTTTGAATGTGACCTTGCCTTTCAACAGACCTTGTTCCTGGTCACATGCAAAATTCAGTTTCTCTGCAGTCTGGGTCCTGAATTTTCAGTTTCAGTATGAAGCAGTTGCTTTCCACAGACTCCTTTTTAGAGCACAGCTTTCCTCTTTTTAAGAACAGGGACTGCACAGAGGTATTTACCTTCAAAGTCGTCAGCTTTCTTAGAGACGGTTTGCTGAGGGAGACTGCCTGTCAACAGTAACTCCCTTCCATACACAATAATTGACCATTCGTCCAGCTTGTTATTCCTTTTAGCCGACGTCTGCTTCCCAGACCTTTCCAGTATTATAACAGACTGCAGACGTTCAGTGAGAGCATTATGGATACTTTGCCCCGGCTCCCAACTTGGTCAGTAGTGTCTCTGTATGGTCCGTAGGGAGGCACAACAGCATACAGAGGTGTCAACGCACATGCAGCAAGCGTGTAAACACTACTAGTACACAAACACCAAGACACTACCTTAGGGATTAGCACATGAAGATGGCTTTGCTTAAGCAGCACAGAGAAACTACCAGGAGACCATAGTGAAAACAATTCAGTTTCAAGACCAGTAGATTGGGGATTATTGGCCAATATGGTTGCAGGATATTCCTCAAAAATTGAAAACCATAGCTATTTTATGAATACATCCCAGTGGCCAATCTTTCAAGACCATGTATATAGTTAAGATATTTAAGAAGGGCTAGGTAATAATTGTCATAGAACTTCCAGAGCTCAGTGCTTCCTTCCAAAGAAATGGAATGCTCCAGAACCTGCGTAGATCTCACGGGCTTTGCAAGCCCTCATTCAACCCCTCCACAGAATCAATCTGAGCTGAGCACTCTAGAAAAAACAAAATGGAAATGAACAATTTCTTTGCTGATTATTCACCAAACAATATCTCCAGAGACTTGGTAGAGATAGTCGGGTTGGTTAGTGTTTTACGGGGAGGAGTAGAGGAGTGTTTACAGCATTCAGATTAAAAGTTCTCCCTATGTTTTCAGTGGTTTATCTTAAAGTCATAGTACAGAAAACAGAAGTTGAGCACTAACTTGTTTTTATATTGTTCCATTTCTTTTTCCCCTCCAACTGTTCAACATTCGAAGCCTCACTAAATAAGAAGGGTTCTTGATGTAGTGCGATTGGGGGACTTGAGGCAATAGGAGCTCCTGCAGTGCCTATAGCGAGTCCACTCCAACACCCCTAGGCACTGTGTAACATACGAACATTATAAGATTATACATTAATAAACTGGTACAAATAATGAAACAGGTCTATTAATATAGGTGAATATTGTGCATTTTGCTTTGATAAGTCGCAACCGAGGTAGCAAAGCCAGTGAGATGTCATGTTGCTTCTATCCCATCAAAAATGAAAAACTTCAATTTATAGTGACAGGTCATTCCTTGCTTATCCATCTGCATATTTAATAATTGTG